>NC_088114.1:19408227-19721130 GCF_036370855.1 Dromaius novaehollandiae
AAACAAAGGCACTTGGAGGGCCCTGCACCACAAAAAAAAGGCACTCGGAGGCCCCTGACCCACAAGGAAAGGCACTCAGTGGCTCTTACAGCACAAGAAAAGGCACTCAGGGGCTGCTACAATGTGAAACAAGGCACTCTGAGGGCCCAGCACCACCAAAAAAGGCACTCGGAGGCCCCTGCACTGGGAAAAGAGCCACTTGCAGGCCTGTACACTGGAAATAAAGGCACTTGGCGGCCCCTGCACTGGAAAAAGAGGCACTTGGAGGGCCTGTACACTGGAAATAAAGGCACTTGGAGGCCCCAGCACCACAAAAAAAGGCACTCGGAAGCCCCCACATTGCAAAAAAAGGCACTCGGTGGCCCCTGCACCGCAAGAAAAGGCACTCGGTGGCCTCTGCACCGCAAAAAAGGCACTTGGAGGCCTCTACAACACCTTCCACTGCCCTATCAGACACAGAGGCTCATGTGACCTCACAAGGACAGGAAGCCGCCAGGGGCCTGCCAGTGGCCTGTCAGGCACTGGTACTTCTGTGAGCTCACAAGCAGAGTCAGCAGCCATGGGCACCCCACTGCCTGATGAGGCACTGAGACAAAGGTGACCTCAAAATGCAGCCAGCATGCAGAGGCCTGCCACTGGCCTATCAGGCAATAGGACTGCCGTGACCTAAAAAGGACAGCCAGCAGCCAATGGCCTCGCACTGGCCTGTCAGGCAATAGGACTGCTGTGACCTCACAAGCACAGCAAACAGCCAGGGGCCTGCCACTGCCCTATAGGGCACAGAGGCTGCTGTGACCTGACAAGCACAGCCAGCAGCCAGGGGCCTGACACTGGCCTGTGAAGCACTGAGGCTGCTGTGACCTCAGAAGCACAGCCAAGCAGACAGGGGCCTTCCACTGGCCTATCAGGCACTGAGGCTGCTGTGACCTCCCAAGCACAGCCAGCAGTGAAGGGCCTGCCACTGGCCTATAGGGAACAGAGGCTGATGTTACCTCACAAACACAGCCAGCAGCCATTGGCCTTCCACTGCCCAATGAGGCGCTGACACTGCTCTGACCTCACAAGCACAGCACACTGTCACGGGCCTGCCACTGCCATAAAGGGCACGGAGGCTGCTGTGACCTCACAAGCACAGCCAGCAGCCAGGGGCCTGCCATTGCCCTATAAGGTACAGAGACAAATGTGACCTCAAAAGGCAGCCAGCAGACAGAGGCCTTTCAAGGGCCTATCAGGAAATAGGACTGCTGTGACCTGACAAGCACAACCAGCAGATATGGGTCTGTCACTGGCCTACAGGAAAAGGAGGCTGCTGTGACCTCACAAGCACAGCGAGCAGCCAGGGGTCTCCCACTGCCCTATAAGGTACAGAGACAAATGTGACCTCAAAATGCAGCCAGCAGACAGGGGCCTGCCACGGGCCTGTCAGGACATAGGACTGCTCTGACCTCACAAGCCGAGCCAGCAGCTATGGGCCTGCCACTGCCCTATAGGGCACTGAGGCTTCTCTGACCTCACAAGCACAGTCAGCAGCCATGGGCCTCCCACTGGCCTGTCAGGCAACAGGACTGCTGTGACCTCACAAGCACAGCCAGCAGCCAGGGCATCCCACTGGCCTATGCGGCACTGAGGCTGCTGTGACCTCACAAAAACAGCCAGCGCCCAGAGGCCTGCCACTTGCCTATCAGTAACTCAGACTGCTGTGAACTCAAAAGGACAACCAGCAGCCACTGGCCTGCCACTGACCTATCAGGCAATAGGACTGCTGTGACCTCACAAGCACAGCCAGCAGCCAGGGGCCTGCCACTGGCCTATGAGGCACTGAGGCTGCTGTGACCTCACAAGCAGAGGCAGCAGGGGGTGCTTGCCAGTAACCAATGAGACACTAAGGTTGCTCTGACTTCACAAGCACAGAAAGCAGCCATCAGCCTGCAACTGGCCTAGGAAGCACGGAGGCTGCTGTGACCTCACAAGCACAGCCAGCAGCCATGAGCCTGCCACTGGCTTATGAGGCACGGAGGCTGCTGTGACCTCACAAGCACAGCCAGCAGCCATGAGCCTGGTACCGCCCTATGAGGCAGTGAGGCTGCTATGACCTAACAAGCACAGAAAGCAGCCAGTGGCCTGCCCTTGGCCTAGGAGGCACTGAGGCTGCTCTGACCTCACAAGCACAGCCAGCAGCCATTAGTCTGCCACTGGCCTAGGAGGCATGGAGGGTGCTATGACCTCACAAGCACAGCCAGCAGCCAGAAGCCTGCCACTGCCCTTTGAGGCACTGAGGGTGCTGTGACCTCACAAGCACAGCCAGCAGCCATGAGCCTGCCACTGGCCTAGGAGGCACGGTGGCTGCTGTTACTTCACAAGCACAGCCAGCAGCCATGAGCCTGCCACTGGCCTAGGAGGCACGGTGGCTGCTGTTACTTTACAAGCACAGCCAGCAGCCATGAGCCTGCCACTGGCCTAGGAGGCACTGAGGCTGCTGTGACCTCACAAATGCAGCCAGCAGCCAGGAGCCTGCCCTGTGTGGCACTGAGGCTGCTGTGACCTGAAAAGCACAGCCAGCCGCTACGGGCCTCCACTGGCCTATGAGGCACGGAGGCTACTGTGACCTCACAAGCGCAGTCAGCAGCGAGGGGCCTGCCACTGGCCTATGAGGTACAGAGACAAATGTGACCTCAAAACGCGGCCAGCTGCCAGGGGCCTCCCACTGCCCTATAAGACACTGAGGCTGCTGCGACCTCACAAGCACAGCCAGCAGCTGTGGGTCTGCCACTGGCCTATGAGGCACTGAGGCTGCTGTGACCTGACAAGCACAGAGAGCAGCCATTGGCCTCCAACTTCCCAATCAGGTGCTGATGCTGCTGTCAACTCAGAAGCACAGTAAACAGTCAGGGGCCTGCCACTGCCCTAAAGGGCATGGAGGCTGCTGTGATCTCACAAGCCCAGCCAGCAGCTATGGGCCTGCCACTGCCCTATAGGACACTGAGGCTTCTCTGACCTCACAAGCCCACCCAGCAGTCATTGGCCTCGAACTGGCCTATGAGGCAACAGGACTGCTGTGACCTCACAAGCATGGCCAGCAGCCAGCAGCCACGGCATCCAACCAGCCAATGCGCCACTGAGGCTGCTGTCACCTCACAAAAACAGCCAGCACCCAGAGGCCTGCCACTGGCCTATGAGGCAATGTGACTGCTGTGACCTCACAAGGACAGCCAGCAGCCATTGGCCTGCCACTGGCCTATGAGGAACTGAGGCTGCTGTTACCTGACAAGCACAGCCAGCAGAGAGGGGCCTGCTACTGGCCTATCAGGCATGGAGGCTGCTGTGACCTAACAAGCACAGCCAGCAGCCAAGGGCCTCCCACTGCCCTATGAGGCACTGAGGCTGCTGTGACCTCACAAGCACAGCCTGTGGCCAGAAGCCTGCCACTGGCGTATCAGTCACTCAGACTGCTGTGACCTCACAAGCACAGCGAGCAGCCAGGGGCCTGCCACTGACCTATCAGGCAATAGGACTGCTGTGACCTCACAAGCACAGACAGAAGCCAAGGGCCTGCCACTGGCCTATCAGGCAATAGGACTGCTGTGACCTCACAAGTACAGCCAGCAGCCAAGGGCCTGCCACTGGCCTATCAGGCAATAGGACTGCTGTGACCTCAAGCACAGCCAGCAGATAGGGGCCTGCCACTGGCCTATGAGGCAGGGAGGCTGCTGTGACCTCACAAGCACAGCCAGCAGATAGGGGCCTGCCACTGGCCTATAGGGTACGGAGGCTGCTGTGACCTCACAAGCACAGCCAGCAGCCATTCGCCTTCCACTGCCCGATGAGGCGCTGACACTGCTTTGACCTCACAAGCACAGCACACTGTCACGGGCCTGCCACTGCCATAAAGGGCACGGAGGCTGCTGTGACCTCACAAGCACAGCCAGTAGATTGGGGCCTGCCACTGGCCTTTAGGGAACGGAGGCTGCTGTGACCTCACAAGCACAGCCAGCAGCCATTCGCCTTCCACTGCCCGATGACGCACTGACACTGCTCTGACCTCACAAGCACAGCACACTGTCACGGGCCTGTCACTGCCATAAAGGGCACGGAGGCTGCTGTGACCTCACAAGCACAGCCAGCAGCCAGGGTCCTGCCACTGGCCTGTGAAGCACTGAGGCTGCTGTGACCTGAGAAGCACAGCCAGCAGCTGTGGGTCTGCCACTGCCCTATAGGGCACGGAGGCTGCTGTGACCTCACAAGCACAGCGAGGAGCCAGAGGCCTGCCACTGCCCTATAAGGTACAGAGACAAATGTGACCTGAAAAGGCAGCCAGCAGACAGGGGCCTTCCACGGGCCTATCAGGAAATAGGACTGCTGTGACCTGACAAGCACAGCCAGCAGCTACGGGCCTTCCACTGGCCTATGAGGCACTGAGGCTGCTATGACCTCACAAGCACAGCCAGCAGCTACGGGCCTTCCACTGGCCTATGAGGCACTGAGGCTGCTATGACCTCACAAGCACAGCCAGCAGCTATGGGCCTGCCACTGGCCTTTCAGGCACTGAGGCTGCTGTGACCTCAGAAGCACAGTCAGCAGCCAGGGGCCTGCTGCTGGCCTATCAGGCTGTAGGAGTGTTATGACCTGACAAGCCCAGCCAGCAGCTATGGGCATCCCACTGGCCTATCAGGCAACAGGACTGCTGTGACCTTACAAGCACAGCCAGCAGCTACGGGCCTCCACTGGCCTATGAGGCACAGAGGCTGCTGTGACCTCACAAGCACACCAAGCAGCCATTGGCCTCCCACGGACCTATCAGGCACTGAGGCTGCTGTGACCTCACAAGCACAGCCAGCAGCCAAGGGCCTGCCACTAGCCTATCAGGCAGTAGGACTGCTGTGACGTCACAAGCACAGTCAGCAGCTATGGGCCTGCCACTGGCCTATAGGGAACGGAGGCTGCTGTAACCTGACAAGCACAGGCAGCAGCCATTGGCCTACCACTGCCCGATGAGGCGCAGACGCTGCTGTCAACTCAGAAGCACAGCAAACAGTCAGGGCCCTGCCACTGCCCTCAAGGGCATGGAGGCTGCTGTGACCTCAGAAGCCCAGCGAGCAGCTATGGGCCTGCCACTGCCCTATAGGGCACTGAGGCTTCTCTGACCTCACAAGCCCACCCAGCAGTCATTGGCCTCGAACTGGCCTATGAGGCAACAGGACTGCTGTGACCTCACAAGCACAGCCAGCAGGCATGGGCATCCAACTGCCCTATGAGGCCCCGAGACAATCGTGACCTCATAATGCAGCCAGCAGGCATGGAGCTGTCACTGGCCTATCAGGCACTGGTACTTCTGTGACATCACAAGTACAGCCAGCAGCCATGGGCATCCCACTGGCCAATGAGGCACAGAGACAAAGGTGACCTCAAAACGCAGCCAGCAGCCAGGGGCCTGCCACTGCCCTATAAGACACTGAGGCTTCTCTGACCTGACAAGCATAGCCAGCAGCTGTGGGTCTGCCACTGGCCTATGAGGCACGGAGGCTGCTGTGACCTGACAAGCACAGCCAGCAGCCATTGGCCTCCCACTGGCCTATCAGGTCCTGACGCTGCTGTGACCTCACAAGCACAGCCAGCAGCCATTGGCCTCCCACTGGCCTATCAGGTCCTGACGCTGCTGTGACCTCACAAGCACAGCCAGCAGTGAAGGGCCTGCCATGGCGCATCAAGCACGGAGAAAGAAGGGAACACCCAAGCAAACCAGCAGCCATGGGCGTGGCAGTGCATGCCCATGCATGCCATGCATGCAATGGCATGCAGGTCAAAGTGACATCATAAGACACAACCAGCAACCATGGGCCTGCCACTGCCCTTTTTGGCATGGAGACACAAGTATCCTCACAAGCCCAGTCAGGAGGCATGGCCCTGCCACTGGCCTATCAAGCACAGAGGCAGAAGCAACCTCACAAGCAGAACAAGGACTGATGGGCCTGACTGGCCTACCAGGCCGTGAGGCAGAAGTGACATGACTATCTCATCCAGCAGTGGTGGACCTGACAATATCATTTCAGGCAGAGGGTAAAGTGATATCACAGAACGTTGAAGGACCATAACAGAAAAAAAGGCACTTGGAGGCATGAGCACTGGGAAAAAAGGGCACTAGGAGGCGATGCACTGCAAAAATATGCACATGGAGGACACTATACTGGAAAAAAAGGCACTTTGGGAGCCTGCATGGCAAAAATAGGCACTTGGAGGCCGCTAGTCCGGAAAAAAAGGCACTTAGATGCCCCTTCACTGCAAAAAAAAGGCACTCAGACAGCAGTGCACCTCAAACAAAGGCACTCGGAGGCCCCTGCACCACAAAAACAGGCACCCAGAGAACAGTGAACCACAAGAAAAGGCACTCGGAGGCCCCTACAGCACAAAAAAAGGCTCTTGGGGCCTGCTGCAATGCAAAAAAAGGCACTCAGAGGCCCCTGAACCACAAGAAAAGGCACTCAGTGGCCCCTGAACCACAAGAAAAGGCACTCGGTGGCCCCTACAGCACAATAAAAAAGCACTTGGGGGCTGCTACAATGTGAAACAAGGCACTCCGAGGGCCCTGCACCACCAAAAAAGGCACTCGGAGGCTCCTGCACTGGAAAAAGAGGCACTTGCAGGCCTGTACAGCAGAAAAAAAGGCACTCAGAGGCCCCTACACCACCAAGAAAGGCACTCGGAAGCCCCTACATTGCAAAAAAAGGCACTTGGAGGCTACTACACTGCAAAGAAATGCACCCTGAGGCCCACGCACAGCAAAAAAAGGCACTCAGAGGCCTCCACACCACAAAAAAAGGCACTCGGAGGCCAGTGCACTGAAAAACAGGGCACTTGGAGGCCAGTGCACCGCAAAAAAAAATGCACTCAGAGGCCCCGACACCACAAAAGAAAGGCACTTGGAGGACCACACCACAAAAAAAGGTACTGGGTGGCCCCGACAGCACAAACAAATGCACTCGGGGGCTGCTACAATGTGAAACAAGGCATTCGGGGGGCTCGGCACGACCAAAAAGGCACTCGGAAGCCCCTACATTGCAAAAAAAGGCACTTGGAGGCTACTACACTGCAAAAAAATGCACCCTGAGGCCCCTGCACTGCAAAAAAAGGCACTCGGTGGCCCCAACACCACAAAAAAAGGCACTCGGGGGCTGCTACAATGCGAAAACAGGCACTACAATGCCCCTACAGCGGAAAGAAAGGCACTCAGAGGGCCCTGCAGCACAAAAAAAGGCACTCAGCTGCCCTTACACTGGAAAAACAGGCACTTGGAGGCCTCTACACCCCAGAAAAAGGCACTCAGTGGCCCCTACACGACCAAGAAAGGCACTCGGTGGCCCCCACATTGCAAAAAAAGGCATTTGGAGGCTACTACACTGCAAAGAAATGCACCCTGAGGCCCACGCACAACAAGAAAAGGCACTTAGTAGCCCCTGCACCGCAATAAAAGGCACTCAGAGGCCTCCACACCGCAAAAAAAGGAACTCAGAGGCCAGTGCACTGAAAAAGAGGGCACTTGGAGGCCAGTGCACCGCAAAAAAAATGCACTCAGAGGCCCCTACAGCACAAAAGAAAGGCACTCGGAGCACCACACCACAAAAAAAGGCACTCGGCTGCCCCTACACTGGAAAAAAAGGCACTCGGAGGCCCCTACAGCACAAAAAAAGGCACTTGGGGGCTGCTACAATGCGAAAAAGGCACTCGGAGGCCCCTGCACCAAAAAGAAAGGAACTCAGAGGGCCCTGCACCACAAAAGAAGGCACTCAGAGGCCCCTGCACCACAAAAGAAGGCACTCGGGGCCACTACACCGCAAAAAAAAGGTACATGGAGGACCACACCCCCGAAAATAACAGCACTCGGAGGCCCCTGAACCACAAGAAAAGGCATTCAGTGGCCCCTGCAGCACAATAAAAGGCACTTGGGGGCTGCTACAATGTGAAACAAGGCACTCGGAGGGCCCTGCACCACCAAAAAAGGCACTCGGAGGCTCCTGCACTGGGAAAAGAGGCACTTGCAGGCCTGTACAGTGGAAATAAAGGCACTTGGAGGCCCCTGCACCACAAAAAAAGGCACTCGGCTGCCCCTACACTGGAAAAAAAGGCACTCGGAGGCCCCTACACCACAAAAAAAGGCAATTGGGGGCTGCTACAATGCAAAAAAAGGCACTCGGAGGGCCCTGCACCAGAAACAAAGGCACTTGGAGGGCCCTGCACCACAAAAGAAGGCACTCGGAGGCCCCTGACCCACAAGAAAAGGCACTCGGTGGCCCCTACAGCACAAGAAAAGGCACTCTGGGGCTGCTAAAATGTGAAACAAGGCACTCTGAGCGCCCAGCACCACCAAAAAAGGCACTCGGAGGCTCCTGCACTGGGAAAAGAGCCACTTGCAGGCCTGTACACTGGAAATAAAGGCACTTGGCGGCCCCTGCACTGGGAAAAGAGGCACTTGCAGGCCTGTACACTGGAAATAAAGGCACTTGGAGGCCCCAGCACCACAAAAAAAGGCACTCGGAAGCCCCTACATTGCAAAAAAAGGCACTTGGAGGCTACTACACTGCAAAAAAATGCACCCTGAGGCCCATGCACAGCAAAAAAAGGCACTCAGAGGCCTCCACACCGCAAAAAATGCACCCAGAGGCCTCGACACCACAAAAGAAAGGCACTCGGAGGACCACACCACAAAAAATGGCACTCGGCTGCCCCTACACTGGAAAAAAAGGCACTCGGCTGCCCCTACACCACAAGATAAGGCACTCAGTGGCCCCTACAGCACAAAAAAAGGCACTTGGTGGCTGCTAAAATGAAAAAAAGGCACTCGGAGGCAGCTACAATGCGAAAAAAGGCACTCAGAGGGCCCTGCACCACAAAAAAAAGCACTCGGAGGCTCCTGCACTGGAAAAAGAGGCACTTGCAGGCCTGTACACCGGATATAAAGGCACTCGGAGGCCCCTGCACCACAAAAGAAGGCACTCGGAGGCCCCTACACTGCAAAAAAAGGCACTCGGAGGGCTCTTCACCGCAAAAAAAAGCACTCGGTGGCCCCCACATTGCAAAAAAAGGCGCTTGGAGGCTACTACACTGCAAAAAAAGGCACTCGGAAGCCCCTACATTGCAAAAAAGGCACTTGGAGGCTACTACACTGCAAAAAAATGCACCCTGAGGCCCCTGCACCACAAAAAAAATGCACTTGGAGGCCCCTACACCACAAAAAAAGGCACTCGGCTGCCCCTACACTGGAAAAAAAGGCACTCGGAGGCCCCTACACCACAAAAAAAGGCACTTGGGGGCTGCTACAATGCAAAAAAAGGCACTCGGAGGGCCCTGCACCAGAAACAAAGGCACTTGGAGGGCCCTGCACCACAAAAGAAGGCACTCGGAGGCCCCTGACCCACAAGAAAAGGCACTCGGTGGCCCCTACAGCACAATAAAAGGCACTCGGGGGCTGCTACAATGTGAAACAAGGCACTCGGAGGGCCCAGCACCACCAAAAAAGGCACTCGGAGGCTCCTGCACTGGAAAAAGAGGCACTTGCAGGCCTGTACACTGGAAATAAAGGCACTTGGAGTCCCCAGCACCACAAAAAAAGGCACTCGGAAGCCCCTACATTGCAAAAAAAGGCACTTGGAGGCTACAACACGGCAAAAAAAGGCACTCGGAGGCCGCTACACTGCCAAAAAAAAAATGCACCCAGAGGCCTCGACACCACAAAAGAAAGGCACTCGGAGGACCACACCACAAAAAATGGCACTCGGCTGCCCCTACACTGGAAAAAAAGGCACTCGGCTGCCCCTACACCACAAGATAAGGCACTCAGTGGCCCCTACAGCACAAAAAAAGGCACTTGGTGGCTGCTAAAATGAAAAAAAGGCACTCGGAGGCTGCTACAACACAAAAAAAGGCACTCAGAGGGCCCTGCACCACAAAAAAAAGCACTCGGAGGCTCCTGCACTGGAAAAAGAGGCACTTGCAGGCCTGTACACTGGATATAAAGGCACTCGGAGGCCCCTGCACCACAAAAGAAGGCACTCGGAGGCCCCTACACTGCAAAAAAAGGCACTCGGAGGACCCTTCACCGCAAAAAAAGGCACTCGGTGGCCCCCACATTGCAAAAAAAGGCGCTTGGAGGCTACTACACTGCAAAAAAAGGCACTCAGTAGCCCCTGCATTGCAAAAAAAGGCACTCAGTAGCCCCTGCACCACAAAAAAAGGCACTCGGAAGCCAGTACACTGAAAAACAGGGCACTTGGAGGCCAGTGCACCGCAAAAAAAAAATGCACTCAGAGGCCCCTACAGCACAAAAGAAAGGCACTCGGAGCACCACACCACAAAAAAAGGCACTCGGCTGCCCCTACACCACAAAAAAAGGCACTCGGAGGCCCCTGCAACAGAAACAAAGCCACTTGGGGGCTGCTACAATGCGAAAAAGGCACTCGGAGGCCCCTGCACCAAAAAGAAAGGAACTCGGAGGGCCCTGCACCACAAAAGAAGGCACTTGGAGGCCCCTGCACCACAAGAAAAGGCACTCGGGGCCACTACACCACAAAAAAAAGGTACATGGAGGACCACACCCCCGAAAATAACAGCACTCGGAGGCCCCTGAACCACAAGAAAAGGCATTCAGTGGCCCCTACAGCACAATAAAAGGCACTCGGAGGCTCCTGCACTGGAAAAAGAGGCACTTGCAGGCCTGTACAGCAGAAAAAAGGCACTCGGAAGCCCCTACATTGCAAAAAAAGGCACTTGGAGGCTACTACACTGCAAAGAAATGCACCCTGAGGCCCCTGCACCACAAAAAAAATGCACCCTGAGGCCCCTGCACCACAAAAAAAGGCACTCGTCTGCCCCTACACTGAAAAAAAAGGCACTCGGAGGCCCCTACACCACAAAAAAAGGCACTTGGGGGCAGCTACAATGCAAAAGAAGGCACTCGGAGGCCCCTGCACCAGAAACAAAGGCACTTGGAGGGCCCTGCACCACAAAAAAAAGGCACTCGGAGGCCCCTGACCCACAAGGAAAGGCACTCGGTGGCCCCTACAGCACAAGAAAAGGCACTCAGGGGCTGCTACAATGTGAAACAAGGCACTCTGAGGGCCCAGCACCACCAAAAAAGGCACTCGGAGGCCCCTGCACTGGGAAAAGAGCCACTTGCAGGCCTGTACACTGGAAATAAAGGCACTTGGCGGCCCCTGCACTGGAAAAAGAGGCACTTGGAGGGCCTGTACACTGGAAATAAAGGCACTTGGAGGCCCCAGCACCACAAAAAAAGGCACTCGGAAGCCCCCACATTGCAAAAAAAGGCACTCGGTGGCCCCTGCACCGCAAGAAAAGGCACTCGGTGGCCTCTGCACCGCAAAAAAGGCACTTGGAGGCCTCTACAACACCTTCCACTGCCCTATCAGACACAGAGGCTCATGTGACCTCACAAGGACAGGAAGCCGCCAGGGGCCTGCCAGTGGCCTGTCAGGCACTGGTACTTCTGTGAGCTCACAAGCAGAGTCAGCAGCCATGGGCACCCCACTGCCTGATGAGGCACTGAGACAAAGGTGACCTCAAAATGCAGCCAGCATGCAGAGGCCTGCCACTGGCCTATCAGGCAATAGGACTGCCGTGACCTAAAAAGGACAGCCAGCAGCCAATGGCCTCGCACTGGCCTGTCAGGCAATAGGACTGCTGTGACCTCACAAGCACAGCAAACAGCCAGGGGCCTGCCACTGCCCTATAGGGCACAGAGGCTGCTGTGACCTGACAAGCACAGCCAGCAGCCAGGGGCCTGACACTGGCCTGTGAAGCACTGAGGCTGCTGTGACCTCAGAAGCACAGCCAAGCAGACAGGGGCCTTCCACTGGCCTATCAGGCACTGAGGCTGCTGTGACCTCCCAAGCACAGCCAGCAGTGAAGGGCCTGCCACTGGCCTATAGGGAACAGAGGCTGATGTTACCTCACAAACACAGCCAGCAGCCATTGGCCTTCCACTGCCCAATGAGGCGCTGACACTGCTCTGACCTCACAAGCACAGCACACTGTCACGGGCCTGCCACTGCCATAAAGGGCACGGAGGCTGCTGTGACCTCACAAGCACAGCCAGCAGCCAGGGGCCTGCCATTGCCCTATAAGGTACAGAGACAAATGTGACCTCAAAAGGCAGCCAGCAGACAGAGGCCTTTCAAGGGCCTATCAGGAAATAGGACTGCTGTGACCTGACAAGCACAACCAGCAGATATGGGTCTGTCACTGGCCTACAGGAAAAGGAGGCTGCTGTGACCTCACAAGCACAGCGAGCAGCCAGGGGTCTCCCACTGCCCTATAAGGTACAGAGACAAATGTGACCTCAAAATGCAGCCAGCAGACAGGGGCCTGCCACGGGCCTGTCAGGACATAGGACTGCTCTGACCTCACAAGCCGAGCCAGCAGCTATGGGCCTGCCACTGCCCTATAGGGCACTGAGGCTTCTCTGACCTCACAAGCACAGTCAGCAGCCATGGGCCTCCCACTGGCCTGTCAGGCAACAGGACTGCTGTGACCTCACAAGCACAGCCAGCAGCCAGGGCATCCCACTGGCCTATGCGGCACTGAGGCTGCTGTGACCTCACAAAAACAGCCAGCGCCCAGAGGCCTGCCACTTGCCTATCAGTAACTCAGACTGCTGTGAACTCAAAAGGACAACCAGCAGCCACTGGCCTGCCACTGACCTATCAGGCAATAGGACTGCTGTGACCTCACAAGCACAGCCAGCAGCCAGGGGCCTGCCACTGGCCTATGAGGCACTGAGGCTGCTGTGACCTCACAAGCAGAGGCAGCAGGGGGTGCTTGCCAGTAACCAATGAGACACTAAGGTTGCTCTGACTTCACAAGCACAGAAAGCAGCCATCAGCCTGCAACTGGCCTAGGAAGCACGGAGGCTGCTGTGACCTCACAAGCACAGCCAGCAGCCATGAGCCTGCCACTGGCTTATGAGGCACGGAGGCTGCTGTGACCTCACAAGCACAGCCAGCAGCCATGAGCCTGGTACCGCCCTATGAGGCAGTGAGGCTGCTATGACCTAACAAGCACAGAAAGCAGCCAGTGGCCTGCCCTTGGCCTAGGAGGCACTGAGGCTGCTCTGACCTCACAAGCACAGCCAGCAGCCATTAGTCTGCCACTGGCCTAGGAGGCATGGAGGGTGCTATGACCTCACAAGCACAGCCAGCAGCCAGAAGCCTGCCACTGCCCTTTGAGGCACTGAGGGTGCTGTGACCTCACAAGCACAGCCAGCAGCCATGAGCCTGCCACTGGCCTAGGAGGCACGGTGGCTGCTGTGACCTCACAAGCACAGCCAGCAGCGAGGGGCCTGCCACTGGCCTATGAGGTACAGAGACAAATGTGACCTCAAAACGCGGCCAGCTGCCAGGGGCCTCCCACTGCCCTATAAGACACTGAGGCTGCTGCGACCTCACAAGCACAGCCAGCAGCTGTGGGTCTGCCACTGGCCTATGAGGCACTGAGGCTGCTGTGACCTGACAAGCACAGAGAGCAGCCATTGGCCTCCAACTTCCCAATCAGGTGCTGATGCTGCTGTCAACTCAGAAGCACAGTAAACAGTCAGGGGCCTGCCACTGCCCTAAAGGGCATGGAGGCTGCTGTGATCTCACAAGCCCAGCCAGCAGCTATGGGCCTGCCACTGCCCTATAGGACACTGAGGCTTCTCTGACCTCACAAGCCCACCCAGCAGTCATTGGCCTCGAACTGGCCTATGAGGCAACAGGACTGCTGTGACCTCACAAGCATGGCCAGCAGCCAGCAGCCACGGCATCCAACCAGCCAATGCGCCACTGAGGCTGCTGTCACCTCACAAAAACAGCCAGCACCCAGAGGCCTGCCACTGGCCTATGAGGCAATGTGACTGCTGTGACCTCACAAGGACAGCCAGCAGCCATTGGCCTGCCACTGGCCTATGAGGAACTGAGGCTGCTGTTACCTGACAAGCACAGCCAGCAGAGAGGGGCCTGCTACTGGCCTATCAGGCATGGAGGCTGCTGTGACCTAACAAGCACAGCCAGCAGCCAAGGGCCTCCCACTGCCCTATGAGGCACTGAGGCTGCTGTGACCTCACAAGCACAGCCTGTGGCCAGAAGCCTGCCACTGGCGTATCAGTCACTCAGACTGCTGTGACCTCACAAGCACAGCGAGCAGCCAGGGGCCTGCCACTGACCTATCAGGCAATAGGACTGCTGTGACCTCACAAGGACAGCCAGAAGCCAAGGGCCTGCCACTGGCCTATCAGGCAATAGGACTGCTGTGACCTCACAAGTACAGCCAGCAGCCAAGGGCCTGCCACTGGCCTATCAGGCAATAGGACTGCTGTGACCTCAAGCACAGCCAGCAGATAGGGGCCTGCCACTGGCCTATGAGGCAGGGAGGCTGCTGTGACCTCACAAGCACAGCCAGCAGATAGGGGCCTGCCACTGGCCTATAGGGAACGGAGGCTGCTGTGACCTCACAAGCACAGCCAGCAGCCATTCGCCTTCCACTGGCCTAGGAGGCGCTGACACTGCTTTGACCTCACAAGCACAGCACACTGTCACGGGCCTGCCACTGCCATAAAGGGCACGGAGGCTGCTGTGACCTCACAAGCACAGCCAGTAGATTGGGGCCTGCCACTGGCCTTTAGGGAACGGAGGCTGCTGTGACCTCACAAGCACAGCCAGCAGCCATTCGCCTTCCACTGCCCGATGACGCACTGACACTGCTCTGACCTCACAACCACAGCACACTGTCACGGGCCTGTCACTGCCATAAAGGGCACGGAGGCTGCTGTGACCTCACAAGCACAGCCAGCAGCCAGGGTCCTGCCACTGGCCTGTGAAGCACTGAGGCTGCTGTGACCTGAGAAGCACAGCCAGCAGCTGTGGGTCTGCCACTGCCCTATAGGGCACGGAGGCTGCTGTGACCTCACAAGCACAGCGAGGAGCCAGAGGCCTGCCACTGCCCTATAAGGTACAGAGACAAATGTGACCTGAAAAGGCAGCCAGCAGACAGGGGCCTTCCACGGGCCTATCAGGAAATAGGACTGCTGTGACCTGACAAGCACAGCCAGCAGCTACGGGCCTTCCACTGGCCTATGAGGCACTGAGGCTGCTATGACCTCACAAGCACAGCCAGCAGCTACGGGCCTTCCACTGGCCTATGAGGCACTGAGGCTGCTATGACCTCACAAGCACAGCCAGCAGCTATGGGCCTGCCACTGGCCTTTCAGGCACTGAGGCTGCTGTGACCTCAGAAGCACAGTCAGCAGCCAGGGGCCTGCTGCTGGCCTATCAGGCTGTAGGAGTGTTATGACCTGACAAGCCCAGCCAGCAGCTATGGGCATCCCACTGGCCTATCAGGCAACAGGACTGCTGTGACCTTACAAGCACAGCCAGCAGCTACGGGCCTCCACTGGCCTATGAGGCACAGAGGCTGCTGTGACCTCACAAGCACACCAAGCAGCCATTGGCCTCCCACGGACCTATCAGGCACTGAGGCTGCTGTGACCTCACAAGCACAGCCAGCAGCCAAGGGCCTGCCACTAGCCTATCAGGCAGTAGGACTGCTGTGACGTCACAAGCACAGTCAGCAGCTATGGGCCTGCCACTGGCCTATAGGGAACGGAGGCTGCTGTAACCTGACAAGCACAGGCAGCAGCCATTGGCCTACCACTGCCCGATGAGGCGCAGACGCTGCTGTCAACTCAGAAGCACAGCAAACAGTCAGGGGCCTGCCACTGCCCTCAAGGGCATGGAGGCTGCTGTGACCTCAGAAGCCCAGCGAGCAGCTATGGGCCTGCCACTGCCCTATAGGGCACTGAGGCTTCTCTGACCTCACAAGCCCACCCAGCAGTCATTGGCCTCGAACTGGCCTATGAGGCAACAGGACTGCTGTGACCTCACAAGCACAGCCAGCAGGCATGGGCATCCAACTGCCCTATGAGGCCCCGAGACAATCGTGACCTCATAATGCAGCCAGCAGGCATGGAGCTGTCACTGGCCTATCAGGCACTGGTACTTCTGTGACATCACAAGTACAGCCAGCAGCCATGGGCATCCCACTGGCCAATGAGGCACAGAGACAAAGGTGACCTCAAAACGCAGCCAGCAGCCAGGGGCCTGCCACTGCCCTATAAGACACTGAGGCTTCTCTGACCTGACAAGCATAGCCAGCAGCTGTGGGTCTGCCACTGGCCTATGAGGCACGGAGGCTGCTGTGACCTGACAAGCACAGCCAGCAGCCATTGGCCTCCCACTGGCCTATCAGGTCCTGACGCTGCTGTGACCTCACAAGCACAGCCAGCAGCCATTGGCCTCCCACTGGCCTATCAGGTCCTGACGCTGCTGTGACCTCACAAGCACAGCCAGCAGTGAAGGGCCTGCCATGGCGCATCAAGCACGGAGAAAGAAGGGAACACCCAAGCAAACCAGCAGCCATGGGCGTGGCAGTGCATGCCCATGCATGCCATGCATGCAATGGCATGCAGGTCAAAGTGACATCATAAGACACAACCAGCAACCATGGGCCTGCCACTGCCCTTTTTGGCATGGAGACACAAGTATCCTCACAAGCCCAGTCAGGAGGCATGGCCCTGCCACTGGCCTATCAAGCACAGAGGCAGAAGCAACCTCACAAGCAGAACAAGGACTGATGGGCCTGACTGGCCTACCAGGCCGTGAGGCAGAAGTGACATGACTATCTCATCCAGCAGTGGTGGGCCTGACAATATCATTTCAGGCAGAGGGTAAAGTGATATCACAGAACGTTGAAGGACCATAACAGAAAAAAAGGCACTTGGAGGCATGAGCACTGGGAAAAAAGGGCACTAGGAGGCGATGCACTGCAAAAATATGCACATGGAGGACACTATACTGGAAAAAAAGGCACTTTGGGAGCCTGCATGGCAAAAATAGGCACTTGGAGGCCGCTAGTCCGGAAAAAAAGGCACTTAGATGCCCCTTCACTGCAAAAAAAAGGCACTCAGACAGCAGTGCACCTCAAACAAAGGCACTCGGAGGCCCCTGCACCACAAAAACAGGCACCCGGAGAACAGTGAACCACAAGAAAAGGCACTCGGAGGCCCCTACAGCACAAAAAAAGGCTCTTGGGGCCTGCTGCAATGCAAAAAAAGGCACTCAGAGGCCCCTGAACCACAAGAAAAGGCACTCAGTGGCCCCTGAACCACAAGAAAAGGCACTCGGTGGCCCCTACAGCACAATAAAAAGCACTTGGGGGCTGCTACAATGTGAAACAAGGCACTCCGAGGGCCCTGCACCACCAAAAAAGGCACTCGGAGGCTCCTGCACTGGAAAAAGAGGCACTTGCAGGCCTGTACAGCAGAAAAAAAGGCACTCAGAGGCCCCTACACCACCAAGAAAGGCACTCGGAAGCCCCTACATTGCAAAAAAAGGCACTTGGAGGCTACTACACTGCAAAGAAATGCACCCTGAGGCCCACGCACAGCAAAAAAAGGCACTCAGAGGCCTCCACACCACAAAAAAAGGCACTCGGAGGCCAGTGCACTGAAAAACAGGGCACTTGGAGGCCAGTGCACCGCAAAAAAAAATGCACTCAGAGGCCCCGACACCACAAAAGAAAGGCACTTGGAGGACCACACCACAAAAAAAGGTACTGGGTGGCCCCGACAGCACAAACAAATGCACTCGGGGGCTGCTACAATGTGAAACAAGGCATTCGGGGGGCTCGGCACGACCAAAAAGGCACTCGGAAGCCCCTACATTGCAAAAAAAGGCACTTGGAGGCTACTACACTGCAAAAAAATGCACCCTGAGGCCCCTGCACTGCAAAAAAAGGCACTCGGTGGCCCCAACACCACAAAAAAAGGCACTCGGGGGCTGCTACAATGCGAAAACAGGCACTACAATGCCCCTACAGCGGAAAGAAAGGCACTCAGAGGGCCCTGCAGCACAAAAAAAGGCACTCAGCTGCCCTTACACTGGAAAAACAGGCACTTGGAGTCCTCTACACCCCAGAAAAAGGCACTCAGTGGCCCCTACACGACCAAGAAAGGCACTCGGTGGCCCCCACATTGCAAAAAAAGGCATTTGGAGGCTACTACACTGCAAAGAAATGCACCCTGAGGCCCACGCACAACAAGAAAAGGCACTTAGTAGCCCCTGCACCGCAATAAAAGGCACTCAGAGGCCTCCACACCGCAAAAAAAGGAACTCAGAGGCCAGTGCACTGAAAAAGAGGGCACTTGGAGGCCAGTGCACCGCAAAAAAAATGCACTCAGAGGCCCCTACAGCACAAAAGAAAGGCACTCGGAGCACCACACCACAAAAAAAGGCACTCGGCTGCCCCTACACTGGAAAAAAAGGCACTCGGAGGCCCCTACAGCACAAAAAAAGGCACTTGGGGGCTGCTACAATGCGAAAAAGGCACTCGGAGGCCCCTGCACCAAAAAGAAAGGAACTCAGAGGGCCCTGCACCACAAAAGAAGGCACTCAGAGGCCCCTGCACCACAAAAGAAGGCACTCGGGGCCACTACACCGCAAAAAAAAGGTACATGGAGGACCACACCCCCGAAAATAACAGCACTCGGAGGCCCCTGAACCACAAGAAAAGGCATTCAGTGGCCCCTGCAGCACAATAAAAGGCACTTGGGGGCTGCTACAATGTGAAACAAGGCACTCGGAGGGCCCTGCACCACCAAAAAAGGCACTCGGAGGCTCCTGCACTGGAAAAAGAGGCACTTGCAGGCCTGTACAGTGGAAATAAAGGCACTTGGAGGCCCCTGCACCACAAAAAAAGGCACTCGGCTGCCCCTACACTGGAAAAAAAGGCACTCGGAGGCCCCTACACCACAAAAAAAGGCAATTGGGGGCTGCTACAATGCAAAAAAAGGCACTCGGAGGGCCCTGCACCAGAAACAAAGGCACTTGGAGGGCCCTGCACCACAAAAGAAGGCACTCGGAGGCCCCTGACCCACAAGAAAAGGCACTCGGTGGCCCCTACAGCACAAGAAAAGGCACTCTGGGGCTGCTAAAATGTGAAACAAGGCACTCTGAGGGCCCAGCACCACCAAAAAAGGCACTCGGAGGCTCCTGCACTGGGAAAAGAGCCACTTGCAGGCCTGTACACTGGAAATAAAGGCACTTGGCGGCCCCTGCACTGGAAAAAGAGGCACTTGCAGGCCTGTACACTGGAAATAAAGGCACTTGGAGGCCCCAGCACCACAAAAAAAGGCACTCGGAAGCCCCTACATTGCAAAAAAAGGCACTTGGAGGCTACTACACTGCAAAAAAATGCACCCTGAGGCCCATGCACAGCAAAAAAAGGCACTCAGAGGCCTCCACACCGCAAAAAATGCACCCAGAGGCCTCGACACCACAAAAGAAAGGCACTCGGAGGACCACACCACAAAAAATGGCACTCGGCTGCCCCTACACTGGAAAAAAAGGCACTCGGCTGCCCCTACACCACAAGATAAGGCACTCAGTGGCCCCTACAGCACAAAAAAAGGCACTTGGTGGCTGCTAAAATGAAAAAAAGGCACTCGGAGGCAGCTACAATGCGAAAAAAGGCACTCAGAGGGCCCTGCACCACAAAAAAAAGCACTCGGAGGCTCCTGCACTGGAAAAAGAGGCACTTGCAGGCCTGTACACCGGATATAAAGGCACTCGGAGGCCCCTGCACCACAAAAGAAGGCACTCGGAGGCCCCTACACTGCAAAAAAAGGCACTCGGAGGGCTCTTCACCGCAAAAAAAAGCACTCGGTGGCCCCCACATTGCAAAAAAAGGCGCTTGGAGGCTACTACACTGCAAAAAAAGGCACTCGGAAGCCCCTACATTGCAAAAAAGGCACTTGGAGGCTACTACACTGCAAAAAAATGCACCCTGAGGCCCCTGCACCACAAAAAAAATGCACTTGGAGGCCCCTACACCACAAAAAAAGGCACTCGGCTGCCCCTACACTGGAAAAAAAGGCACTCGGAGGCCCCTACACCACAAAAAAAGGCACTTGGGGGCTGCTACAATGCAAAAAAAGGCACTCGGAGGGCCCTGCACCAGAAACAAAGGCACTTGGAGGGCCCTGCACCACAAAAGAAGGCACTCGGAGGCCCCTGACCCACAAGAAAAGGCACTCGGTGGCCCCTACAGCACAATAAAAGGCACTCGGGGGCTGCTACAATGTGAAACAAGGCACTCGGAGGGCCCAGCACCACCAAAAAAGGCACTCGGAGGCTCCTGCACTGGAAAAAGAGGCACTTGCAGGCCTGTACACTGGAAATAAAGGCACTTGGAGTCCCCAGCACCACAAAAAAAGGCACTCCGAAGCCCCTACATTGCAAAAAAAGGCACTTGGAGGCTACTACACGGCAAAAAAAGGCACTCGGAGGCCGCTACACTGCCAAAAAAAAAATGCACCCAGAGGCCTCGACACCACAAAAGAAAGGCACTCGGAGGACCACACCACAAAAAATGGCACTCGGCTGCCCCTACACTGGAAAAAAAGGCACTCGGCTGCCCCTACACCACAAGATAAGGCACTCAGTGGCCCCTACAGCACAAAAAAAGGCACTTGGTGGCTGCTAAAATGAAAAAAAGGCACTCGGAGGCTGCTACAACGCGAGAAAAGGCACTCAGAGGGCCCTGCACCACAAAAAAAAGCACTCGGAGGCTCCTGCACTGGAAAAAGAGGCACTTGCAGGCCTGTACACTGGATATAAAGGCACTCGGAGGCCCCTGCACCACAAAAGAAGGCACTCGGAGGCCCCTACACTGCAAAAAAAGACACTCGGAGGACCCTTCACCGCAAAAAAAGGCACTCGGTGGCCCCCACATTGCAAAAAAAGGCGCTTGGAGGCTACTACACTGCAAAAAAAGGCACTCAGTAGCCCCTGCATTGCAAAAAAAGGCACTCAGTAGCCCCTGCACCACAAAAAAAGGCACTCGGAAGCCAGTACACTGAAAAACAGGGCACTTGGAGGCCAGTGCACCGCAAAAAAAAAATGCACTCAGAGGCCCCTACAGCACAAAAGAAAGGCACTCGGAGCACCACACCACAAAATAAGGCACTCGGCTGCCCCTACACCACAAAAAAAGGCACTCGGAGGCCCCTGCAACAGAAACAAAGCCACTTGGGGGCTGCTACAATGCGAAAAAGGCACTCGGAGGCCCCTGCACCAAAAAGAAAGGAACTCGGAGGGCCCTGCACCACAAAAGAAGGCACTCGGAGGCCCCTGCACCACAAGAAAAGGCACTCGGGGCCACTACACCACAAAAAAAAGGTACATGGAGGACCACACCCCCGAAAATAACAGCACTCGGAGGCCCCTGAACCACAAGAAAAGGCATTCAGTGGCCCCTACAGCACAATAAAAGGCACTCGGAGGCTCCTGCACTGGAAAAAGAGGCACTTGCAGGCCTGTACAGCAGAAAAAAGGCACTCGGAAGCCCCTACATTGCAAAAAAAGGCACTTGGAGGCTACTACACTGCAAAGAAATGCACCCTGAGGCCCCTGCACCACAAAAAAAATGCACCCTGAGGCCCCTGCACCACAAAAAAAGGCACTCGTCTGCCCCTACACTGAAAAAAAAGGCACTCGGAGGCCCCTACACCACAAAAAAAGGCACTTGGGGGCAGCTACAATGCAAAAGAAGGCACTCGGAGGCCCCTGCACCAGAAACAAAGGCACTTGGAGGGCCCTGCACCACAAAAAAAAGGCACTCGGAGGCCCCTGACCCACAAGGAAAGGCACTCAGTGGCTCTTACAGCACAAGAAAAGGCACTCAGGGGCTGCTACAATGTGAAACAAGGCACTCTGAGGGCCCAGCACCACCAAAAAAGGCACTCGGAGGCCCCTGCACTGGGAAAAGAGCCACTTGCAGGCCTGTACACTGGAAATAAAGGCACTTGGCGGCCCCTGCACTGGAAAAAGAGGCACTTGGAGGGCCTGTACACTGGAAATAAAGGCACTTGGAGGCCCCAGCACCACAAAAAAAGGCACTCGGAAGCCCCCACATTGCAAAAAAAGGCACTCGGTGGCCTCTGCACCGCAAGAAAAGGCACTCGGTGGCCTCTGCACCGCAAAAAAGGCACTTGGAGGCCTCTACAACACCTTCCACTGCCCTATCAGACACAGAGGCTCATGTGACCTCACAAGGACAGGAAGCCGCCAGGGGCCTGCCAGTGGCCTGTCAGGCACTGGTACTTCTGTGAGCTCACAAGCAGAGTCAGCAGCCATGGGCACCCCACTGCCTGATGAGGCACTGAGACAAAGGTGACCTCAAAATGCAGCCAGCATGCAGAGGCCTGCCACTGGCCTATCAGGCAATAGGACTGCCGTGACCTCACAAGCACAGCAAACAGCCAATGGCCTCGCACTGGCCTGTCAGGCAATAGGACTGCTGTGACCTCACAAGCACAGCAAACAGCCAGGGGCCTGCCACTGCCCTATAGGGCACAGAGGCTGCTGTGACCTGACAAGCACAGCCAGCAGCCAGGGGCCTGACACTGGCCTGTGAAGCACTGAGGCTGCTGTGACCTCAGAAGCACAGCCAAGCAGACAGGGGCCTTCCACTGGCCTATCAGGCACTGAGGCTGCTGTGACCTCCCAAGCACAGCCAGCAGTGAAGGGCCTGCCACTGGCCTATAGGGAACAGAGGCTGATGTTACCTCACAAACACAGCCAGCAGCCATTGGCCTTCCACTGCCCAATGAGGCGCTGACACTGCTCTGACCTCACAAGCACAGCACACTGTCACGGGCCTGCCACTGCCATAAAGGGCACGGAGGCTGCTGTGACCTCACAAGCACAGCCAGCAGCCAGGGGCCTGCCATTGCCCTATAAGGTACAGAGACAAATGTGACCTCAAAAGGCAGCCAGCAGACAGAGGCCTTTCAAGGGCCTATCAGGAAATAGGACTGCTGTGACCTGACAAGCACAACCAGCAGATATGGGTCTGTCACTGGCCTACAGGAAAAGGAGGCTGCTGTGACCTCACAAGCACAGCGAGCAGCCAGGGGTCTCCCACTGCCCTATAAGGTACAGAGACAAATGTGACCTCAAAATGCAGCCAGCAGACAGGGGCCTGCCACGGGCCTGTCAGGACATAGGACTGCTCTGACCTCACAAGCCGAGCCAGCAGCTATGGGCCTGCCACTGCCCTATAGGGCACTGAGGCTTCTCTGACCTCACAAGCACAGTCAGCAGCCATGGGCCTCCCACTGGCCTGTCAGGCAACAGGACTGCTGTGACCTCACAAGCACAGCCAACAGCCAGGGCATCCCACTGGCCTATGCGGCACTGAGGCTGCTGTGACCTCACAAAAACAGCCAGCGCCCAGAGGCCTGCCACTTGCCTATCAGTAACTCAGACTGCTGTGAACTCAAAAGGACAACCAGCAGCCACTGGCCTGCCACTGACCTATCAGGCAATAGGACTGCTGTGACCTCACAAGCACAGCCAGCAGCCAGGGGCCTGCCACTGGCCTATGAGGCACTGAGGCTGCTGTGACCTCACAAGCAGAGGCAGCAGGGGGTGCTTGCCAGTAACCAATGAGACACTAAGGTTGCTCTGACTTCACAAGCACAGAAAGCAGCCATCAGCCTGCAACTGGCCTAGGAAGCACGGAGGCTGCTGTGACCTCACAAGCACAGCCAGCAGCCATGAGCCTGCCACTGGCTTATGAGGCACGGAGGCTGCTGTGACCTCACAAGCACAGCCAGCAGCCATGAGCCTGGTACCGCCCTATGAGGCAGTGAGGCTGCTATGACCTAACAAGCACAGAAAGCAGCCAGTGGCCTGCCCTTGGCCTAGGAGGCACTGAGGCTGCTCTGACCTCACAAGCACAGCCAGCAGCCATTAGTCTGCCACTGGCCTAGGAGGCATGGAGGGTGCTATGACCTCACAAGCACAGCCAGCAGCCAGAAGCCTGCCACTGCCCTTTGAGGCACTGAGGGTGCTGTGACCTCACAAGCACAGCCAGCAGCCATGAGCCTGCCACTGGCCTAGGAGGCACGGTGGCTGCTGTTACTTCACAAGCACAGCCAGCAGCCATGAGCCTGCCACTGGCCTAGGAGGCACGGTGGCTGCTGTTACTTTACAAGCACAGCCAGCAGCCATGAGCCTGCCACTGGCCTAGGAGGCACTGAGGCTGCTGTGACCTCACAAATGCAGCCAGCAGCCAGGAGCCTGCCACTGCCCTGTGTGGCACTGAGGCTGCTGTGACCTGAAAAGCACAGCCAGCCGCTACGGGCCTCCACTGGCCTATGAGGCACGGAGGCTACTGTGACCTCACAAGCGCAGTCAGCAGCGAGGGGCCTGCCACTGGCGTATGAGGTACAGAGACAAATGTGACCTCAAAACGCGGCCAGCTGCCAGGGGCCTGCCATTGCCCTATAAGACACTGAGGCTGCTGCGACCTCACAAGCACAGCCAGCAGCTGTGGGTCTGCCACTGGCCTATGAGGCACTGAGGCTGCTGTGACCTGACAAGCACAGAGAGCAGCCATTGGCCTCCAACTTCCCAATCAGGTGCTGATGCTGCTGTCAACTCAGAAGCACAGTAAACAGTCAGGGGCCTGCCACTGCCCTAAAGGGCATGGAGGCTGCTGTGATCTCACAAGCCCAGCCAGCAGCTATGGGCCTGCCACTGCCCTATAGGACACTGAGGCTTCTCTGACCTCACAAGCCCACCCAGCAGTCATTGGCCTCGAACTGGCCTATGAGGCAACAGGACTGCTGTGACCTCACAAGCATGGCCAGCAGCCAGCAGCCACGGCATCCAACCAGCCAATGCGCCACTGAGGCTGCTGTCACCTCACAAAAACAGCCAGCACCCAGAGGCCTGCCACTGGCCTATGAGGCAATGTGACTGCTGTGACCTCACAAGGACAGCCAGCAGCCATTGGCCTGCCACTGGCCTATGAGGAACTGAGGCTGCTGTTACCTGACAAGCACAGCCAGCAGAGAGGGGCCTGCTACTGGCCTATCAGGCATGGAGGCTGCTGTGACCTAACAAGCACAGCCAGCAGCCAAGGGCCTCCCACTGCCCTATGAGGCACTGAGGCTGCTGTGACCTCACAAGCACAGCCTGTGGCCAGAAGCCTGCCACTGGCGTATCAGTCACTCAGACTGCTGTGACCTCACAAGCACAGCGAGCAGCCAGGGGCCTGCCACTGACCTATCAGGCAATAGGACTGCTGTGACCTCACAAGGACAGCCAGAAGCCAAGGGCCTGCCACTGGCCTATCAGGCAATAGGACTGCTGTGACCTCACAAGTACAGCCAGCAGCCAAGGGCCTGCCACTGGCCTATCAGGCAATAGGACTGCTGTGACCTCAAGCACAGCCAGCAGATAGGGGCCTGCCACTGGCCTATGAGGCAGGGAGGCTGCTGTGACCTCACAAGCACAGCCAGCAGATAGGGGCCTGCCACTGGCCTATAGGGAACGGAGGCTGCTGTGACCTCACAAGCACAGCCAGCAGCCATTCGCCTTCCACTGGCCTAGGAGGCGCTGACACTGCTTTGACCTCACAAGCACAGCACACTGTCACGGGCCTGCCACTGCCATAAAGGGCACGGAGGCTGCTGTGACCTCACAAGCACAGCCAGTAGATTGGGGCCTGCCACTGGCCTTTAGGGAACGGAGGCTGCTGTGACCTCACAAGCACAGCCAGCAGCCATTCGCCTTCCACTGCCCGATGACGCACTGACACTGCTCTGACCTCACAACCACAGCACACTGTCACGGGCCTGTCACTGCCATAAAGGGCACGGAGGCTGCTGTGACCTCACAAGCACAGCCAGCAGCCAGGGTCCTGCCACTGGCCTGTGAAGCACTGAGGCTGCTGTGACCTGAGAAGCACAGCCAGCAGCTGTGGGTCTGCCACTGCCCTATAGGGCACGGAGGCTGCTGTGACCTCACAAGCACAGCGAGGAGCCAGAGGCCTGCCACTGCCCTATAAGGTACAGAGACAAATGTGACCTGAAAAGGCAGCCAGCAGACAGGGGCCTTCCACGGGCCTATCAGGAAATAGGACTGCTGTGACCTGACAAGCACAGCCAGCAGCTACGGGCCTTCCACTGGCCTATGAGGCACTGAGGCTGCTATGACCTCACAAGCACAGCCAGCAGCTACGGGCCTTCCACTGGCCTATGAGGCACTGAGGCTGCTATGACCTCACAAGCACAGCCAGCAGCTATGGGCCTGCCACTGGCCTTTCAGGCACTGAGGCTGCTGTGACCTCAGAAGCACAGTCAGCAGCCAGGGGCCTGCTGCTGGCCTATCAGGCTGTAGGAGTGTTATGACCTGACAAGCCCAGCCAGCAGCTATGGGCATCCCACTGGCCTATCAGGCAACAGGACTGCTGTGACCTTACAAGCACAGCCAGCAGCTACGGGCCTCCACTGGCCTATGAGGCACAGAGGCTGCTGTGACCTCACAAGCACACCAAGCAGCCATTGGCCTCCCACGGACCTATCAGGCACTGAGGCTGCTGTGACCTCACAAGCACAGCCAGCAGCCTAGGGCCTGCCACTAGCCTATCAGGCAGTAGGACTGCTGTGACGTCACAAGCACAGTCAGCAGCTATGGGCCTGCCACTGGCCTATAGGGAACGGAGGCTGCTGTAACCTGACAAGCACAGGCAGCAGCCATTGGCCTACCACTGCCCGATGAGGCGCAGACGCTGCTGTCAACTCAGAAGCACAGCAAACAGTCAGGGCCCTGCCACTGCCCTCAAGGGCATGGAGGCTGCTGTGACCTCAGAAGCCCAGCGAGCAGCTATGGGCCTGCCACTGCCCTATAGGGCACTGAGGCTTCTCTGACCTCACAAGCCCACCCAGCAGTCATTGGCCTCGAACTGGCCTATGAGGCAACAGGACTGCTGTGACCTCACAAGCACAGCCAGCAGGCATGGGCATCCAACTGCCCTATGAGGCCCCGAGACAATCGTGACCTCATAATGCAGCCAGCAGGCATGGAGCTGTCACTGGCCTATCAGGCACTGGTACTTCTGTGACATCAGAAGTACAGCCAGCAGCCATGGGCATCCCACTGGCCAATGAGGCACAGAGACAAAGGTGACCTCAAAACGCAGCCAGCAGCCAGGGGCCTGCCACTGCCCTATAAGACACTGAGGCTTCTCTGACCTGACAAGCATAGCCAGCAGCTGTGGGTCTGCCACTGGCCTATGAGGCACGGAGGCTGCTGTGACCTGACAAGCACAGCCAGCAGCCATTGGCCTCCCACTGGCCTATCAGGTCCTGACGCTGCTGTGACCTCACAAGCACAGCCAGCAGCCATTGGCCTCCCACTGGCCTATCAGGTCCTGACGCTGCTGTGATCTCACAAGCACAGCCAGCAGTGAAGGGCCTGCCATGGCGCATCAAGCACGGAGAAAGAAGGGAACACCCAAGCAAACCAGCAGCCATGGGCGTGGCAGTGCATGCCCATGCATGCCATGCATGCAATGGCATGCAGGTCAAAGTGACATCATAAGACACAACCAGCAACCATGGGCCTGCCACTGCCCTTTTTGGCATGGAGACACAAGTATCCTCACAAGCCCAGTCAGGAGGCATGGCCCTGCCACTGGCCTATCAAGCACAGAGGCAGAAGCAACCTCACAAGCAGAACAAGGACTGATGGGCCTGACTGGCCTACCAGGCCGTGAGGCAGAAGTGACATGACTATCTCATCCAGCAGTGGTGGACCTGACAATATCATTTCAGGCAGAGGGTAAAGTGATATCACAGAACGTTGAAGGACCATAACAGAAAAAAAGGCACTTGGAGGCATGAGCACTGGGAAAAAAGGGCACTAGGAGGCGATGCACTGCAAAAATATGCACATGGAGGACACTATACTGGAAAAAAAGGCACTTTGGGAGCCTGCATGGCAAAAATAGGCACTTGGAGGCCGCTAGTCCGGAAAAAAAGGCACTTAGATGCCCCTTCACTGCAAAAAAAAGGCACTCAGACAGCAGTGCACCTCAAACAAAGGCACTCGGAGGCCCCTGCACCACAAAAACAGGCACCCGGAGAACAGTGAACCACAAGAAAAGGCACTCGGAGGCCCCTACAGCACAAAAAAAGGCTCTTGGGGCCTGCTGCAATGCAAAAAAAGGCACTCAGAGGCCCCTGAACCACAAGAAAAGGCACTCAGTGGCCCCTGAACCACAAGAAAAGGCACTCGGTGGCCCCTACAGCACAATAAAAAAGCACTTGGGGGCTGCTACAATGTGAAACAAGGCACTCCGAGGGCCCTGCACCACCAAAAAAGGCACTCGGAGGCTCCTGCACTGGAAAAAGAGGCACTTGCAGGCCTGTACAGCAGAAAAAAAGGCACTCAGAGGCCCCTACACCACCAAGAAAGGCACTCGGAAGCCCCTACATTGCAAAAAAAGGCACTTGGAGGCTACTACACTGCAAAGAAATGCACCCTGAGGCCCACGCACAGCAAAAAAAGGCACTCAGAGGCCTCCACACCACAAAAAAAGGCACTCGGAGGCCAGTGCACTGAAAAACAGGGCACTTGGAGGCCAGTGCACCGCAAAAAAAAATGCACTCAGAGGCCCCGACACCACAAAAGAAAGGCACTTGGAGGACCACACCACAAAAAAAGGTACTGGGTGGCCCCGACAGCACAAACAAATGCACTCGGGGGCTGCTACAATGTGAAACAAGGCATTCGGGGGGCTCGGCACGACCAAAAAGGCACTCGGAAGCCCCTACATTGCAAAAAAAGGCACTTGGAGGCTACTACACTGCAAAAAAATGCACCCTGAGGCCCCTGCACTGCAAAAAAAGGCACTCGGTGGCCCCAACACCACAAAAAAAGGCACTCGGGGGCTGCTACAATGCGAAAACAGGCACTACAATGCCCCTACAGCGGAAAGAAAGGCACTCAGAGGGCCCTGCAGCACAAAAAAAGGCACTCAGCTGCCCTTACACTGGAAAAACAGGCACTTGGAGGCCTCTACACCCCAGAAAAAGGCACTCAGTGGCCCCTACACGACCAAGAAAGGCACTCGGTGGCCCCCACATTGCAAAAAAAGGCATTTGGAGGCTACTACACTGCAAAGAAATGCACCCTGAGGCCCACGCACAACAAGAAAAGGCACTTAGTAGCCCCTGCACTGCAATAAAAGGCACTCAGAGGCCTCCACACCGCAAAAAAAGGAACTCAGAGGCCAGTGCACTGAAAAACAGGGCACTTGGAGGCCAGTGCACCGCAAAAAAAATGCACTCAGAGGCCCCTACAGCACAAAAGAAAGGCACTCGGAGGACCACACCACAAAAAAAGGCACTCGGCTGCCCCTACACTGGAAAAAAAAGGCACTCGGAGGCCCCTACAGCACAAAAAAAGGCACTTGGGGGCTGCTACAATGCAAAAATGGCACTCAGAGGCCCCTGCACCAGAAACAAAGGCACTTGGAGGGCCCTGCACCACAAAAGAAGGCACTCAGAGGCCCCTGAACCACAAGAAAAGGCACTCAGTGGCTCCTACAGCACAAAAAAAGGCACTCGGGGGCTGCTACAATGTGAAACAAGGCACTCGGAGGGCCCAGCACCACCAAAAGAGGCACTCGGAGGTTGCTGCACTGGAAAAAGAGGCACTTGCAGGCCTGTACACCGGAAAAAAAGGCACTCGGAAGCCGCTACACCGCAGAGAAAGGCACTCGGAGGCACCTGCAACGGAAAAAAATGCACTCGGAGGGCCCTACACCACAAAAAAAGGCACTCGGAGGCCAGTGCACTGGAAAAAAAGGCACTTGGAGGCCTCTACAGCACAAAGAAAGGCACTCGGAGGCTGCGACAATGCAAAAAAAGGCACTCAGAGGCCCCTGCACCACAAGAAAAAGCTCCCGGGGCCACTACACTGCCAAAAAAAGGTACATGGAGGACCACACACCCCAAAATAACAGCACTCGGAGGCCCCTGAACCACAAGAAAAGGCACTCGGTGGCTCCTACAGTACAAAAAAACAGCACTTGGGGGCTGCTACAATGTGAAACAAGGCACTCGGAGGGCCCTGCACCACAAAAGAAGGCACTCGGAGGCCCCTGCACTGGAAAAAGAGGCACTTGCAGGCCTGTACACTGGAAATAAAGACACTTGGAGGCCCCTGTGCTGGAAAAAGAGGCACTTGCAGGCCTGTACACTGGAAATAAAGGCACTCGGAGGCCCCTACACCACCAAGAAAGGCACTTGGAGGCCCCTGCACTGGAAATAAAGGCACTTGGAGGCCCCTACACTGGAATAAAAGGCACTTGGAGGCCAGTGCACCCCAAAAAAGGGCACTCGGAGGCCTCTACACCACAAAAGAAAAGGCACTAGGAGGGCCTTACACTGCAAAAACAGGGCACTCGGAGGCCAGTGCACTGCAAAAACAGGGCACTTGGAGTCCTCTACACTGCAAAAGAAGGCACTCGGAGGCCACTACACTGGAACAAAAGGCACTCGGAGGCCAGTGCACCACAAGAAAAGGCACTCAGTGGCCCCTACAGCACAAAAAAAGGCTCTTGGGGGCTGCTACAATGCAAAAAAAAAGGCACTCAGAGGGCCCTGAACCACAAGAAAAGGCACTTGGTGGCCCCTGAACCACAAGAAAAGGCACTCGGTGGCCCCTACAGCACAATAAAAAGCACTCGGGGGCTGCTACAATGTGAAACAAGGCACTCCGAGGGCCCTGCACCACCAAAAAAGGCACTCGGAGGCTCCTGCACTGGAAAAAGAGGCACTTGCAGGCCTGTACAGCAGAAAAAAGGCACTCGGAAGCCCCTACATTGCAAAAAAAGGCACTTGGAGGCTACTACACTGCAAAGAAATGCACCCTGAGGCCCACGCACAGCAAAAAAAGGCACTTGGAGGCCAGTGCACCACAAAAGAAAATGCACTCAGAGGCCCCGACACCACAAAAGAAAGGCACTTGTAGGACCACACCACAAAAAAAGGCACTCGGCTGCCCCTACACTGTAAAAAAAAGGCACTCGGAGGCCTCTACAGCACAAAAAAAGGCACTCGGCTGCCCCTACACTGGAAAAAAAAGGCACTCAGAGGCCTCTACAGCACAAAAAAAGGCACTTGGGGGCTGCTACAATGCAAAAAAAGGCACTCGGAGGCCCCTGAACCACAAGAAAAGGCACTTGGTGGCCCCTGAACCACAAGAAAAGGCACTCGGTGGCCTCTACAGCACAATAAAAGGCACTCGGGGCCACTACACCGCAAAAAAAAGAAACATGGAGGACCACACCCCCCAAAATAACAGCACTCAGAGGCCCCTGAACCACAAGAAAAGGCACTCAGTGGCTCCTACAGCACAAAAAATGGCACTCGGGGGCTGCTACAATGTGAAACAAGGCACTCGGAGGGCCCTGCACCACCAAAAAAGGCACTCGGAGGCCCCTGCACTGGAAAAAAAAAGGCACTTGCAGGCCTGTACACTGGAAATAAAGGCACTTGCAGGCCGATTCGCTGCAAAAAAAGGCACTCGGAGGGCCCTGCACCACAAAAAAAAAGCACTCGGAGGCTCCTGCACTGGAAAAAGAGGCACTTGCAGGCCTGTACACTAGGAAAAAAAGGCACTTGGAGGCCCCTACACCACCAAGAAAGGCACTTGGAGGCTGCTACGATGGAAAAAAAGGCACTCGGAGGCCCCTACACTGGAATAAAAGGCACTTGGAGGCCAGTGCACCCCAAAAAAGGGCACTCGGAGGCCTCTACACCACAAAAGAAAAGGCAGTAGGAGGCCCCTACACCACAAAAAAAGGCACTCGGAGGGCCCTTCACCGCAACAAAAGGCACTCGGTGGCCCCCACATTGCAAAAAAAGGCACTTGGAGGCTACTACACTGCAAAAAAAGGCACTCGGTGGCCCCTGCACCGCAAAAAAAGGCACTCAGTAGCCCCTGCACCGCAAAAAAAGGCACTCGGAGGCCAGTGCACCGCAAAAAAAGGCACTCGGAGGCCAGTGCACCGCAAAAAAAGGCACTCGGAGGCCAGTGCACCGCAAAAAAAAATGCACTCAGAGGCCCCTACAGCACAAAAGAAAGGCACTTGGAGCACCACACCACAAAAAAAGGCACTCGGCTGCCCCTACACCACAAAAAAAGGCACTTGGGGCCACTACACTGCAAAAAAAAGGTACATGGAGGACCACACCCCCCAAAATAACAGCACCCTGAGGCCCCTGCACCAAAAAAAAAGGCACTCGGCTGCCCCTACACTGGAAAAAAAGGCACTCGGAGGCCCCTACAGCACAAAAAAAGGCACTTGGGGGCTGCTACAATGCAAAAAAAGGCACTCGGAGGCCCCTGCACCAGAAAGAAAGGAACTCGGAGGGCCCTGCACCACAAAAGAAGGCACTCGGAGGCCCCTGCACCACAAGAAAAGCCACTCGGAGCCACTACACCGCAAAAAAAAGGTACATGGAGGACCACACCCCCCAAAATAACAGCACTCGGAGGCCCCTGAACCACAAGAAAAGGCATTCAGTGGCCTATCCAGCAAAATAAAAGGCACTCGGGGGCTGCTACAATGTGAAACAAGGCACTCCGAGGGCCCTGCACCACCAAAAAAGGCACTCGGAGGCTCCTGCACTGGGAAAAGAGGCACTTGCAGGCCTGTACAGCAGAAAAAAGGCACTCGGAAGCCCCTACATTGCAAAAAAAGGCACTTGGAGGCTACTACACTGCAAAAAAATGCACCCTGAGGACCCTGCACCACCAAAAAAAGGCACTTGGAGGCCCCTACACCACAAAAAAAGGCACTCGGCTGCCCCTACACTGGAAAAAAAGGCACTCGGCTGCCCCTACACTGGAAAAAAAGGCACTCGGAGGCCCCCACACCACAAAAAAAGGCACTTGGGGGCTGCTACAATGCAAAAAAAGGCACTTGGAGGCCCTGCACCAGAAACAAAGGCACTTGGAGGGGCCTGCACCACAAAAGAAGGCACTCGGAGGCCCCTGACCCACAAGAAAAGGCACTCGGGGGCTGCTACAATGTGAAACAAGGCACTCGGAGGGCCCAGCACCACCAAAAAAGGCACTCGGAGGCCCCTGCACTGGGAAAAGAGCCACTTGCAGGCCTGTACACTGGAAATAAAGGCACTTGGCGGCCCCTGCACTGGAAAAAGAGGCACTTGGAGGGCCTGTACACTGGAAATAAAGGCACTCGGTGGCCCCTGCACCGCAAAAAAAGGCACTCGGTGGCCCCTGCACCGCAAAAAAAGGCACTTGGAGGCCTCTACAACAGCTTCCACTGCCCTATCAGACACAGAGGCTCATGTGACATCACAAGGACAGGAAGCCGCCAGGGGCCTGCCAGTGGCCTGTCAGGCACTGGTACTTCTGTGAGCTCACAAGCAGAGTCAGCAGCCATGGGCACCCCACTGCCTGATGAGGCACTGAGACAAAGGTGACCTGAAAAAGCAGCCAGCATGCAGAGGCCTGCCACTGGCCTATCAGGCAATAGGACTGCTGTGACCTCACAAGCACAGCAAACAGCCAGGGGCCTGCCACTGCCCTATAGGGCACAGAGGCTGCTGTGACCTGACAAGCACAGCCAGCAGCCAGGGGCCTGACACTGGCCTGTGAAGCACTGAGGCTGCTGTGACCTCAGAAGCACAGCCAAGCAGACAGGGGCCTTCCACTGGCCTATCAGGCACTGAGGCTGCTGTGACCTCCCAAGCACAGCCAGCAGTGAAGGGCCTGCCACTGGCCTATAGGGAACAGAGGCTGATGTTACCTCACAAACACAGCCAGCAGCCATTGGCCTTCCACTGCCCAATGAGGCGCTGACACTGCTCTGACCTCACAAGCACAGCACACTGTCACGGGCCTGCCACTGCCATAAAGGGCACGGAGGCTGCTGTGACCTCACAAGCACAGCCAGCAGCCAGGGTCCTGCCACTGGCCTGTGAAGCACTGAGGCTGCTGTGACCTCACGAGCCCAGGCAGCAGCTATGGGCCTGCCACTGCCCTATAGGGCACTGAGGCTGCTGTGACCTCACAAGCACAGCGAGGAGCCAGAGGCCTGCCATTGCCCTATAAGGTACAGAGACAAATGGGACCTCAAAAGGCAGCCAGCAGACAGGGGCCTTCCACGGGCCTATGAGGAAATAGGACTGCTGTGACCTGACAAGCACAGCCAGCAGCTACGGGCCTTCCACTGGCCTATGAGGCACTGAGGCTGCTATGACCTCACAAGCACAGCCAGCAGCTATGGGCCTGCTGCTGGCCTTTCAGGCACTGAGGCTGCTGTGACCTCAGAAGCACAGTCAGCAGCCAGGGGCCTGCTGCTGGCCTATCAGGCTGTAGGAGTGTTATGACCTGACAAGCCCAGCCAGCAGCTATGGGCATCCCACTGGCTTATCAGGCAACAGGACTGCTGTGACCTTACAAGCACAGCCAGCAGCTACGGGCCTCCACTGGCCTATGAGGCACTGAGGCTGCTGTGACCTCACAAAAACAGCCAGCAGCTAAGGGCCTGCCACTAGCCTATCAGGCAGTAGGACTGCTGTGACGTCACAAGCACAGTCAGCAGCTATGGGCCTGCCACTGGCCTATAGGGAACGGAGGCTGCTGTAACCTGACAAGCACAGGCAGCAGCCATTGGCCTACCACTGCCCGATGAGGCGCTGACGCTGCTGTCAACTCAGAAGCACAGCAAACAGTCAGGGGCCTGCCACTGCCCTAAAGGGCATGGGGGCTGCTGTGACCTCAGAAGCCCAGCGAGCAGCTATGGGCCTGCCACTGCCCCATAGGGCACTGAGGCTTCTCTGACCTCACAAGCCCACCCAGCAGTCATTGGCCTCGAACTGGCCTATGAGGCAACAGGACTGCTGTGACCTCACAAGCACGGCCAGCAGGCATGGGCATCCAACTGCCCTATGAGGCCCCGAGACAAACGTGACCTCATAACGCAGCCAGCAGCCATGGGCGTGCCCCTGACCTATCAGGCAATAGGACTGCTGTGACCTCACAAGCATAGCCAGCAGCCGGGGCCTGCCACTGCCCTATGAGGTACAGAGACAAATGTGACCTGAAAACGCGGCCACCAGCCAGGGGCCTGCCACTGCCCTATAAGACACTGAGGCTGCTGTGACCTCACAAGCAAAGCCAGCAGCTGTGGGTCTGCCACTGGCCTATGAGGCACTGAGGCTGCTATGACCTCACAAGCACACGCAGCAGCGAAGGGCCTGCCACTGCCCTGTCAGGCAATAAGACTGCTTTGACCTGACAAGCACAGACAGCAGCTATGGGCCTGCCACTGGCCTATCAGGCTGTAGGAGTCTTGTGACCTGACAAGCACAGCCAGCAGCCAGGGGCCTGCCACTGGCCTGTGAAGCACTGAGGCTGCTATGACCTCACGAGCCCAGGCAGCAGCTATGGGCCTGCCACTGCCCTATAGGGCACTGAGGCTGCTGTGACCTCACAAGCACAGCGAGGAGCCAGAGGCCTGCCATTGCCCTAGAAGGTACAGAGACAAATGTGACCTGAAAAGGCAGCCAGCAGACAGGGGCCTTCCACGGGCCTATGAGGAAATAGGACTGCTGTGACCTGACAAGCACAGCCAGCAGCTACGGGCCTTCCACTGGCCTATGAGGCACTGAGGCTGCTATGACCTCACAAGCACAGCCAGCAGCCAGGGGCCTGCTGCTGGCCTATCAGGCTGTAGGAGTGTTATGACCTGACAAGCACAGCCAGCAGCTATGGGCCTCCCACTGGCCTATCAGGCAACAGGACTGCTGTGACCTTACAAGCACAGCTAGCAGCTATGGGCCTGCCACTGGCCTATGAGGCATGGAGGCTGCTGTGACCTCACAAGCAAAGCCAGCAGCCATTGGCCTCCCACTGGCCTATGAGGCACGGAGGCTGCTGTGACCTCACAAGCACAGCCAGCAGCCATTCGCCTTCCACTGCCCGATGAGGCACTGACACTGCTCTGACCTCACAACCACAGCACACTGTCACGGGCCTTCCGCTGTCACGGGCCTGCCACTGCCATAAAGGGCACGGAAGCTGCTGTGACCTCACAAGCACAGCCAGCAGCCAGGGGCCTGCCATTGGCCTGTGAAGCACTGAGGCTGCTGTGCCCTTTCAAGCACAGCCAGCAGCCAGGGGCCTGCCACTGCCCTATGAGAAACTGAGGCTGCTGTGACCTCACAAGCAAAGCAAGCAGCTGTGGGTCTGTCACTGGCCTATCAGGCTGTAGGAGTCTTGTGACCTGACAAGCACAGCCAGCAGCCAGGGGCCTGCCACTGGCCTGTGAAGCACTGAGGCTGCTATGACCTCACAAGCCCAGGCAGCAGCTATGGGCCTGCCACTGCCCTATAGGGCACTGAGGCTGCTGTGACCTCACAAGCACAGCGAGGAGCCAGAGGCCTGCCATTGCCCTATAAGGTACAGAGACAAATGTGACCTCAAAAGGCAGCCAGCACACAGGGGCCTTCCACGGGCCTATCAGGAAATAGGACTGCTGTGACCTGACAAGCACAGCAAGCAGCTACGGGCCTTCCACTGGCCTATGAGGCACTGAGGCTGCTATGACCTCACAAGCACAGCCAGCAGCTATGGGCCTGCCACTGGCCTATGAGGCACTGAGGCTGCTGTGACCTCAGAAGCACAGTCAGCAGCCAGGGGCCTGCTGCTGGCCTATCAGGCTGTAGGAGTGTTATGACCTGACAAGCACAGCCAGCAGCTATGGGCATCCCACTGGCCTATCAGGCAACAGGACTGCTGTGACCTTACAAGCACAGCCAGCAGCTACGGGCCTCCACTGGCCTATGAGGCACTGAGGCTGCTGTGACCCCACAAGCACAGCCAGCAGCCAAGGGCCTGCCACTAGCCTATCAGGCAGTAGGACTGCTGTGACGTCACAAGCACAGTCAGCAGCTATGGGCCTGCCACTGGCCTATAGGGAACGGAGGCTGCTGTAACCTGACAAGCACAGGCAGCAGCCATTGGCCTACCACTGCCCAATGAGGCGCAGACGCTGCTGTCAACTCAGAAGCACAGCAAACAGTCAGGGGCCTGCCACTGCCCTAAAGGGCATGGAGGCTGCTGTGACCTCAGAAGCCCAGCGAGCAGCTATGGGCCTGCCACTGCCCCATAGGGCACTGAGGCTTCTCTGACCTCACAAGCCCACCCAGCAGTCATTGGCCTCGAACTGGCCTATGAGGCAACAGGACTGCTGTGACCTCACAAGCACGGCCAGCAGGCATGGGCATCCAACTGCCCTATGAGGCCCCGAGACAAACGTGACCTCATAACGCAGCCAGCAGCCATGGGCGTGCCCCTGACCTATCAGGCAATAGGACTGCTGTGACCTCACAAGCACAGCCAGCAGCCGGGGCCTGCCACTGCCCTATGAGGTACAGAGACAAATGTGACCTGAAAACGCGGCCACCAGCCAGGGGCCTGCCACTGCCCTATAAGACACTGAGGCTGCTGTGACCTCACAAGCAAAGCCAGCAGCTGTGGGTCTGCCACTGGCCTATGAGGCACTGAGGCTGCTCTGACCTCACAAGCACACGCAGCAGCGAAGGGCCTGCCACTGCCCTGTCAGGCAATAGGACTGCTTTGACCTGACAAGCACAGACAGCAGCTATGGGCCTGCCACTGCCCGATCAGGTGCTGACGCTGCTGTCAACTCAGAAGCACAGCAAACAGTCAGGGGCCTGCCACTGCCCTAAAGGGCATGGAGGCTGCTGTGACCTCAGAAGCCCAGCCAGCAGCTATGGGCCTGCCACTGCCCTATAGGGCACTGAGGCTTCTCTGACCTCACAAGCCCACCCAGCAGTCATTGGCCTCGAACTGGCCTATGAGGCAACAGGACTGCTGTGACCTCACAAGCACAGCCAGCAGGCATGGGCATCCAACTGCCCTATGAGGCCCCGAGACAAACGTGACCTCATAATGCAGCCAGCAGGCATGGAGCTGTCACTGGCCTATCAGGCACTGGTACTTCTGTGACATCACAAGTACAGCCAGCAGCCATGGGCATCCCACTGGCCAATGAGGCACAGAGACAAAGGTGACCTCAAAACGCAGCCAGCAGCCAGGGGCCTGCCACTGCCCTATAAGACACTGAGGCTTCTCTGACCTGACAAGCACAGCCAGCAGCTGTGGGTCTGCCACTGGCCTATGAGGCACGGAGGCTGCTGTGACCTCACAAGCACAGCCAGCAGCCATTGGCCTCCCACTGGCCTATCAGGTCCTGACGCTGCTGTGACCTCACAAACACAGCCAAGCAGACAGGGGCCTGCCACTGGCCTATCAGGCACTGAGGCTGCTGTGACCTCACAAGCACAGCCAGCAGTGAAGGGCCTGCCATGGCGCATCAAGCACGGAGAAAGAAGGGAACACCCAAGCAAACCAGCAGCCATGGGCGTGGCAGTGCATGCCCATGCATGCCATGCATGCAATGGCATGCAGGTCAAAGTGACATCATAAGACACAACCAGCAACCATGGGCCTGCCACTGCCCTTTTTGGCATGGAGACACAAGTATCCTCACAAGCCCAGTCAGGAGGCATGGCCCTGCCACTGGCCTATCAAGCATAGAGGCAGAAGCAACCTCCAGTGCCCATGCACTGGAACAAAAGGCACTTGGAGGCCAGTGCACCATAAAACAGGGCACTCGGAGGCCCCTACACTGGAACAAAAGGCACTCGGAGGCCAGTGCACCACAAGAAAAGGCACTCAGTGGCCCCTACAGCACAAAAAAAGGCTCTTGGGGGCTGCTGCAATGCAAAAAAAGGCACTCAGAGGCCCCTGAACCACAAGAAAAGGCACTTGGTGGCCCCTGAACCACAAGAAAAGGCACTCGGTGGCCCCTACAGCACAATAAAAAGCACTCGGGGGCTGCTACAATGTGAAACAAGGCACTCCGAGGGCCCTGCACCACCAAAAAAGGCACTCGGAGGCTCCTGCACTGGAAAAAGAGGCACTTGCAGGCCTGTACAGCAGAAAAAAAGGCACTCAGAGGCCCCTACACCACCAAGAAAGGCACTCGGAAGCCCCTACATTGCAAAAAAAGGCACTTGGAGGCTACTACACTGCAAAGAAATGCACCCTGAGGCCCACGCACAGCAAAAAAAGGCACTCAGAGGCCTCCACACCACAAAAAAAGGCACTCGGAGGCCAGTGCACTGAAAAACAGGGCACTTGGAGGCCAGTGCACCGCAAAAAAAAATGCACTCAGAGGCCCCGACACCACAAAAGAAAGGCACTTGGAGGACCACACCACAAAAAAAGGCACTCAGCTGCCCTTACACTGGAAAAAAAGGCACTCGGAGGCCCCTACAGCACAAAAAAAGGCACTCGGAAGCCCCTGCACCACAAAAAAAGGCACTCGGAAGCCCCTACATTGCAAAAAAAGGCACTCGGTGGCCCCGATACCACAAAAAAGGCACTTGGGGGCTGCCACACCGCAAAAAAAAGGCAAAAGGCACTCCGAGGCTGCTACACAGCAAAAAAAAGCCACTCAGGGGCTGCTATAATGCGAAAAAAGGCACTTGGAGGCCCCTGCAGTGGAAAAAAAGGCACTCAGAAGCCAGTGCACCACAAGAAAAGGCACTCGGTGGCCCCTGCACTGGAAAAAAAGTCAATCACAGGCCCCTGCACAGCAAAAAAAAGGCACTCAGAGGACCACACCACAAAAAAAGGTACTGGGTGGCCCCGACAGCACAAACAAATGCACTCGGGGGCTGCTACAATGTGAAACAAGGCATTCAGGGGGCCTGGAACGACCAAAAAGGCACTCGGAAGCCCCTACATTGCAAAAAAAGGCACCCTGAGGCCCCTGCACCGCAAAAAAAGGCACTCAGCTGCCTTTACACTGGAAAAATAGGCACTTGGAGGCCTCTACACCCCAGAAAAAGGCACTCAGTGGCCCCTACACGACCAAGAAAGGCACTCGGTGGCCCCCACATTGCAAAAAAAGGCATTTGGAGGCTACTACACTGCAAAGAAATGCACCCTGAGGCCCACGTACAACAAGAAAAGGCACTTAGTAGCCCCTGCACTGCAATAAAAGGCACTCAGAGGCCTCCACACCGCAAAAAAAGGAACTCAGAGGCCAGTGCACTGAAAAACAGGGCACTTGGAGGCCAGTGCACCGCAAAAAAAATGCACTCAGAGGCCCCTACAGCACAAAAGAAAGGCACTCGGAGGACCACACCACAAAAAAAGGCACTCGGCTGCCCCTACACTGGAAAAAAAAGGCACTCGGAGGCCCCTACACCACAAAAAAATGCACTTGGGGGCTGCTACAATGCAAAAAAGGCACTCGGAGGCCCCTGCACCAGAAACAAAGGCACTTGGAGGGCCCTGCACCACAAAAGAAGGCACTCAGAGGCCCCTGAACCACAAGAAAAGGCACTCGGTGGCTCCTACAGCACAAAAAAAGGCACTCGGGGGCTGCTACAATGTGAAACAAGGCACTTGGAGGGCCCTGCACCACCAAAAAAGGCACTCGGAGGCCCCTGCACCTCAAAAGAAGACACTCGGAAGCCCCTACATTGCAAAAAAAGGCACCTGGAGGCTACTACACTGCAAAAAAATGCACCCTGAGGCCCCTGCACCGCAAAAAAAGGCATTCGGGGGCTGCTACAATGCGAAAACAGGCACTACGATGCCCCTACACCGGAAAGAAAGGCACTCAGAGGGCCCTGCAGCACAAAAAAAGGCACTCAGCTGCCCTTCCACTGGAAAAACAGGCACTTGGAGGCCTCTACACCCCAGAAAAAGGCACTCAGTGGCCCCTACACTACAAAAAAAGGCACTCGGGGGCTGCTACAATGTGAAACAAGGCACTCGGAGGGCCCAGCACCACCAAAAGAGGCACTCGGAGGTTGCTGCACTGGAAAAAGAGGCACTTGCAGGCCTGTACACCGGAAAAAAAGGCACTCGGAAGCTGCTACACCGCAGAGAAAGGCACTCGGAGGCACCTGCAACGGAAAAAAATGCACTCGGAGGCCCCTACACCACAAAAAAAGGCACTCGGAGGCCAGTGCACTGGAAAAAAAGGCACTTGGAGGCCTCTACAGCACAAAAAAAGGCACTTGGGGGCTGCGACAATGCAAAAAAAGGCACTCAGAGGCCCCTGCACCACAAGAAAAAGCTCTCGGGGCCACTACACTGCCAAAAAAAGGTACATGGAGGACCACACACCCCAAAATAACAGCACTCGGAGGCCCCTGAACCACAAGAAAAGGCACTCAGTGGCTCCTACAGTACAAAAAAACAGCACTTGGGGGCTGCTACAATGTGAAACAAGGCACTCGGAGGGCCCTGCAGCACAAAAAAAGGCACTCGGAGGCCCCTGCACTGGGAAAAGAGGCACTTGCAGGCCTGTACACTGGAAATAAAGACACTTGGAGGCCCCTGTGCTGGAAAAAGAGGCACTTGCAGGCCTGTACACTGGAAATAAAGGCACTTGGAGGGCCCTGCACCACCAAAAAAGGCACTCGGAAGCCCCCACATTGCAAAAAAAGGCACTTGGAGGCTAGTACACTGCAAAAAAATGCACCCTGAGGCCCCTGCACCACAAAAAAAAGGCACTCGGTGGCCCCTACAGCACAAAAAAAGGCACTCGGAGGCTGCTACAATGCGAAAACAGGCACTCGGATGCCTCTACACCGGAAATAAAGGCACCCTGAGGCCCCTGCAACACAAAAAAAGGCACTCGGAGGGCCCTGCACCACAAAAACAGGCACTTGGAGGCTGCTACACCGTAGAGAAAGGCACTTGGAGGGCCCTGCACCAGAAACAAAGGCACTTGGAGGCCCCTGTGCTGGAAAAAGAGGCACTTGCAGGCCTGTACACTAGGAAAAAAAGGCACTCGGAGGCCCCTACACCACCAAGAAAGGCACTTGGAGGCCCCTGCACTGGAAATAAAGGCACTTGGAGGCCCCTACACTGGAATAAAAGGCACTCGGAGGCCAGTGCACCCCAAAAAAGGGCACTCGGAGGCCTCTACACCACAAAAGAAAAGGCACTAGGAGGGCCTTACACTGCAAAAACAGGGCACTCGGAGGCCACTACGCTGGAACAAAAGGCACTCGGAGACCAGTGCACCACAAGAAAAGGCACTCGGAGGCCTCTACACCACAAAGAAAAGGCACTAGGAGGGCCTTACACTGGAAAAAAAGGCACTAGGGGGCCACTACGCTGGAAAAAAAGGCACTCGGAGGCCAGTGCACTGCAAAAACAGGGCACTTGGAGGCCTCTACACTGCAAAAGAAGGCACTCGGAGGCCACTACACTGGAACAAAAGGCACTCGGAGGCCAGTGCACCACAAGAAAAGGCACTCAGTGGCCCCTACAGCACAAAAAAAGGCTCTTGGGGGCTGCTACAATGCAAAAAAAAAAGGCACTCAGAGGGCCCTGAACCATAAGAAAAGGCACTCGGTGGCCCCTGAACCATAAGAAAAGGCACTCAGTGGCCCCTACAGCACAATAAAAAGCACTCGGGGGCTGCTACAATGTGAAACAAGGCACTTGGAGGGCCCTGCACCACCAAAAAAGGCACTCGGAGGCTCCTGCACTGGAAAAAGAGGCACTTGCAGGCCTGTACAGCAGAAAAAAGGCACTCGGAAGCCCCCACATTGCAAAAAAAGGCACTTGGAGGCTACTACACTGCAAAGAAATGCACCCTGAGGCCTCCACACCGCAAAAAAGGGCACTCGGAGGCCAGTGCACTGAAAAACAGGGCACTTGGAGGCCAGTGCACCGCAAAAAAAAATGCACTCAGAGGACCCTACAGCACAAAAGAAAGGCACTTGGAGCACCACACCACAAAAAAAGGCACTCGGCTGCCCCTACACCACAAAAAAAGGCACTCGGAGGCCCCTGCACCAGAAAGAAAGGAACTCGGAGGGCCCTGCACCACAAAAGAAGGCACTCAGAGGCCCCTGCACCACAAGAAAAGGCACTCGGGGCCACTACACTGCAAAAAAAAGGTACATGGAGGACCACACCCCCCAAAATAACAGCACTCGGAGGCCCCTGAACCACAAGAAAAGGCATTCAGTGGCCTATACAGCACAAAAAAAGGCACTCGGGGGCTGCTACAATGTGAAACAAGGCACTCCGAGGGCCCTGCACCACCAAAAAAGGCACTCGGAGGCTCCTGCACTGGAAAAAGAGGCACTTGCAGGCCTGTACACTGGAAATAAAGGCACTTGGAGGCCCCAGCACCACAAAAAAAGGCACTCGGAAGCCCCTACATTGCAAAAAAAGGCACTTGGAGGCTACTACACTGCAAAAAAATGCACCCTGAGGCCCCTGCACCACAAAAAAAAGGCACTCGGCTGCCCCTACACTGGAAAAAAAGGCACTCGGAGGCCCCTACACCACAAAAAAAGGCACTTGGGGGCTGCTACAATGCAAAAAAAGGCACTCGGAGGCCCCTGCACCAGAAACAAAGGCACTTGGAGGGCCCCGCACCACAAAAGAAGGCACTCGGAGGCCCCTGACCCACAAGGAAAGGCACTCGGTGGCTCCTACAGCACAAAAAAAGGCACTCGGGGGCTGCTACAATGTGAAATAAGGCACTCTGAGGGCCCAGCACCACCAAAAAAGGCACTCGGAGGCCCCTGCACTGGGAAAAGAGCCACTTGCAGGCCTGTACACTGGAAATAAAGGCACTTGGAGGCCCCAGCACCACAAAAAAAGGCACTCGGAAGCCCCTACATTGCAAAAAAAGGCACTTGGAGGCTACTACACGGCAAAAAAATGCACCCTGCGGCCCCTGCACCACAAAAAAAAGGCACTTGGAGGCCCCTACACCACAAAAAAAGGCACTCGGAAGCCCCTACATTGCAAAAAAAGGCACTTGGAGGCTACTACACTGCAAAAAAATGCACCCTGAGGCCCATGCACAGCAAAAAAAGGCACTCGGAGGCCTCCACACGGCAAAAAAAGGCACTCGGAGGCCTCCACACCGCAAAAAAAAAAATGCACCCAGAGGCCTCGACACCACAAAAGAAAGGCACTCGGAGGACCACACCACAAAAAATGGCACTCGGCTGCCCCTACACTGGAAAAAAAGGCACTCGGCTGCCCCTACACCACAAGATAAGGCACTCAGTGGCCCCTACAGCACAAAAAAAGGCACTTGGTGGCTGCTAAAATGCAAAAAAGGGCACTCGGAGGCTGCTACAACACAAAAAAAGGCACTCAGAGGGCCCTGCACCACAAAAAAAGCACTCGGAGGTTCCTGCACTGGAAAAAGAGGCACTTGCAGGCCTGTACACCGGATATAAAGGCACTTGGAGGCCCCAGCACCACAAAAGAAGGCACTGGGAGGCCCCTACACTGCAAAAAAAGGCACTCGGAGGGCTCTTCACCGCAAAAAAAGGCACTCGGTGGCCCCCACATTGCAAAAAAAGGCACTTGGAGGCTACTACACTGCAAAAAAAGGCACTCAGTAGCCCCTGCACCGCAAAAAAAGGCACTCAGTAGCCCCTGCACCGCAAAAAAAGGCACTCGGAGGCCAGTGCACTGAAAAACAGGGCACTTGGAGGCCAGTGCACCGGAAAAAAAAAATGCACTCAGAGGCCCCTACAGCACAAAAGAAAGGCACTTGGAGCACCACACCACAAAAAAAGGCACTCGGCTGCCCCTACACTGGAAAAAAAAGGCACTCGGAGGCCCCTACAGCACAAAAAAAGGCACTTGGGGGCTGCTACAATGCGAAAAAGGCACTCGGAGGCCCCTGCACCAGAAAGAAAGGAACTCGGAGGGCCCTGCACCACAAAAGAAGGCACTCGGAGGCCCCTGCACCACAAGAAAAGGCACTCGGGGCCACTACACCGCAAAAAAAAGGTACATGGAGGACCACACCCCCCAAAATAACAGCACTCGGAGGCCCCTGAACCACAAGAAAAGGCATTCAGTGGCCTATCCAGCACAATAAAAGGCACTCGGGGGCTGCTACAATGTGAAACAAGGCACTCGGAGGGCCCTGCACCGCCAAAAAAGGCACTCGGAGGCTCCTGCACTGGAAAAAGAGGCACTTGCAGGCCTGCACAGCAGAAAAAAGGCACTCGGAAGCCCCTACATTGCAAAAAAAGGCACTTGGAGGCTACTACACTGCAAAGAAATGCACCCTGAGGCCCACGCACAGCAAAATAAGGCACTCAGAGGCCTCCACACCGCAAAAAAGGGCACTCGGAGGCCAGTGCACTGAAAAACAGGGCACTTGGAGGCCAGTGCACCACAAAAGAAAATGCACTCAGAGGCCCCGACACCACAAAAGAAAGGCACTTGTAGGACCACACCACAAAAAAAGGCACTCGGCTGCCCCTACACTGTAAAAAAAAGGCACTCGGAGGCCTCTACAGCACAAAAAAAGGCACTCGGCTGCCCCTACACTGGAAAAAAAAGGCACTCAGAGGCCTCTACAGCACAAAAAAAGGCACTTGGGGGCTGCTACAATGCAAAAAAAGGCACTCGGAGGCCCCTGAACCACAAGAAAAGGCACTTGGTGGCCCCTGATCCACAAGAAAAGGCACTCGGTGGCCTCTACAGCACAATAAAAGGCACTCGGGGCCACTACACCGCAAAAAAAAGAAACATGGAGGACCACACCCCCCAAAATAACAGCACTCAGAGGCCCCTGAACCACAAGAAAAGGCACTCAGTGGCTCCTACAGCACAAAAAATGGCACTCGGGGGCTGCTACAATGTGAAACAAGGCACTCGGAGGGCCCTGCACCACCAAAAAAGGCACTCGGAGGCCCCTGCACTGGAAAAAAAAAGGCACTTGCAGGCCTGTACACTGGAAATAAAGGCACTTGCAGGCCGATTCGCTGCAAAAAAAGGCACTCGGAGGGCCCTGCACCACAAAAAAAAAGCACTCGGAGGCTCCTGCACTGGAAAAAGAGGCACTTGCAGGCCTGTACACTAGGAAAAAAAGGCACTTGGAGGCCCCTACACCACCAAGAAAGGCACTTGGAGGCTGCTACGATGGAAAAAAAGGCACTCGGAGGCCCCTACACTGGAATAAAAGGCACTTGGAGGCCAGTGCACCCCAAAAAAGGGCACTCGGAGGCCTCTACACCACAAAAGAAAAGGCAGTAGGAGGCCCCTACACCACAAAAAAAGGCACTCGGAGGGCCCTTCACCGCAACAAAAGGCACTCGGTGGCCCCCACATTGCAAAAAAAGGCACTTGGAGGCTACTACACTGCAAAAAAAGGCACTCGGTGGCCCCTGCACCGCAAAAAAAGGCACTCAGTAGCCCCTGCACCGCAAAAAAAGGCACTCGGAGGCCAGTGCACCGCAAAAAAAGGCACTCGGAGGCCAGTGCACCGCAAAAAAAAATGCACTCAGAGGCCCTAACAGCACAAAAGAAAGGCACTTGGAGCACCACACCACAAAAAAAGGCACTCGGCTGCCCCTACACCACAAAAAAAGGCACTTGGGGCCACTACACTGCAAAAAAAAGGTACATGGAGGACCACACCCCCCAAAATAACAGCACCCTGAGGCCCCTGCACCAAAAAAAAAGGCACTCGGCTGCCCCTACACTGGAAAAAAAGGCACTCGGAGGCCCCTACAGCACAAAAAAAGGCACTTGGGGGCTGCTACAATGCAAAAAAAGGCACTCGGAGGCCCCTGCACCAGAAAGAAAGGAACTCGGAGGGCCCTGCACCACAAAAGAAGGCACTCGGAGGCCCCTGCACCACAAGAAAAGCCACTCGGAGCCACTACACCGCAAAAAAAAGGTACATGGAGGACCACACCCCCCAAAATAACAGCACTCGGAGGCCCCTGAACCACAAGAAAAGGCATTCAGTGGCCTATCCAGCAAAATAAAAGGCACTCGGGGGCTGCTACAATGTGAAACAAGGCACTCCGAGGGCCCTGCACCACCAAAAAAGGCACTCGGAGGCTCCTGCACTGGGAAAAGAGGCACTTGCAGGCCTGTACAGCAGAAAAAAGGCACTCGGAAGCCCCTACATTGCAAAAAAAGGCACTTGGAGGCTACTACACTGCAAAAAAATGCACCCTGAGGACCCTGCACCACCAAAAAAAGGCACTTGGAGGCCCCTACACCACAAAAAAAGGCACTCGGCTGCCCCTACACTGGAAAAAAAGGCACTCGGCTGCCCCTACACTGGAAAAAAAGGCACTCGGAGGCCCCCACACCACAAAAAAAGGCACTTGGGGGCTGCTACAATGCAAAAAAAGGCACTTGGAGGCCCTGCACCAGAAACAAAGGCACTTGGAGGGGCCTGCACCACAAAAGAAGGCACTCGGAGGCCCCTGACCCACAAGAAAAGGCACTCGGGGGCTGCTACAATGTGAAACAAGGCACTCTGAGGGCCCAGCACCACCAAAAAAGGCACTCGGAGGCCCCTGCACTGGGAAAAGAGGCACTTGCAGGCCTGTACACTGGAAATAAAGGCACTTGGCGGCCCCTGCACTGGAAAAAGAGGCACTTGGAGGGCCTGTACACTGGAAATAAAGGCACTCGGTGGCCCCTGCACCGCAAAAAAAGGCACTCGGTGGCCCCTGCACCGCAAAAAAAGGCACTTGGAGGCCTCTACAACAGCTTCCACTGCCCTATCAGACACAGAGGCTCATGTGACATCACAAGGACAGGAAGCCGCCAGGGGCCTGCCAGTGGCCTGTCAGGCACTGGTACTTCTGTGAGCTCACAAGCAGAGTCAGCAGCCATGGGCACCCCACTGCCTGATGAGGCACTGAGACAAAGGTGACCTCAAAAAGCAGCCAGCATGCAGAGGCCTGCCACTGGCCTATCAGGCAATAGGACTGCTGTGACCTCACAAGCACAGCAAACAGCCAGGGGCCTGCCACTGCCCTATAGGGCACAGAGGCTGCTGTGACCTGACAAGCACAGCCAGCAGCCAGGGGCCTGCCACTGGCCTGTGAAGCACTGAGGCTGCTGTGACCTCAGAAGCACAGCCAAGCAGACAGGGGCCTTCCACTGGCCTATCAGGCACTGAGGCTGCTGTGACCTCCCAAGCACAGCCAGCAGTGAAGGGCCTGCCACTGGCCTATAGGGAACAGAGGCTGATGTTACCTCACAAACACAGCCAGCAGCCATTGGCCTTCCACTGCCCAATGAGGCGCTGACACTGCTCTGACCTCACAAGCACAGCACACTGTCACGGGCCTGCCACTGCCATAAAGGGCACGGAGGCTGCTGTGACCTCACAAGCACAGCCAGCAGCCAGGGGCCTGCCACTGGCCTGTGAAGCACTGAGGCTGCTGTGACCTCACGAGCCCAGGCAGCAGCTATGGGCCTGCCACTGCCCTATAGGGCACTGAGGCTGCTGTGACCTCACAAGCACAGCGAGGAGCCAGAGGCCTGCCATTGCCCTATAAGGTACAGAGACAAATGGGACCTGAAAAGGTAGCCAGCAGACAGGGGCCTTCCACGGGCCTATGAGGAAATAGGACTGCTGTGACCTGACAAGCACAGCCAGCAGCTACGGGCCTTCCACTGGCCTATGAGGCACTGAGGCTGCTATGACCTCACAAGCACAGCCAGCAGCTATGGGCCTGCCACTGGCCTTTCAGGCACTGAGGCTGCTGTGACCTCAGAAGCACAGTCAGCAGCCAGGGGCCTGCTGCTGGCCTATCAGGCTGTAGGAGTGTTATGACCTGACAAGCCCAGCCAGCAGCTATGGGCATCCCACTGGCTTATCAGGCAACAGGACTGCTGTGACCTTACAAGCACAGCCAGCAGCTACGGGCCTCCACTGGCCTATGAGGCACTGAGGCTGCTGTGACCTCACAAGCACAGCCAGCAGCTAAGGGCCTGCCACTAGCCTATCAGGCAGTAGGACTGCTGTGACGTCACAAGCACAGTCAGCAGCTATGGGCCTGCCACTGGCCTATAGGGAACGGAGGCTGCTGTAACCTGACAAGCACAGGCAGCAGCCATTGGCCTACCACTGCCCGATGAGGCGCTGACGCTGCTGTCAACTCAGAAGCACAGCAAACAGTCAGGGGCCTGCCACTGCCCTAAAGGGCATGGGGGCTGCTGTGACCTCAGAAGCCCAGCGAGCAGCTATGGGCCTGCCACTGCCCCATAGGGCACTGAGGCTTCTCTGACCTCACAAGCCCACCCAGCAGTCATTGGCCTCAAACTGGCCTATGAGGCAACAGGACTGCTGTGACCTCACAAGCACGGCCAGCAGGCATGGGCATCCAACTGCCCTATGAGGCCCCGAGACAAACGTGACCTTATAACGCAGCCAGCAGCCATGGGCGTGCCCCTGACCTATCAGGCAATAGGACTGCTGTGACCTCACAAGCATAGCCAGCAGCCGGGGCCTGCCACTGCCCTATGAGGTACAGAGACAAATGTGACCTGAAAACGCGGCCACCAGCCAGGGGCCTGCCACTGCCCTATAAGACACTGAGGCTGCTGTGACCTCACAAGCAAAGCCAGCAGCTGTGGGTCTGCCACTGGCCTATGAGGCACTGAGGCTGCTATGACCTCACAAGCACACGCAGCAGCGAAGGGCCTGCCACTGCCCTGTCAGGCAATAAGACTGCTTTGACCTGACAAGCACAGACAGCAGCTATGGGCCTGCCACTGGCCTATCAGGCTGTAGGAGTCTTGTGACCTGACAAGCACAGCCAGCAGCCAGGGGCCTGCCACTGGCCTGTGAAGCACTGAGGCTGCTATGACCTCACGAGCCCAGGCAGCAGCTATGGGCCTGCCACTGCCCTATAGGGCACTGAGGCTGCTGTGACCTCACAAGCACAGCGAGGAGCCAGAGGCCTGCCATTGCCCTATAAGGTACAGAGACAAATGTGACCTCAAAAGGCAGCCAGCACACAGGGGCCTTCCACGGGCCTATCAGGAAATAGGACTGCTGTGACCTGACAAGCACAGCAAGCAGCTACGGGCCTTCCACTGGCCTATGAGGCACTGAGGCTGCTATGACCTCACAAGCACAGCCAGCAGCTATGGGCCTGCCACTGGCCTATGAGGCACTGAGGCTGCTGTGACCTCAGAAGCACAGTCAGCAGCCAGGGGCCTGCTGCTGGCCTATCAGGCTGTAGGAGTGTTATGACCTGACAAGCACAGCCAGCAGCTATGGGCATCCCACTGGCCTATCAGGCAACAGGACTGCTGTGACCTTACAAGCACAGCCAGCAGCTACGGGCCTCCACTGGCCTATGAGGCACTGAGGCTGCTGTGACCCCACAAGCACAGCCAGCAGCCAAGGGCCTGCCACTAGCCTATCAGGCAGTAGGACTGCTGTGACGTCACAAGCACAGTCAGCAGCTATGGGCCTGCCACTGGCCTATAGGGAACGGAGGCTGCTGTAACCTGACAAGCACAGGCAGCAGCCATTGGCCTACCACTGCCCAATGAGGCGCTGACGCTGCTGTCAACTCAGAAGCACAGCAAACAGTCAGGGGCCTGCCACTGCCCTAAAGGGCATGGAGGCTGCTGTGACCTCAGAAGCCCAGCGAGCAGCTATGGGCCTGCCACTGCCCCATAGGGCACTGAGGCTTCTCTGACCTCACAAGCCCACCCAGCAGTCATTGGCCTCGAACTGGCCTATGAGGCAACAGGACTGCTGTGACCTCACAAGCACGGCCAGCAGGCATGGGCATCCAACTGCCCTATGAGGCCCCGAGACAAACGTGACCTCATAACGCAGCCAGCAGCCATGGGCGTGCCCCTGACCTATCAGGCAATAGGACTGCTGTGACCTCACAAGCACAGCCAGCAGCCGGGGCCTGCCACTGCCCTATGAGGTACAGAGACAAATGTGACCTGAAAACGCGGCCACCAGCCAGGGGCCTGCCACTGCCCTATAAGACACTGAGGCTGCTGTGACCTCACAAGCAAAGCCAGCAGCTGTGGGTCTGCCACTGGCCTATGAGGCACTGAGGCTGCTCTGACCTCACAAGCACACGCAGCAGCGAAGGGCCTGCCACTGCCCTGTCAGGCAATAAGACTGCTTTGACCTGACAAGCACAGACAGCAGCTATGGGCCTGCCACTGGCCTATCAGGCAATAGGACTGCTTTGACCTGACAAGCACAGACAGCAGCTATGGGCCTGCCACTGCCCGATCAGGTGCTGACGCTGCTGTCAACTCAGAAGCACAGCAAACAGTCAGGGGCCTGCCACTGCCCTAAAGGGCATGGAGGCTGCTGTGACCTCAGAAGCCCAGCCAGCAGCTATGGGCCTGCCACTGCCCTATAGGGCACTGAGGCTTCTCTGACCTCACAAGCCCACCCAGCAGTCATTGGCCTCGAACTGGCCTATGAGGCAACAGGACTGCTGTGACCTCACAAGCACAGCCAGCAGGCATGGGCATCCAACTGCCCTATGAGGCCCCGAGACAAACGTGACCTCATAATGCAGCCAGCAGGCATGGAGCTGTCACTGGCCTATCAGGCACTGGTACTTCTGTGACATCACAAGTACAGCCAGCAGCCATGGGCATCCCACTGGCCAATGAGGCACAGAGACAAAGGTGACCTCAAAACGCAGCCAGCAGCCAGGGGCCTGCCACTGCCCTATAAGACACTGAGGCTTCTCTGACCTGACAAGCACAGCCAGCAGCTGTGGGTCTGCCACTGGCCTATGAGGCACGGAGGCTGCTGTGACCTCACAAGCACAGCCAGCAGCCATTGGCCTCCCACTGGCCTATCAGGTCCTGACGCTGCTGTGACCTCACAAACACAGCCAAGCAGACAGGGGCCTGCCACTGGCCTATCAGGCACTGAGGCTGCTGTGACCTCACAAGCACAGCCAGCAGTGAAGGGCCTGCCATGGCGCATCAAGCACGGAGAAAGAAGGGAACACCCAAGCAAACCAGCAGCCATGGGCGTGGCAGTGCATGCCCATGCATGCCATGCATGCAATGGCATGCAGGTCAAAGTGACATCATAAGACACAACCAGCAACCATGGGCCTGCCACTGCCCTTTTTGGCATGGAGACACAAGTATCCTCACAAGCCCAGTCAGGAGGCATGGCCCTGCCACTGGCCTATCAAGCATAGAGGCAGAAGCAACCTCCAGTGCCCATGCACTGGAACAAAAGGCACTTGGAGGCCAGTGCACCATAAAACAGGGCACTCGGAGGCCCCTACACTGGAACAAAAGGCACTCGGAGGCCAGTGCACCACAAGAAAAGGCACTCAGTGGCCCCTACAGCACAAAAAAAGGCTCTTGGGGGCTGCTGCAATGCAAAAAAAGGCACTCAGAGGCCCCTGAACCACAAGAAAAGGCACTTGGTGGCCCCTGAACCACAAGAAAAGGCACTCGGTGGCCCCTACAGCACAATAAAAAGCACTCGGGGGCTGCTACAATGTGAAACAAGGCACTCCGAGGGCCCTGCACCACCAAAAAAGGCACTCGGAGGCTCCTGCACTGGAAAAAGAGGCACTTGCAGGCCTGTACAGCAGAAAAAAGGCACTCAGAGGCCCCTACACCACCAAGAACGGCACTCGGAAGCCCCTACATTGCAAAAAAAGGCACTTGGAGGCTACTACACTGCAAAGAAATGCACCCTGAGGCCCACGCACAGCAAAAAAAGGCACTCAGAGGCCTCCACACCACAAAAAAAGGCACTCGGAGGCCAGTGCACTGAAAAACAGGGCACTTGGAGGCCAGTGCACTGCAAAAAAAAATGCACTCAGAGGCCCCGACACCACAAAAGAAAGGCACTTGGAGGACCACACCACAAAAAAAGGCACTCAGCTGCCCTTACACTGGAAAAAAAGGCACTCGGAGGCCCCTACAGCACAAAAAAAGGCACTCGGAAGCCCCTGCACCACAAAAAAAGGCACTCGGAAGCCCCTACATTGCAAAAAAAGGCACTCGGTGGCCCCGATACCACAAAAAAGGCACTTGGGGGCTGCTACACCGCAAAAAAAAGGCAAAAGGCACTCCGAGGCTGCTACACAGCAAAAAAAAGCCACTCAGGGGCTGCTATAATGCGAAATAAGGCACTTGGAGGCCCCTGCAGTGGAAAAAAAGGCACTCAGAAGCCAGTGCACCACAAGAAAAGGCACTCGGTGGCCCCTGCACTGGAAAAAAAGTCAATCACAGGCCCCTGCACAGCAAAAAAAAGGCACTCAGAGGACCACACCACAAGAAAAGGCACTCAGTGCCCCTACAGCACAAACAAATGCACTCGGGGGCTGCTACAATGTGAAACAAGGCATTCAGGGGGCCTGGAACGACCAAAAAGGCACTCGGAAGCCCCTACATTGCAAAAAAAGGCACCCTGAGGCCCCTGCACCGCAAAAAAAGGCACTCAGCTGCCTTTACACTGGAAAAATAGGCACTTGGAGGCCTCTACACCCCAGAAAAAGGCACTCAGTGGCCCCTACACGACCAAGAAAGGCACTCGGTGGCCCCCACATTGCAAAAAAAGGCACTTGGAGGCTACTACACTGCAAAGAAATGCACCCTGAGGCCCACGTACAACAAGAAAAGGCACTTAGTAGCCCCTGCACTGCAATAAAAGGCACTCAGAGGCCTCCACACCGCAAAAAAAGGAACTCAGAGGCCAGTGCACTGAAAAACAGGGCACTTGGAGGCCAGTGCACCGCAAAAAAAATGCACTCAGAGGCCCCTACAGCACAAAAGAAAGGCACTCGGAGGACCACACCACAAAAAAAGGCACTCGGCTGCCCCTACACTGGAAAAAAAAGGCACTCGGAGGCCCCTACACCACAAAAAAATGCACTTGGGGGCTGCTACAATGCAAAAAAGGCACTCGGAGGCCCCTGCACCAGAAACAAAGGCACTCAGAGGGCCCCGCACCACAAAAGAAGGCACTCAGAGGCCCCTGAACCACAAGAAAAGGCACTCGGTGGCTCCTACAGCACAAAAAAAGGCACTCGGGGGCTGCTACAATGTGAAACAAGGCACTTGGAGGGCCCTGCACCACCAAAAAAGGCACTCGGAGGCCCCTGCACCTCAAAAGAAGACACTCGGAAGCCCCTACATTGCAAAAAAAGGCACTTGGAGGCTACTACACTGCAAAAATTGCACCCTGAGGCCCCTGCACCGCAAAAAAAGGCATTCGGGGGCTGCTACAATGCGAAAACAGGCACTACGATGCCCCTACACCGGAAAGAAAGGCACTCAGAGGGCCCTGCAGCACAAAAAAAGGCACTCAGCTGCCCTTCCACTGGAAAAACAGGCACTTGGAGGCCTCTACACCCCAGAAAAAGGCACTCAGTGGCCCCTACACTACAAAAAAAGGCACTCGGGGGCTGCTACAATGTGAAACAAGGCACTCGGAGGGCCCAGCACCACCAAAAAAGGCACTCGGAGGTTGCTGCACTGGAAAAAGAGGCACTTGCAGGCCTGTACACCGGAAAAAAAGGCACTCGGAAGCTGCTACACCGCAGAGAAAGGCACTTGGAGGCACCTGCAACGGAAAAAAATGCACTCGGAGGCCCCTACACCACAAAAAAAGGCACTCGGAGGCCAGTGCACTGGAAAAAAAGGCACTTGGAGGCCTCTACAGCACAAAAAAAGGCACTTGGGGGCTGCGACAATGCAAAAAAAGGCACTCGGAGGCCCCTGCACCACAAGAAAAAGCTCTCGGGGCCACTACACTGCCAAAAAAAGGTACATGGAGGACCACACACCCCAAAATAACAGCACTCGGAGGCCCCTGAACCACAAGAAAAGGCACTCAGTGGCTCCTACAGTACAAAAAAACAGCACTTGGGGGCTGCTACAATGTGAAACAAGGCACTCGGAGGGCCCTGCAGCACAAAAAAAGGCACTCCGAGGCCCCTGCACTGGGAAAAGAGCCACTTGCAGGCCTGTACACTGGAAATAAAGACACTTGGAGGCCCCTGTGCTGGAAAAAGAGGCACTTGCAGGCCTGTACACTGGAAATAAAGGCACTTGGAGGGCCCTGCACCACCAAAAAAGGCACTCGGAAGCCCCCACATTGCAAAAAAAGGCACTTGGAGGCTAGTATACTGCAAAAAAATGCACCCTGAGGCCCCTGCACCACAAAAAAAAGGCACTCGGTGGCCCCTACAGCACAAAAAAAGGCACTCGGAGGCTGCTACAATGCGAAAACAGGCACTCGGATGCCTCTACACCGGAAATAAAGGCACCCTGAGGCCCCTGCAACACAAAAAAAGGCACTCGGAGGGCCCTGCACCACAAAAACAGGCACTTGGAGGCTGCTACACCGTAGAGAAAGGCACTTGGAGGGCCCTGCACCAGAAACAAAGGCACTTGGAGGCCCCTGTGCTGGAAAAAGAGGCACTTGCAGGCCTGTACACTAGGAAAAAAAGGCACTTGGAGGCCCCTACACCACCAAGAAAGGCACTTGGAGGCCCCTGCACTGGAAATAAAGGCACTTGGAGGCCCCTACACTGGAATAAAAGGCACTCGGAGGCCAGTGCACCCCAAAAAAGGGCACTCGGAGGCCTCTACACCACAAAAGAAAAGGCACTAGGAGGGCCTTACACTGCAAAAACAGGGCACTCGGAGGCCAGCGCACTGCAAAAACAGGGCACTCGGAGGCCACTACACTGGAACAAAAGGCACTCGGAGACCAGTGCACCACAAGAAAAGGCACTCGGAGGCCTCTACACCACAAAGAAAAGGCACTAGGAGGGCCTTACACTGGAAAAAAAGGCACTAGGGGGCCACTACGCTGGAAAAAAAGGCACTCGGAGGCCAGTGCACTGCAAAAACAGGGCACTTGGAGGCCTCTACACTGCAAAAGAAGGCACTCGGAGGCCACTACACTGGAACAAAAGGCACTCGGAGGCCAGTGCACCACAAGAAAAGGCACTCAGTGGCCCCTACAGCACAAAAAAAGGCTCTTGGGGGCTGCTACAATGCAAAAAAAAAAGGCACTCAGAGGGCCCTGAACCATAAGAAAAGGCACTCGGTGGCCCCTGAACCATAAGAAAAGGCACTCAGTGGCCCCTACAGCACAATAAAAAGCACTCGGGGGCTGCTACAATGTGAAACAAGGCACTTGGAGGGCCCTGCACCACCAAAAAAGGCACTCGGAGGCTCCTGCACTGGAAAAAGAGGCACTTGCAGGCCTGTACAGCAGAAAAAAGGCACTCGGAAGCCCCCACATTGCAAAAAAAGGCACTTGGAGGCTACTACACTGCAAAGAAATGCACCCTGAGGCCTCCACACCGCAAAAAAGGGCACTCGGAGGCCAGTGCACTGAAAAACAGGGCACTTGGAGGCCAGTGCACCGCAAAAAAAAATGCACTCAGAGGACCCTACAGCACAAAAGAAAGGCACTTGGAGCACCACACCACAAAAAAAGGCACTCGGCTGCCCCTACACCACAAAAAAAGGAACTCGGAGGGCCCTGCACCACAAAAGAAGGCACTCAGAGGCCCCTGCACCACAAGAAAAGGCACTCGGGGCCACTACACTGCAAAAAAAAGGTACATGGAGGACCACACCCCCCAAAATAACAGCACTCGGAGGCCCCTGAACCACAAGAAAAGGCATTCAGTGGCCTATACAGCACAAAAAAAGGCACTCGGGGGCTGCTACAATGTGAAACAAGGCACTCCGAGGGCCCTGCACCACCAAAAAAGGCACTCGGAGGCTCCTGCACTGGAAAAAGAGGCACTTGCAGGCCTGTACACTGGAAATAAAGGCACTTGGAGACCCCAGCACCACAAAAAAAGGCACTCGGAAGCCCCTACATTGCAAAAAAAGGCACTTGGAGGCTACTACACTGCAAAAAAATGCACCCTGAGGCCCCTGCACCACAAAAAAAAGGCACTCGGCTGCCCCTACACTGGAAAAAAAGGCACTCGGAGGCCCCTACACCACAAAAAAAGGCACTTGGGGGCTGCTACAATGCAAAAAAAGGCACTCGGAGGCCCCTGCACCAGAAACAAAGGCACTTGGAGGGCCCCGCACCACAAAAGAAGGCACTCGGAGGCCCCTGACCCACAAGGAAAGGCACTCGGTGGCTCCTACAGCACAAAAAAAGGCACTCGGGGGCTGCTACAATGTGAAATAAGGCACTCTGAGGGCCCAGCACCACCAAAAAAGGCACTCGGAGGCCCCTGCACTGGGAAAAGAGCCACTTGCAGGCCTGTACACTGGAAATAAAGGCACTTGGAGGCCCCAGCACCACAAAAAAAGGCACTCGGAAGCCCCTACATTGCAAAAAAAGGCACTTGGAGGCTACTACACGGCAAAAAAATGCACCCTGCGGCCCCTGCACCACAAAAAAAAGGCACTTGGAGGCCCCTACACCACAAAAAAAGGCACTCGGAAGCCCCTACATTGCAAAAAAAGGCACTTGGAGGCTACTACACTGCAAAAAAATGCACCCTGAGGCCCATGCACAGCAAAAAAAGGCACTCGGAGGCCTCCACACGGCAAAAAAAGGCACTCGGAGGCCTCCACACCGCAAAAAAAAAAATGCACCCAGAGGCCTCGACACCACAAAAGAAAGGCACTCGGAGGACCACACCACAAAAAATGGCACTCGGCTGCCCCTACACTGGAAAAAAAGGCACTCGGCTGCCCCTACACCACAAGATAAGGCACTCAGTGGCCCCTACAGCACAAAAAAAGGCACTTGGTGGCTGCTAAAATGCAAAAAAGGGCACTCGGAGGCTGCTACAACACAAAAAAAGGCACTCAGAGGGCCCTGCACCACAAAAAAAGCACTCGGAGGTTCCTGCACTGGAAAAAGAGGCACTTGCAGGCCTGTACACCGGATATAAAGGCACTTGGAGGCCCCAGCACCACAAAAGAAGGCACTGGGAGGCCCCTACACTGCAAAAAAAGGCACTCGGAGGGCTCTTCACCGCAAAAAAAGGCACTCGGTGGCCCCCACATTGCAAAAAAAGGCACTTGGAGGCTACTACACTGCAAAAAAAGGCACTCAGTAGCCCCTGCACCGCAAAAAAAGGCACTCAGTAGCCCCTGCACCGCAAAAAAAGGCACTCGGAGGCCAGTGCACCGCAAAAAAAGGCACTCGGAGGCCAGTGCACTGAAAAACAGGGCACTTGGAGGCCAGTGCACCGGAAAAAAAAAATGCACTCAGAGGCCCCTACAGCACAAAAGAAAGGCACTTGGAGCACCACACCACAAAAAAAGGCACTCGGCTGCCCCTACACTGGAAAAAAAAGGCACTCGGAGGCCCCTACAGCACAAAAAAAGGCACTTGGGGGCTGCTACAATGCGAAAAAGGCACTCGGAGGCCCCTGCACCAGAAAGAAAGGAACTCGGAGGGCCCTGCACCACAAAAGAAGGCACTCGGAGGCCCCTGCACCACAAGAAAAGGCACTCGGGGCCACTACACCGCAAAAAAAAGGTACATGGAGGACCACACCCCCCAAAATAACAGCACTCGGAGGCCCCTGAACCACAAGAAAAGGCATTCAGTGGCCTATACAGCACAAAAAAAGGCACTCGGGGGCTGCTACAATGTGAAACAAGGCACTCGGAGGGCCCAGCACCACCAAAAAAGGCACTCGGAGGCCCCTGCACTGGAAAAAGAGGCACTTGCAGGCCTGTACACTGGAAATAAAGGCACTTGGAGGCCCCTGCACCACAAAAAAAGGCACTCGGAAGCCCCTACATTGCAAAAAAAGGCACTTGGAGGCTACTACACGGCAAAAAAAATGCACCCTGAGGCCCCTGCACCACAAAAAAAGGCACTTGGAGGCCCCTACACCACAAAAAAAGGCACTCGGCTGCCCCTACACTGGAAGAAAAGCACTCGGAGGCCCCTACACCACAAAAAAGGCACTTGGGGGCTGCTACAATGCAAAAAAAGGCATTCGGAGGCCCCTGCACCAGAAACAAAGGCACTTGGAGGGCCCTTCACCAGAAACAAAGGCACTTGGAGGCCCCAGCACCACAAAAAAAGGCACTCGGAAGCCCCTACATTGCAAAAAAAGGCACTTGGAGGCTACTACACTGCAAAAAAATGCACCCTGAGGCCCATGCACAGCAAAAAAAGGCACTCGGAGGCCTCCACACCGCAAAAAAAGGCACTCGGAGGCCGCTACACTGCAAAAAAAAAAATGCACCCAGAGGCCTCGACACCACAAAAGAAAGGCACTCGGAGGACCACACCACAAAAAATGGCACTCGGCTGCCCCTACACTGGAAAAAAAGGCACTCGGCTGCCCCTACACCACAAGATAAGGCACTCAGTGGCCCCTACAGCACAAAAAAAGGCACTTGGTGGCTGCTAAAATGCAAAAAAAGGCACTTGCAGGCTGCTACAACGCAAAAAAAGGCACTCAGAGGGCCCTGCACCACAAAAAAAAGCACTCGGAGGCCCCTGCACTGGAAATAAAGGCACTTGGAGGCCCCTACACTGGAATACAAGGCACTTGGAGGCCAGTGCACCCCAAAAAAGGGCACTCGGAGGCCTCTACACCACAAAAGAAAAGGCACTAGGAGGCCCCTACACTGCAAAAACAGGGCACTCGGAGGCCAGCGCACTGCAAAAACAGGGCACTCGGAGGCCACTACACTGGAACAAAAGGCACTCGGAGACCAGTGCACCACAAGAAAAGGCACTCGGAGGCCTCTACACCACAAAGAAAAGGCACTAGGAGGGCCTTACACTGGAAAAAAAGGCACTAGGGGGCCACTACGCTGGAAAAAAAGGCACTCGGAGGCCAGTGCACTGCAAAAACAGGGCACTTGGAGGCCTCTACACTGCAAAAGAAGGCACTCGGAGGCCACTACACTGGAACAAAAGGCACTCGGAGGCCAGTGCACCACAAGAAAAGGCACTCAGTGGCCCCTACAGCACAAAAAAAGGCTCTTGGGGGCTGCTATAATGCAAAAAAAAGGCACTTGGTGGCCCCTGAACCACAAGAAAAGGCACTTGGTGGCCCCTGAACCACAAGAAAAGGCACTCGGTGGCCCCTACAGCACAATAAAAAGCACTCGGGGGCTGCTACAATGTGAAACAAGGCACTTGGAGGGCCCTGCACCGCCAAAAAAGGCACTCGGAGGCTCCTGCACTGGAAAAAGAGGCACTTGCAGGCCTGCACAGCAGAAAAAAGGCACTCGGAAGCCCCTACATTGCAAAAAAAGGCACTTGGAGGCTACTACACTGCAAAGAAATGCACCCTGAGGCCCACGCACAGCAAAATAAGGCACTCAGAGGCCTCCACACCGCAAAAAAGGGCACTCGGAGGCCAGTGCACTGAAAAACAGGGCACTTGGAGGCCAGTGCACCACAAAAGAAAATGCACTCAGAGGCCCCGACACCACAAAAGAAAGGCACTTGGAGGACCACACCACAAAAAAAGGCACTCGGCTGCCCCTACACTGTAAAAAAAAGGCACTCGGAGGCCTCTACAGCACAAAAAAAGGCACTTGGGGGCTGCTACAATGCAAAAAAAGGCACTCAGAGGCCCCTGAACCACAAGAAAAGGCACTTGGTGGCCCCTGAACCACAAGAAAAGGCACTCAGTGGCCTCTACAGCACAATAAAAGGCACTCGGGGCCACTACACCGCAAAAAAAAGATACATGGAGGACCACACCCCCCAAAAAACCAGCACTCAGAGGCCCCTGAACCACAAGAAAAGGCACTCAGTGGCTCCTACAGCACAAAAAAAGGCACTCGGGGGCTGCTACAATGTGAAACAAGGCACTTGGAGGGCCCTGCACCACCAAAAAAGGCACTCGGAGGCCCCTGCACTGGAAAAAAAAAGGCACTTGCAGGCCTGTACACTGGAAATAAAGGCACTTGGAGGCCGATTCGCTGCAAAAAAAGGCACTCGGAGGGCCATGCACCACAAAAAAAAGCACTCGGAGGCCCCTGCACTGGAAAAAGAGGCACTTGCAGGCCTGTACACTAGGAAAAAAAGGCACTTGGAGGCCCCTACACCACCAAGAAAGGCACTTGGAGGCCCCTACACCACCAAGAAAGGCACTTGGAGGCTGCTAAAATGCAAAAAAAGGCACTCGGAGGCCCCTACACTGGAATAAAAGGCACTTGGAGGCCAGTGCACCCCAAAAAAGGGCACTCGGAGGCCTCTACACCACAAAAGAAAAGGCAGTAGGAGGCCCCTACACCCCCAAAAAAGGCACTCGGAGGGCCCTTCACCGCAAAAAAAGGCACTCGGTGGCCCCCACATTGCAAAAAAAGGCACTCGGAGGCCACTACACTGCAAAAAAAGGCACTCGGAGGCCAGTGCACCGCAAAAAAAGGCACTCGGAGGCCAGTGCACCGCAAAAAAAGGCACTCGGAGGCCAGTGCACCGCAAAAAAAAACGCACTCAGAGGCCCCTACAGCACAAAAGAAAGGCACTTGGAGCACCACACCACAAAAAAAGGCACTCGGCTGCCCCTACACCACAAAAAAAGGCACTTCGGGGCTGCTACAATGCAAAAAAAGGCACTCGGAGGCCCCTGCACCACAAGAAAAGGCACTCGGGGCCACTACACTGCAAAAAAAAGGTACATGGAGGACCACACCCCGCAAAATAACAGCACTCGGAGGCCCCTGAACCACAAGAAAAGGCATTCAGTGGCCTATACAGCAAAATAAAAGGCACTCGGGGGCTGCTACAATGTGAAACAAGGCACTCCGAGGGCCCTGCACCACCAAAAAAGGCACTCGGAGGCTCCTGCACTGGAAAAAGAGGCACTTGCAGGCCTGTACACTGGAAATAAAGGCACTTGGAGGCCCCAGCACCACAAAAAAAGGCACTCAGAGGCCTCCACACCGCAAAAAAAGGCACTTGGAGGCTACTACACTGCAAAAAAATGCACCCTGAGGCCCCTGCACCACAAAAAAAAGGCACTTGGAGGCCCCTACACCACAAAAAAAAGGCATTCGGCTGCCCCTACACTGGAAAAAAAGGCACTTGGAGGCCCCTACACCACAAAAAAAGGCACTTGGGGGCTGCTACAATGCAAAAAAAGGCACTCGGAGGGCCCTGCACCACAAAAGAAGGCACTCGGAGGCCCCTGCACCACAAAAAAAGGCACTCGGTGGCTCCTACAGCACAATAAAAGGCACTTGGGGGCTGCTACAATGTGAAACAAGGCACTCTGAGGGCCCAGCACCACCAAAAAAGGCACTCGGAGGCCCTGCACTGGAAAAAGAGGCACTTGCAGGCCTGTACACTGGAAATAAAGGCACTTGGCAGCCCCTGCACTGGAAAAAGAGGCACTTGCAGGCCTGTACACTGGAAATAAAGGCACTTGGAGGCCCCAGCACCACAAAAAAAGGCACTCGGAAGCCCCTACATTGCAAAAAAAGGCACTTGGAGGCTACTACACTGCAAAAAAATGCACCCTGACGCACATGCACAGCAAAAAAAGGCACTCGGTGGCCCCTGCACCGCAAAAAAAGGCACTCGGAGGCCTCCACACCGCAAAAAAAGGCACTCGGAGGCAGCTACACTGCAAAAAAAAAAATGCACCCAGAGGCCTCGACACCACAAAAGAAAGGCACTCGGAGGACCACACCACAAAAAATGGCACTCGGCTGCCCCTACACTGGAAAAAAAGGCACTCGGCTGCCCCTACACCACAAGATAAGGCACTCAGTGGCCCCTACAGCACAAAAAAAGGCACTTGGTGGCTGCTAAAATGCAAAAAAGGGCACTCGGAGGCTGCTACAACGCGAAAAAAGGCACTCAGAGGGCCCTGCACCACAAAAAAAAGCACTCGGAGGCTCCTGCACTGGAAAAAGAGGCACTTGCAAGCCTGTACACCGGATATAAAGGCACTCGGAGGCCCCTACACTGCAAAAAAAGGCACTCGGAGGCCCCTACACTGCAAAAAAAGGCACTCGGAGGCCCCTACACTGCAAAAAAAGGCACTCGGTGGCCCCCACATTGCAAAAAAAGGCACTTGGAGGCTACTACACTGCAAAAAAAGGCACTCAGTAGCCCCTGCACCGCAAAAAAAGGCACTCAGTAGCCCCTGCACCGCAAAAAAGGCACTCAATAGCCCCTACACTGCAAAAAAAGGCACTCGGAGGCCCCTACACTGCAAAAAAAGGCACTCGGCTGCCCCTACACTGGAAAAAAAAGGCACTCGGCGGCCACTACAGCACAAAAAAAGGCACTTGGGGGCTGCTACAATGCAAAAAAGGCACTCGGAGGCCCCTGCACCAGAAAGAAAGGAACTCGGAGGGCCCTGCACCACAAAAGAAGGCACTCGGAGGCCCCTGCACCACAAGAAAAGCCACTCGGAGCCACTACACCGCAAAAAAAAGGTACATGGAGGACCACACCCCCCAAAATAACAGCACTCGGAGGCCCCTGAACCACAAGAAAAGGCATTCAGTGGCCCCTACAGCACAATAAAAGGCACTCGGGGGCTGCTACAATGTGAAACAAGGCACTCCGAGGGCCCTGCACCACCAAAAAAGGCACTCGGAGGCTCCTGCACTGGAAAAAGAGGCACTTGCAGGCCTGTACACTGGAAATAAAGGCACTTGGAGGCCCCAGCACCACAAAAAAAGGCACTCGGAAGCCCCCACATTGCAAAAAAAGGCACTCGGTGGCCCCTGCACCGCAAGAAAAGCCACTCGGAGCCACTACACCGCAAAAAAAAGGTACATGGAGGACCACACCCCCGAAAATAACAGCACTCGGAGGCCCCTGAACCACAAGAAAAGGCATTCAGTGGCCCCTACAGCACAATAAAAGGCACTCGGAGGCTGCTACAATGTGAAACAAGGCACTCCGAGGGCCCTGCACCACCAAAAAAGGCACTCGGAGGCTCCTGCACTGGAAAAAGAGGCACTCGGCTGCCCCTACACTGGAAAAAAAGGCACTCGGAGGCCCCTACACCACAAAAAAAGGCACTTGGGGGCTGCTACAATGCAAAAAAAGGCACTCGGAGGCCCCTGACACACAAGGAAAGGCATTCAGTGGCCCCTACAGCACAATAAAAGGCACTCGGGGGCTGCTACAATGTGAAACAAGGCACTCGGAGGGCCCAGCACCACCAAAAAAGGCACTCGGAGGCCCCTGCACTGGGAAAAGAGGCACTTGCAGGCCTGTACACTGGAAATAAAGGCACTTGGAGGCCCCAGCACCACAAAAAAAGGCACTCGGAAGCCCCTACATTGCAAAAAAAGGCACTTGGAGGCTACTACACTACAAAAAAATGCACCCTGAGGCCCATGCACAGCAAAAAAAGGCACTCGGAGGCCTCCACACTGCAAAAAAAGGCACTCGGAGGCCTCCACACCGCAAAAAAAGGCACTTGGAGGCCGCTACACTGCAAAAAAAAAAAATGCACCCAGAGGCCTCGACACCACAAAAGAAAGGCACTCGGAGGACCACACCACAAAAAATGGCACTCGGCTGCCCCTACACTGGAAAAAAAGGCACTCGGCTGCCCCTACACCACAAGATAAGGCACTCAGTGGCCCCTACAGCACAAAAAAAGGCACTTGGTGGCTGCTAAAATGCAAAAAAGGGCACTCGGAGGCTGCTACAACACAAAAAAAGGCACTCAGAGGGCCCTGCACCACAAAAAAAAGCACTCGGAGGCTCCTACACTGGAAAAAGAGGCACTTGCAGGCCTGTACACCGGATATAAAGACACTTGGAGGCCCCAGCACCACAAAAGAAGGCACTCGGAGGCCCCTACACTGCAAGAAAAGGCACTCGGAGGGCTCTTCACCGCAAAAAAAGGCACTCGGTGGCCCCCACATTGCAAAAAAAGGCACTTGGAGGCTACTACACTGCAAAAAAAGGCACTCGGTAGCCCCTGCACCGCAAAAAAAGGCACTCGGAGGCCAGTGCACTGAAAAACAGGGCACTTGGAGGCCAGTGCACCACAAAAAAAAAAAAGGCACTCAGAGGCCCCTACAGCACAAAAGAAAGGCACTTGGGGGCTGCTACAATGCAAAAAAAGGTACTCGGAGGGCCCTGCACCACAAAAGAAGGCACTCGGAGGCCCCTGACCCACAAGGAAAGGCACTCGGTGGCCCCTACAGCACAATAAAAGGCACTCGGGGGCTGCTACAATGTGAAACAAGGCACTCTGAGGGCCCAGCACCACCAAAAAAGGCACTCGGAGGCCCCTGCACTGGGAAAAGAGGCACTTGCAGGCCTGTACACTGGAAATAAAGGCACTTGGAGGCCCCAGCACCACAAAAAAAGGCACTCGGAAGCCCCTACATTGCAAAAAAAGGCACTTGGAGGCTACTACACTGCAAAAAAATGCACCCTGAGGCCCATGCACAGCAAAAAAAGGCACTCGGAGGCCTCCACACCGCAAAAAAAGGCACTCGGAGGCCTCCACACCGCAAAAAAAGGCACTCAGAGGCCGCTACACTGCAAAAAAATAAATGCACTCAGAGGCCTCGACACCACAAAAGAAAGGCACTCGGAGGACCACACCACAAAAAATGGCACTCGGCTGCCCCTACACTGGAAAAAAAGGCACTCGGCTGCCCCTACACCACAAGATAAGGCACTCAGTGGCCCCTACAGCACAAAAAAAGGCACTTGGTGGCTGCTAAAATGCAAAAAAAGGCACTCGAAGGCTGCTACAACGCAAAAAAAGGCACTCAGAGGGGCCTGCACCACAAAAAAAAGCACTTGGAGGCCCCTGCACTGGAAATAAAGGCACTTGGAGGCCCCTACATTGGAATACAAGGCACTTGGAGGCCAGTGCACCCCAAAAAAGGGCACTCGGAGGCCTCTACACCACAAAAGAAAAGGCACTAGGAGGGCCTTACACTGGAAAAAAAGGCACTAGGGGGCCACTACGCTGGAAAAAAAGGCACTCGGAGGCCAGTGCACTGCAAAAACAGGGCACTTGGAGGCCTCTACACTGCAAAAGAAGGCACTCGGAGGCCACTACACTGGAACAAAAGGCACTCAGAGGCCAGTGCACCACAAGAAAAGGCACTCAGTGGCCCCTACAGCACAAAAAAAGGCTCTTGGGGGCTGCTACAATGCAAAAAAAAGGCACTCAGTGGCCCCTGACCCACAGGAAAAGGCACTCAGTGGCCCCTACAACACAATAAAAAGCACTCGGGGGCTGCTACAATGTGAAAACAGGCACTTGGAGGGCCCTGCACCACCAAAAAAGGCACTCGGAGGCTCCTGCACTGGAAAAAGAGGCACTTGCAGGCCTGTATACTGGAAATAAAGGCACTTGGAGGCCCCAGCACCACAAAAAAAGGCACTCGGAAGCCCCTACATTGCAAAAAAAGGCACTTGGAGGCTACTACACTGCAAAAAAATGCACCCTGAGGCCCATGCACAGCAAAAAAAGGCACTCAGAGGCCTCCACACCGCAAAAAAGGCACTCGGAGGGCCCTTCACCGCAACAAAAGGCACTCGGTGGTCCCCACATTGCAAAAAAAGGCACTCGGAGGCCACTACACTGCAAAAAAAGGCACTCGGAGGCAACTACACTGCAAAAAAAGGCACTCGGAGGCCAGTGCACCGCAAAAAAAGGCACTCGGAGGCCAGTGCACCGCAAAAAAAAACGCACTCAGAGGCCCCTACAGCACAAAAGAAAGGCACTTGGAGCACCACACCACAAAAAAAGGCACTCGGCTGCCCCTACACCACAAAAAAAGGCACTTCGGGGCTGCTACAATGCAAAAAAAGGCACTCGGAGGCCCCTGCACCACAAGAAAAGGCACTCGGGGCCACTACACTGCAAAAAAAAGGTACATGGAGGACCACACCCCGCAAAATAACAGCACTCGGAGGCCCCTGAACCACAAGAAAAGGCATTCAGTGGCCTATACAGCAAAATAAAAGGCACTCGGGGGCTGCTACAATGTGAAACAAGGCACTCCGAGGGCCCTGCACCACCAAAAAAGGCACTCGGAGGCTCCTGCACTGGAAAAAGAGGCACTTGCAGGCCTGTACACTGGAAATAAAGGCACTTGGAGGCCCCAGCACCACAAAAAAAGGCACTCAGAGGCCTCCACACCGCAAAAAAAGGCACTTGGAGGCTACTACACTGCAAAAAAATGCACCCTGAGGCCCCTGCACCACAAAAAAAAGGCACTTGGAGGCCCCTACACCACAAAAAAAAGGCATTCGGCTGCCCCTACACTGGAAAAAAAGGCACTCGGAGGCCCCTACACCACAAAAAAAGGCACTTGGGGGCTGCTACAATGCAAAAAAAGGCACTCGGAGGGCCCTGCACCACAAAAGAAGGCACTCGGAGGCCCCTGCACCACAAAAAAAGGCACTCGGTGGCTCCTACAGCACAATAAAAGGCACTTGGGGGCTGCTACAATGTGAAACAAGGCACTCTGAGGGCCCAGCACCACCAAAAAAGGCACTCGGAGGCCCCTGCACTGGGAAAAGAGGCACTTGCAGGCCTGTACACTGGAAATAAAGGCACTTGGAGGCCCCAGCACCACAAAAAAAGGCACTCGGAAGCCCCTACATTGCAAAAAAAGGCACTTGGAGGCTACTACACTGCAAAAAAATGCACCCTGACGCACATGCACAGCAAAAAAAGGCACTCGGTGGCCCCTGCACCGCAAAAAAAGGCACTCGGAGGCCTCCACACCGCAAAAAAAGGCACTCGGAGGCAGCTACACTGCAAAAAAAAAAATGCACCCAGAGGCCTCGACACCACAAAAGAAAGGCACTCGGAGGACCACACCACAAAAAATGGCACTCGGCTGCCCCTACACTGGAAAAAAAGGCACTCGGCTGCCCCTACACCACAAGATAAGGCACTCAGTGGCCCCTACAGCACAAAAAAAGGCACTTGGTGGCTGCTAAAATGCAAAAAAGGGCACTCGGAGGCTGCTACAACGCGAAAAAAGGCACTCAGAGGGCCCTGCACCACAAAAAAAAGCACTCGGAGGCTCCTGCACTGGAAAAAGAGGCACTTGCAAGCCTGTACACTGGATATAAAGGCACTCGGAGGCCCCTACACTGCAAAAAAAGGCACTCGGAGGCCCCTACACTGCAAAAAAAGGCACTCGGAGGCCCCTACACTGCAAAAAAAGGCACTCGGTGGCCCCCACATTGCAAAAAAAGGCACTTGGAGGCTACTACACTGCAAAAAAAGGCACTCAGTAGCCCCTGCACCGCAAAAAAAGGCACTCAGTAGCCCCTGCACCGCAAAAAAGGCACTCAATAGCCCCTACACTGCAAAAAAAGGCACTCGGAGGCCCCTACACTGCAAAAAAAGGCACTCGGCTGCCCCTACACTGGAAAAAAAAGGCACTCGGCGGCCACTACAGCACAAAAAAAGGTACTTGGGGGCTGCTACAATGCAAAAAAGGCACTCGGAGGCCCCTGCACCAAAAAGAAAGGCACTCGGAGGGCCCTGCACCACAAAAGAAGGCACTTGGAGGCCCCTGCACCACAAGAAAAGCCACTCGGAGCCACTACACCGCAAAAAAAAGGTACATGGAGGACCACACCCCCGAAAATAACAGCACTCGGAGGCCCCTGAACCACAAGAAAAGGCATTCAGTGGCCCCTACAGCACAATAAAAGGCACTCGGAGGCTGCTACAATGTGAAACAAGGCACTCCGAGGGCCCTGCACCACCAAAAAAGGCACTCGGAGGCTCCTGCACTGGAAAAAGAGGCACTCGGCTGCCCCTACACTGGAAAAAAAGGCACTCGGGGGCCCCTACACCACAAAAAAAGGCACTTGGGGGCTGCTACAATGCAAAAAAAGGCACTCGGAGGCCCCTGACACACAAGGAAAGGCATTCAGTGGCCCCTACAGCACAAAAAAAGGCACTCGGGGGCTGCTACAATGTGAAACAAGGCACTCGGAGGGCCCAGCACCACCAAAAAAGGCACTCGGAGGCCCCTGCACTGGGAAAAGAGGCACTTGCAGGCCTGTACACTGGAAATAAAGGCACTTGGAGGCCCCAGCACCACAAAAAAAGGCACTCGGAAGCCCCTACATTGCAAAAAAAGGCACTTGGAGGCTACTACACTGCAAAAAAATGCACCCTGAGGCCCATGCACAGCAAAAAAAGGCACTCGGAGGCCTCCACACCGCAAAAAAAGGCACTCGGAGGCCTCCACACCGCAAAAAAAGGCACTCGGAGGCCGCTACACTGCAAAAAAAAAAAATGCACCCAGAGGCCTCGACACCACAAAAGAAAGGCACTCGGAGGACCACACCACAAAAAATGGCACTCGGCTGCCCCTACACTGGAAAAAAAGGCACTCGGCTGCCCCTACACCACAAGATAAGGCACTCAGTGGCCCCTACAGCACAAAAAAAGGCACTTGGTGGCTGCTAAAATGCAAAAAAAGGCACTCGAAGGCTGCTACAACGCAAAAAAAGGCACTCAGAGGGCCCTGCACCACAAAAAAAAGCACTTGGAGGCCCCTGCACTGGAAATAAAGGCACTTGGAGGCCCCTACATTGGAATACAAGGCACTTGGAGGCCAGTGCACCCCAAAAAAGGGCACTCGGAGGCCTCTACACCACAAAAGAAAAGGCACTAGGAGGGCCTTACACTGGAAAAAAAGGCACTAGGGGGCCACTACGCTGGAAAAAAAGGCACTCGGAGGCCAGTGCACTGCAAAAACAGGGCACTTGGAGGCCTCTACACTGCAAAAGAAGGCACTCGGAGGCCACTACACTGGAACAAAAGGCACTCAGAGGCCAGTGCACCACAAGAAAAGGCACTCAGTGGCCCCTACAGCACAAAAAAAGGCTCTTGGGGGCTGCTACAATGCAAAAAAAAGGCACTCAGTGGCCCCTGACCCACAGGAAAAGGCACTCAGTGGCCCCTACAACACAATAAAAAGCACTCGGGGTCTGCTGCAATGTGAAACAAGGCACTTGGAGGGCCCTGCACCACCAAAAAAGGCACTCGGAGGCTCCTGCACTGGAAAAAGAGGCACTTGGAGGGCCTGTACACTGGAAATGAAGGCACTTGGAGGCCCCAGCACCACAAAAAAAGGCACTCGGAAGCCCCTACATTGCAAAAAAAGGCACTTGGAGGCTACTACACTGCAAAAAAATGCACCCTGAGGCCCATGCACAGCAAAAAAAGGCACTCAGAGGCCTCCACACCGCAAAAAAAGGCACTCGGAGGCCGCTACACTGCAAAAAAAAAAATGCACTCAGAGGCCTCGACACCACAAAAGAAAGGCACTCGGAGGACCACACCACAAAAAATGGCACTCGGCTGCCCCTACACTGGAAAAAAAGGCACTCGGCTGCCCCTACACCACAAGATAAGGCACTCAGTGGCCCCTACAGCACAAAAAAAGGCACTTGGTGGCTGCTAAAATGCAAAAAAAGGCACTCGGAGGCTGCTACAACGCAAAAAAAGGCACTCAGAGGGCCCTGCACCACAAAAAAAAGCACTCAGAGGCCCCTGCACTGGAAATAAAGGCACTTGGAGGCCCCTACACTGGAATACAAGGCACTTGGAGGCCAGTGCACCCCAAAAAAGGGCACTCGGAGGCCTCTACACCACAAAAGAAAAGGCACTAGGAGGGCCTTACACTGCAAAAACAGGGCACTCGGAGGCCAGCGCACTGCAAAAACAGGGCACTCGGAGGCCACTACACTGGAACAAAAGGCACTCGGAGACCAGTGCACCACAAGAAAAGGCACTCGGAGGCCTCTACACCACAAAGAAAAGGCACTAGGAGGGCCTTACACTGGAAAAAAAGGCACTAGGGGGCCACTACGCTGGAAAAAAAGGCACTCGGAGGCCAGTGCACTGCAAAAACAGGGCACTTGGAGGCCTCTACACTGCAAAAGAAGGCACTCGGAGGCCACTACACTGGAAAAAAAGGCACTCAGAGGCCAGTGCACCACAAGAAAAGGCACTCAGTGGCCCCTACAGCACAAAAAAAGGCTCTTGGGGGCTGCTACAATGCAAAAAAAAGGCACTCAGTGGCCCCTGAACCACAAGAAAAGGCACTCAGTGGCCCCTGAACCACAAGAAAAGGCACTCGGGGGCTGCTACAATGTGAAACAAGGCACTCGGAAGCCCCTGCACTGGAAAAAAAAAGGCACTTGCAGGCCGATTCGCTGCAAAAAAAAGCACTCGGAGGGCCCTGCACCACAAAAAAAAGCACTCGGAGGCTCCTGCACTGGAAAAAGAGGCACTTGCAGTCCTGTACACTAGGAAAAAAAGGCACTTGGAGGCCCCTACACCACCAAGAAAGGCACTTGGAGGCTGCTACAATGGAAAAAAAGGCACTCGGAGGCCCCTACACTGGAACAAAAGGCACTTGGAGGCCAGTGCACGCCAAAAAAGGGCACTCGGAGGCCTCTACACCACAAAAGAAAAGGCAGTAGGAGGCCCCTACACCACAAAAAAAGGCACTCGGTGGCCACCACATTGCAAAAAAAGGCACTTGGAGGCAACTACACTGCAAAAAAAGGCACTCGGTAGCCCCTGCACTGCAAAAAAAGGCACTCGGTAGCCCCTGCACTGCAAAAAAAGGCACTCGGAGGCTAGTGCACCACAAAAAAAGGCACTTGGGGGCCCCTACACCACAAAAAAAGGCACTCGGCTGCCCCTACACTGGAAAGAAAGGCACTCGGAGGCCCCTACACCACAAAAAAAGGCACTTGGGGGCTGCTACAATGCAAAAAAAGGCACTCGGAGGCCCCTGCACCAGAAACAAAGGCACTTGGAGGGCCCTGCACCACAAAAGAAGGCACTCGGAGGCCCCTGACCCACAAGGAAAGGCACTCGGTGGCCCCTACAGCACAATAAAAGGCACTTGGGGGCTGCTACAATGTGAAACAAGGCACTCTGAGGGCCCAGCACCACCAAAAAAGGCACTCGGAGGCCCCTGCACTGGGAAAAGAGGCACTTGCAGGCCTGTACACTGGAAATAAAGGCACTTGGAGGCCCCAGCACCACAAAATAAGGCACTCGGAAGCCCCTACATTGCAAAAAAAGGCACTTGGAGGCTACTACACTGCAAAAAAATGCACCCTGAGGCCCATGCACAGCAAAAAAAGGCACTCGGAGGCCGCTACACTGCAAAAAAAAAAATGCACCCAGAGGCCTCGACACCACAAAAGAAAGGCACTCGGAGGACCACACCACAAAAAATGGCACTCGGCTGCCCCTACACTGGAAAAAAAGGCACTCGGCTGCCCCTACACCACAAGATAAGGCACTCAGTGGCCCCTACAGCACAAAAAAAGGCACTTGGTGGCTGCTAAAATGCAAAAAAGGGCACTCGGAGGCTGCTACAACGCGATAAAAGGCACTCAGAGGGCCCTGCACCACAAAAAAAAGCACTCGGAGGCTCCTGCACTGGAAAAAGAGGCACTTGCAGGCCTGTACACCGGATATAAAGGCACTTGGAGGCCCCTGCACCACAAAAGAAGGCACTCGGAGGCCCCTACACTGCAAAAAAAGGCACTCGGTGGCCCCCACATTGCAAAAAAAGGCACTTGGAGGCTACTACACTGCAAAAAAAGGCACTCGGTGGCCACCACATTGCAAAAAAAGGCACTTGGAGGCTACTACACTGCAAAAAAAGGCACTCAGTAGCCCCTGCACCGCAAAAAAAGGCACTCAGTAGCCCCTGCACCGCAAAAAAAGGCACTCGGAGGCCAGTGCACTGAAAAACAGGGCACTTGGAGGCCAGTGCACCGCAAAAAAAAAATGCACTCAGAGGCCCCTACAGCACAAAAAAAGGCACTTGGGGGCTGCTACAATGCAAAAAAGGCACTCGGAGGCCCCTGCACCAGAAAGAAAGGAACTCGGAGGGCCCTGCACCACAAAAGAAGGCACTCGGAGGCCCCTGCACCACAAGAAAAGCCACTCGGAGCCACTACACCGCAAAAAAAAGGTACATGGAGGACCACACCCCCCAAAATAACAGCACTCGGAGGCCCCTGAACCACAAGAAAAGGCATTCAGTGGCCCCTACAGCACAATAAAAGGCACTCGGGGGCTGCTACAATGTGAAACAAGGCACTCGGAGGGCCCAGCACCACCAAAAAAGGCACTCGGAGGCTCCTGCACTGGAAAAAGAGGCACTTGGAGGGCCTGTACACTGGAAATGAAGGCACTTGGAGGCCCCAGCACCACAAAAAAAGGCACTCGGAAGCCCCTACATTGCAAAAAAAGGCACTTGGAGGCTACTACACTGCAAAAAAATGCACCCTGAGGCCCCTGCACCACAAAAAAAAGGCACTTGGAGGCCCCTACACCACAAAAAAAGGCACTTGGGGGCTGCTACAATGCAAAAAAAGGCACTCGGAGGGCCCTGCACCAGAAACAAAGGCACTTGGAGGGCCCTGCACCACAAAAGAAGGCACTCGGAGGCCCCTGACACACAAGGAAAGGCACTCGGTGGCCCCTACAGCACAATAAAAGGCACTCGGGGGCTGCTACAATGTGAAACAAGGCACTCCGAGGGCCCTGCACCACCAAAAAAGGCACTTGGAGGGCCCTGCACCACAAAAGAAGGCACTTGGAGGCCCCTGCACCACAAAAAAAGGCACTCGGAGGCCCCTGCACCACAAAAAAAGGCACTCGGAGGCCCCTGCACCACAAAAAAAGGCACTCGGAGGCCTCCACACCTCAAAAAAAGGCACTCGGAGGCCGCTACACTGCAAAAAAAAAAATGCACCCAGAGGCCTCGACACCACAAAAGAAAGGCACTCGGAGGACCACACCACAAAAAATGGCACTCGGCTGCCCCTACACTGGAAAAAAAGGCACTCGGCTGCCCCTACACCACAAGATAAGGCACTCAGTGGCCCCTACAGCACAAAAAAAGGCACTTGGTGGCTGCTAAAATGCAAAAAAGGGCACTCGGAGGCTGCTACAACGCGAAAAAAGGCACTCAGAGGGCCCTGCACCACAAAAAAAAGCACTCGGAGGCTCCTGCACTGGAAAAAGAGGCACTTGCAGGCCTGTACACCGGATATAAAGGCACTTGGAGGCCCCAGCACCACAAAAGAAGGCACTGGGAGGCCCCTACACTGCAAAAAAAGGCACTCGGTGGCCACCACATTGCAAAAAAAGGCACTTGGAGGCTACTACACTGCAAAAAAAGGCACTCAGTAGCCCCTGCACCGCAAAAAAAGGCACTCGGTAGCCCCTGCACCGCAAAAAAAAAAAGGCACTCAGAGGCCCCTACAGCACAAAAGAAAGGCACTTGGAGCACCACACCACAAAAAAAGGCACTCGGCTGCCCCTACACTGGAAAAAAAAGGCACTCGGAGGCCCCTACAGCACAAAAAAAGGCACTTGGGGGCTGCTACAATGCAAAAAAGGCACTCGGAGGCCCCTGCACCAGAAAGAAAGGAACTCGGAGGGCCCTGCACCACAAAAGAAGGCACTCGGAGGCCCCTGCACCACAAGAAAAGGCACTCGGAGCCTCTACACCGCATAAATAGGCACTCGGAGGCCTCCACACCGCAAAAAAAGGCACTCGGAGGCCTCCACACTGCAAAAAAAAAAATGCACCCAGAGGCCTCGACACCACAAAAGAAAGGCACTCGGAGGACCACACCACAAAAAATGGCACTCGGCTGCCCCTACACTGGAAAAAAAGGCACTCGGCTGCCCCTACACCACAAGATAAGGCACTCAGTGGCCCCTACAGCACAAAAAAAGGCACTTGGTGGCTGCTAAAATGCAAAAAAGGGCACTCGGAGGCTGCTACAACACAAAAAAAGGCACTAGGAGGGCCCTGCACCACAAAAAAAAGCACTCGGAGGTTCCTGCACTGGAAAAGAGGCACTTGCAGGCCTGTACACCGGATATAAAGGCACTTAGAGGCCCCAGCACCACAAAAGAAGGCACTCGGAGGCCCCTACACTGCAAGAAAAGGCACTCGGAGGGCCCTACACTGCAAGAAAAGGCACTCGGAGGGCCCTTCACCGCAAAAAAAGGCACTCGGTGGCCCCCACATTGCAAAAAAAGGCACTCGGTGGCCCCGACATTGCAAAAAAAGGCACTCAGTAGCCCCTGCACCGCAAAAAAAGGCACTCAGTAGCCCCTGCACCGCAAAAAAAGGCACTCGGAGGCCAGTGCACTGAAAAACAGGGCACTTGGAGGCCAGTGCACCGCAAAAAAAAAAAATGCACTCAGAGGCCCCTACAGCACAAAAGAAAGGCACTTGGAGCACCACACCACAAAAAAAGGCACTCGGCTGCCCCTACACTGGAAAAAAAGGCACTCGGAGGCCCCTGCACCAGAAACAAAGCCACTTGGGGGCTGCTACAATGCAAAAAAAGGCACTCGGAGGGCCCTGCACCACAAAAGAAGGCACTCGGAGGCCCCTGCACCACAAAAGAAGGCACTCGGAGGCCCCTGCACCACAAGAAAAGCCACTCGGAGCCACCACACCGCAAAAAAAAGGTACATGGAGGACCACACCCCCCAAAATAACAGCACTCGGAGGCCCCTGAACCACAAGAAAAGGCATTCAGTGGCCTATACAGCAAAATAAAAGGCACTCGGGGGCTGCTACAATGTGAAACAAGGCACTCGGAGGGCCCTGCACCACCAAAAAAGGCACTCGGAGGCTCCTGCACTGGAAAAAGAGGCACTTGCAGGCCTGTACAGCAGAAAAAAAGGCACTCAGAAGCCCCTACATTGCAAAAAAAGGCACTTGGAGGCTACTACACTGCAAAAAAAAGCACCCTTAGGCCCCTGCACCGCAAAAAAAGGCACTTGGAGGCCCCTGCACCACAAAAAAAAGGCACTTGGAGGCCCCTACACTGGAAAAAAAAGGCACTCGGCTGCCCCTACACTGGAAAAAAAGGCACTCGGAGGCCCCTGACCCACAAGAAAAGGCACTCGGAGGCCCCTGAACCACAAGAAAAGGCACTCGGTGGCCCCTACAGCACAATAAAAGGCACTCGGGGGCTGCTACAATGTGAAACAAGGCACTCAGAGGCCCCAGCACCACCAAAAAAGGCACTCGGAGGCCCCTGCACTGGGAAAAGAGGCACTTGCAGGCCTGTACACTGGAAATAAAGGCACTTGGTGGCCCCTACACTGGAGAAAGAGGCACTTGGAGGGCTTGTACACCGCAAAAAAAGGCACTCGGTGGCCCCAGCACCGCAAAAAAAGGCACTCGGTGGCCCCAGCACCGCAAAAAAAGGCACTTGGAGGCCTCTACAACAGCTTCCACTGCCCTATCAGACACAGAGGCTCATGTGAAGTCACAAGGACAGGAAGCCGCCAGGGGCCTGCCAGTGGCCTGTTAGGCACTGGTACTTCTGTGAGCTCACAAGCAGAGTCAGCAGCCATGGGCACCCCACTGCCTGATGAGGCACTGAGACAAAGGTGACCTCAAAAAGCAGCCAGCATGCAGAGGCCTGCCACTGGCCTATCAGGCAATAGGACTGCTGTGACCTCACAAGCACAGCAAACAGCCAGGGGCCTGCCACTGCCCTATAGGGCACAGAGGCTGCTGTGACCTGACAAGCACAGCCAGCAGCCAGGGGCCTGCCACTGGCCTGTGAAGCACTGAGGCTGCTGTGACCTCAGAAGCACAGCCAGCAGTGAAGGGCCTGCCACTGGCCTATAGGGAACAGAGGCTGATGTTACCTCACAAACACAGCCAGCAGCCATTGGCCTTCCACTGCCCAATGAGGCGCTGACACTGCTCTGACCTCACAAGCACAGCACACTGTCACGGGCCTGCCACTGCCATAAAGGGCACGGAGGCTGCTGTGACCTCACAAGCATAGCCAGCAGCCAGGGGCCTGCCGCTGGCCTGTGAAGCACTGAGGCTGCTATGACCTCACGAGCCCAGGCAGCAGCTATGGGCCTGCCACTGCCCTATAGGGCAGGGAGGCTGCTGTGACCTCACAAGCACTGCGAGGAGCCAGAGGCCTGCCATTGCCCTAGAAGGTACACAGACAAATGTGACCTCAAAATGCAGACAGGGGCCTGCCACGGGCCTGTCAGGACATAGGACTGCTCTGACCTCACAAGCACAGTCAGCAGCCATGAGCCTGCCACTGGCCTATGAGGCAACAGGACTGCTGTGACCTCACAAGCACAGCCGGCAGCCAGGGCATCCCACTGGCCTATGCGGCACTGAGGCTGCTGTGACCTCACAAGTACTACCAGCAGCCATGGGCATCCCACTGGCCAATGAGGCACTAAGACAAAGGTGACCTCAAAATGCAGCCAGCAGCCATGGGCCTCCCACTGGCCTATCAGGCAACAGGACTCCTATGACCTCACAAGCACAGCCAGCAGCCAGGGCATCGCACTGGCCTATGAGGCACTGAGGCTGCTGTGACCTCACAAAAACAGCCAGCGCCCAGAGGCCTGCCACTTGCCTATCAGTAACTCAGACTGCTGTGAACTCAAAAGGACAACCAGCAGCCATTGGCCTGCCACTGACCTATCAGGCAATAGGACTGCTGTGACCTCACAAGCACAGCCAGCAGCCAGGGGCCTGCCACTGGCCTATGAGGCACTGAGGCTGCTGTGACCTCACAAGCAGAGGCAGCAGGGGGCGCTTGCCAGTAACCAATGAGACACTAAGGTTGCTCTGACTTCACAAGCACAGAAAGCAGCCATCAGCCTGCAACTGGCCTAGGAAGCACGGAGGCTGCGGTGACCTCACAAGCACAGCCAGCAGCCATGAGCCTGCCACTGGCTTATGAGGCACGGAGGCTGCTGTGACCTCACAAGCACAGGCAGCAGGGGACGCTTGCCACTAACTTATGACGCTCTGAGGCTGCTGTGACCTCACAAGCACAGAAAGCAGCCATGAGCCTGGTACCGCCCTATGAGGCAGTAAGGCTGCTATGACCTAACAAGCACAGAAAGCAGCCAGTGGCCTGCCCTTGGCCTAGGAGGCACTGAGGCTGCTCTTACCGCACAAGCACAGCCAGCGGCCATTAGTCTGCCACTGGCCTAGGAGGCATGGAGGGTGCTATGACCTCACAAGCACAGCCAGCAGCCAGAAGCCTGCCACTGGCCTAGAAGGCACGGTGGCTGCTGTTACTTCACAAGCACAGCCAGCAGCCATGAGCCTGCCACTGCCCTGTGTGGCACTGAGGCTGCTGTAACCTGAAAAGCACAGCCAGCCGCTATGGGCCTCCACTGGCCTATGAGGCACGGAGGCTACTGTGACCTCACAAGCGCAGTCAGCAGCGAGGGGCCTGCCACTGGCCGATGAGGTACAGAGACAAATGTGACCTCAAAACGCGGCCAGCTGCCAGGGGCCTGCCATTGCCCTATAAGACACTGAGGCTGCTGTGACCTCACAAGCACAGCCAGCAGCTGTGGGTCTGCCACTGGCCTATGAGGCACTGAGGCTGCTGTGACCTGACAAGCACAGACAGCAGCCATTGGCCTCCAACTTCCCAATCAGGTGCTGATGCTGCTCTCAACTCAGAAGCACAGTAAACAGTCAGGGGCCTGCCACTGCCCTAAAGGGCATGGAGGCTGCTGTGATCTCACAAGCCCAGCCAGCAGCTATGGGCCTGCCACTGCCCCATAGGACACTGAGGCTTCTCTGGCCTCACAAGCCCACCCAGCAGTCATTGGCCTCGAACTGGCCTATGAGGCAACAGGACTGCTGTGACCTCACAAGCATGGCCAGCAGCCAGCAGCCACGGCATCCAACCAGCCAATGCGCCACTGAGGCTGCTGTCACCTCACAAAAACAGCCAGCACCCAGAGGCCTGCCACTGGCCTATGAGGCAATGTGACTGCTGTGACCTCACAAGGACAGCCAGCAGCCATTGGCCTGCCACTGACCTATGAGGAACTGAGGCTGCTGTTACCTGACAAGCACAGCCAGCAGACAGGGGCCTGCTACTGGCCTATCAGGCATGGAGGCTGCTGTGACCTAACAAGCACAGCCAGCAGCCAAGGGCCTCCCACTGGCCTATGAGGCACTGAGGCTGCTGTGACCTCAGAAGGACAGCCAGCAGCCATTGGCCTCCCACTGCCCTATGAGGCACTGAGGCTGCTGTGACCTCACAAGCACAGCCAGCAGCCATTGGCCTGCCACTAGCCTATCAGGCACTGAGGCTGCTGTGACCTCACAAGCACAGCCAGCAGCCAAGGGCCTGCCACTGGCCTGTAGGGAATGGAGGCTGATGTGACCTCACAAACACAGCCGGCAGCCAGGGCATCCCACTGGCCTATGCGGCACTGAGGCTGCTGTGACCTCACAAGTACTACCAGCAGCCATGGGCATCCCACTGGCCAATGAGGCACTAAGACAAAGGTGACCTAAAAATGCAGCCAGCAGCCATGGGCCTCCCACTGGCCTATCAGGCAACAGGACTCCTATGACCTCACAAGCACAGCCAGCAGCCAGGGCATCGCACTGGCCTATGAGGCACTGAGGCTGCTGTGACCTCACAAAAACAGCCAGCACCCAGAGGCCTGCCACTTGCCTATCAGTAACTCAGACTGCTGTGAACTCAAAAGGACAACCAGCAGCCACTGGCCTGCCACTGACCTATCAGGCAATAGGACTGCTGTGACCTCACAAGCACAGCCAGAAGCCAGGGGCCTGCCACTGGCCTATCAGGCAATAGGACTGCGGTGACCTCACAAGCACAGCCAGCAGCCATGAGCCTGCCACTGGCTTTTGAGGCACGGAGGCTGCTGTGACCTCACTAGCACAGGCAGCAGGGGACGCTTGCCACTAACTTATGACGCACTGAGGCTGCTGTGACCTCACAAGCACAGCCAGCAGCCATGAGCCTGGTACCGCCCTATAAGGCAGTGAGGCTGCTGTGACCTAACAAGCACAGAAAGCAGCCAGTGGCCTGCCCTTGGTCTAGGAGACACTGAGGCTGCTCTGACCTCACAAGCACAGCCAGCAGCCATGAGCCTGCCACTAGCCTAGGAGGCACTGAGGCTGCTGTGACCGCACAAGCACAGCCTGTGGCCAGAAGCCTGCCACTGCCCTTTGAGGCACTGAGGGTGCTGTGACCTCACAAGCACAGCCAGCAGCCATGAGCCTGCCACTGGCCTAGGAGGCACGGTGGCTGCTGTTACTTCACAAGCACAGCCAGCAGCCATGAGCCTGCCACTGGCTTATGAGGCACGGAGGCTGCTGTGACCTCACTAGCACAGGCAGCAGGGGACGCTTGCCACTAACTTATGACGCACTGAGGCTGCTGTGACCTCACAAGCACAGCCAGCAGCCATGCGCCTGGTACCGCCCTATGAGGCAGTGAGGCTGCTGTGACCTAACAAGCACAGAAAGCAGCCAGTGGCCTGCCCTTGGCCTAGGAGACATTGAGGCTGCTCTGACCTCACAAGCACAGCCAGCAGCCATGAGCCTGCCACTAGCCTAGGAGGCACTGAGGCTGCTGTGACCTCACAAGCACAGCCTGTGGCCAGAAGCCTGCCACTGCCCTTTGAGGCACTGAGGGTGCTGTGACCTCACAAGCACAGCCAGCAGCCATGAGCCTGCCACTGGCCTAGGAGGCACGGTGGCTGCTGTTACTTCACAAGCACAGCCAGCAGCCAGGAGCCTGCCACTGGCCTAGGAGGCACGGTGGCTGCTGTGACCTCACAAGGACAGCCAGCAGCCATTGGCCTGCCACTGACCTATCAGGCACTGAGGCTGCTGTGACCTGACAAGCACAGCCAGCAGGTATGGGCCTGCCACCACCCTCAAGGGCAGGGAGGCTTCTGTAACCTCACAAGCACAGCCAACAGCCAGGGGCCTGCCACTGGCCTGTGAAGCACTGAGGCTGCTGTGACCTCACAAGCACAGCCAGCAGCTATGGGCCTGCCACTGCCCCATAGGGCACTGAGGCTTGTCTGACCTCACAAGCCCACCCAGCAGTCATTGGCCTCGAACTGGCATATCAGGCAACAGGACTGCTGTGACCTCACAAGCATGGCCAGCAGCCATGGGCATCCCACTGGCCTATCAGGCCCCGAGACAAACGTGACCTCATAATGCAGCCAGCAGGCATGGAGCTGTCACTGGCCTATCAGGCACTGGTACTTCCGTGACCTCACAAGCAGAGCCAGCAGCCAGGGGCCTGCCATTGGCCTGTGAAGCACTGAGGCTGCTGTGACCTCACAAGCACAGCCAGCAGCCAGGGGCCTGCCACTGCCCTATAAGACACTGAGGCTGCTGTGACCTCAGAAGGACAGCGAGGAGCCAGAGGCCTGCCATTGCCCTATAAGGTACAGAGACAAATGTGACCTCAAAAGGCAGCCAGCAGCCAGGGGCCTTCCACGGGCCTATCAGGCACTGAGGCTGCTGTGACCTGACAAGCACAGCCAGCAGCTACAGGCCTTCCACTGGCCTATCAGGCACTGAGGCTGCTGTGACCTCAGAAGCACAGTCAGCAGCCAGGGGCCTGCTGCTGGCCTCTCAGGCTGTAGGAGTGTTATGACCTGACAAGCACAGCGAGCAGCCATGAGCCTGCCACTGGCCTATGAGGCACTGAGGCTGCTGTGACCGCACAAGCACAGCCAGCAGCCAGGGGCCTGCCACGGCCCTATAAGACACTGAGGCTGCTGTGACCTCACAAGCACAACCAGCAGCCATTGGCCTGCCACTGACCTATCAGGCAATAGGACTGCTGTGACCTCACAAGCACAGCCAGCAGCCATGAGCCTGCCACTGGCCTATGAGGCACTGAGGCTGCTGTGACCTCACAAGCAGAGGCAGCAGGGGGCGCTTGCCAGTAACCAATGAGACACTAAGGTTGCTCTGACTTCACAAGCACAGAAAGCAGCCATCAGCCTGCAACTGGCCTAGGAAGCACGGAGGCTGCTGTGACCTCACAAGCACAGCCAGCAGCCATGAGCCTGCCACTGGCTTATGAGGCACGGAGGCTGCTGTGACCTCACAAGCACAGGCAGCAGGGGGCGCTTGCCACTAACTTATGACGCACTGAGGCTGCTGTGACCTCACAAGCACAGCCAGCAGCCATGAGCCTGGTACCGCCCTATGAGGCAGTGAGGCTGCTGTGACCTAATAAGCACAGAAAGCAGTCAGTGGCCTGCCCTTGGCCTAGGAGGCACTGAGGCTGCTCTTACCGCACTAGCACAGCCAGCGGCCATTAGTCTGCCACTGGCCTAGGAGGCATGGAGGGTGCTATGACCTCACAAGCACAGCCAGCAGCCAGAAGCCTGTCACTGGCCTAGAAGGCACGGTGGCTGCTGTTACTTCACAAGCACAGCCAGCAGCCATGAGCCTGCCACTGCCCTGTGTGGCACTGAGGCTGCTGTAACCTGAAAAGCACAGCCAGCCGCTATGGGCCTCCACTGGCCTATGAGGCACGGAGGCTACTGTGACCTCACAAGCGCAGTCAGCAGCGAGGGGCCTGCCACTGGCCGATGAGGTACAGAGACAAATGTGACCTCAAAACGCGGCCAGCTGCCAGGGGCCTGCCATTGCCCTATAAGACACTGAGGCTGCTGTGACCTCACAAGCAAAGCCAGCAGCCAAGGGCCTGCCACTGGCCTATGAGGCACTGAGGCTGCTGTGACCTCACAAGCACAGCCAGCAGCCATTGGCCTCCCACTGCCCTATGAGGCACTGAGGCTGCTGTGACCTCAGAAGGACAGCCAGCAGCCATTGGCCTGCCACTGGCCTATCAGGCACTGAGGCTGCTGTGACCTCACAAGCACAGCCAGCAGCCAAGGGCCTGCCACTGGCCTGTAGGGAATGGAGGCTGCTGTGACCTCACAAACACAGCCAGCAGCCATGGGCATCCCACTGGCCAATGAGGCACTAAGACAAAGGTGACCTAAAAATGCAGCCAGCAGCCATGGGCCTCCCACTGGCCTATCAGGCAACAGGACTCCTATGACCTCACAAGCACAGCCAGCAGCCAGGGCATCGCACTGGCCTATGAGGCACTGAGGCTGCTGTGACCTCACAAAAACAGCCAGCACCCAGAGGCCTGCCACTTGCCTATCAGTAACTCAGACTGCTGTGAACTCAAAAGGACAACCAGCAGCCATTGGCCTGCCACTGACCTATCAGGCAATAGGACTGCTGTGACCTCACAAGCACAGCCAGCAGCCAGGGGCCTGCCACTGGCCTATGAGGCACTGAGGCTGCTGTGACCTCACAAGCAGAGGCAGCAGGGGGCGCTTGCCAGTAACCAATGAGACACTAAGGTTGCTCTGACTTCACAAGCACAGAAAGCAGCCATCAGCCTGCAACTGGCCTAGGAAGCACGGAGGCTGCGGTGACCTCACAAGCACAGCCAGCAGCCATGAGCCTGCCAGTGGCTTATGAGGCACGGTGGCTGCTGTGACCTCACTAGCACAGGCAGCAGGGGACGCTTGCCACTAACTTATGGCGCACTGAGGCTGATGTGACCTCACAAGCACAGCCAGCAGCCATGAGCCTGCCACTGGCCTAGGAGGCACGGTGGCTGCTGTTACTTCACAAGCACAGCCAGCAGCCAGGAGCCTGCCACTGGCCTAGGAGGCACTGAGGCTGCTGTGACCGCACAAGCACAGCCTGTGGCCAGAAGCCTGCCACTGCCCTTTGAGGCACTGAGGGTGCTGTGACCTCACAAGCACAGCCAGCAGCCATGAGCCTGCCACTGGCCTAGGAGGCACGGTGGCTGCTGTTACTTCACAAGCACAGCGAGCAGCCAGGGGCCTGCCACTGACCTATCAGGCAATAGGACTGCTGTGACCTCACAAGCACAGCCAGAAGCCAAGGGCCTGCCACTGGCCTATCAGGCAATAGGACTGCGGTGACCTCACAAGCACAGCCAGCAGCCATGAGCCTGCCACTGGCTTATGAGGCACGGAGGCTGCTGTGACCTCACTAGCACAGGCAGCAGGGGACGCTTGCCACTAACTTATGACGCACTGAGGCTGCTGTGACCTCACAAGCACAGCCAGCAGCCATGAGCCTGGTACCGCCCTATGAGGCAGTGAGGCTGCTGTGACCTAACAAGCACAGAAAGCAGCCAGTGGCCTGCCCTTGGCCTAGGAGGCACTGAGGCTGCTGTGACCTCACAAGCACAGCCAGCAGCCATGAGCCTGCCACTAGCCTAGGAGGCACTGAGGCTGCTGTGACCGCACAAGCACAGCCAGCGGCCATTAGTCTGCCACTGGCCTAGGAGGCACTGAGGGTGCTATGACCTCACAAGCACAGCCAGCAGCCAGAAGCCTGCCACTGGCCTAGAAGGCACGGTGGCTGCTGTTACTTCACAAGCACAGCCAGCAGCCATGAGCCTGCCACTGCCCTGTGTGGCACTGAGGCTGCTGTGACCTGAAAAGCACAGCCAGCCGCTATGGGTCTCCACTGGCCTATGAGGCACGGAGGCTACTGTGACCTCACAAGCGCAGTCAGCAGCGAGGGGCCTGCCACTGGCCGATGAGGTACAGAGACAAATGTGACCTCAAAACGCGGCCAGCTGCCAGGGGCCTGCCATTGCCCTATAAGACACTGAGGCTGCTGTGACCTCACAAGCAAAGCCAGCAGCTGTGGGTCTGCCACTGGCCTATGAGGCACTGAGGCTGCTGTGACCTGACAAGCACAGACAGCAGCCATTGGCCTCCAACTTCCCAATCAGGTGCTGATGCTGCTGTCAACTCAGAAGCACAGTAAACAGTCAGGGGCCTGCCACTGCCCTAAAGGGCATGGAGGCTGCTGTGATCTCACAAGCCCAGCCAGCAGCTATGGGCCTGCCACTGCCCCATAGGACACTGAGGCTTCTCTGGCCTCACAAGCCCACCCAGCAGTCATTGGCCTCGAACTGGCCTATGAGGCAACAGGACTGCTGTGACCTCACAAGCATGGCCAGCAGCCAGCAGCCACGGCATCCAACCAGCCAATGCGCCACTGAGGCTGCTGTCACCTCACAAAAACAGCCAGCACCCAGAGGCCTGCCACTGGCCTATGAGGCAATGTGACTGCTGTGACCTCACAAGGACAGCCAGCAGCCATTGGCCTGCCACTGACCTATGAGGAACTGAGGCTGCTGTTACCTGACAAGCACAGCCAGCAGACAGGGGCCTGCTACTGGCCTATCAGGCATGGAGGCTGCTGTGACCTAACAAGCACAGCCAGCAGCCAAGGGCCTCCCACTGGCCTATGAGGCACTGAGGCTGCTGTGACCTCAGAAGGACAGCCAGCAGCCAATGGCCTGCCACTGGCCTATCAGGCACTGAGGCTGCTGTGACCTCACAAGCACAGCCAGCAGCCAAGGGCCTGCCACTGGCCTGTAGGGAATGGAGGCTGATGTGACCTCACAAACACAGCCAGCAGCCATGGGCATCCCACTGGCCAATGAGGCACTAAGACAAAGGTGACCTCAAAATGCAGCCAGCAGCCATGGGCCTCCCACTGGCCTATCAGGCAACAGGACTCCTATGACCTCACAAGCACAGCCAGCAGCCAGGGCATCGCACTGGCCTATGAGGCACTGAGGCTGCTGTGACCTCACAAAAACAGCCAGCACCCAGAGGCCTGCCACTTGCCTATCAGTAACTCAGACTGCTGTGAACTCACAAGGACAACCAGCAGCCATTGGCCTGCCACTGACCTATCAGGCAATAGGACTGCTGTGACCTCACAAGCACAGCCAGCAGCCAGGGGCCTGCCACTGGCCTATGAGGCACTGAGGCTGCTGTGACCTCACAAGCAGAGGCAGCAGGGGGCGCTTGCCAGTAACCAATGAGACACTAAGGTTGCTCTGACTTCACAAGCACAGAAAGCAGCCATCAGCCTGCAACTGGCCTAGGAAGCACGGAGGCTGCGGTGACCTCACTAGCACAGCCAGCAGCCATGCGCCTGGTACCGCCCTATGAGGCAGTGAGGCTGCTGTGACCTAACAAGCACAGAAAGCAGCCAGTGGCCTACCCTTGGCCTAGGAGGCACTGAGGCTGCTCTGACCTCACAAGCACAGCCAGCAGCCATGAGCCTGCCACTAGCCTAGGAGGCACTGAGGCTGCTGTGACCGCACAAGCACAGCCTGTGGCCAGAAGCCTGCCACTGCCCTTTGAGGCACTGAGGGTGCTGTGACCTCACTAGCACAGGCAGCAGGGGACGCTTGCCACTAACTTATGATGCACTGAGGCTGCTGTGACCTCACAAGCACAGCCAGCAGCCATGAGCCTGGTACCGCCCTATGAGGCAGTGAGGCTGCTGTGACCTACCAAGCACAGAAAGCAGCCAGTGGCCTGCCCTTGGCCTAGGAGACACTGAGGCTGCTCTGACCTCACAAGCACAGCCAGCAGCCATGAGCCTGCCACTAGCCTAGGAGGCACTGAGGCTGCTGTGACCGCACAAGCACAGCCTGTGGCCAGAAGCCTGCCACTGCCCTTTGAGGCACTGAGGGTGCTGTGACCTCACAAGCACAGCCAGCAGCCATGAGCCTGCCACTGGCCTAGGAGGCACGGTGGCTGCTGTTACTTCACAAGCACAGCCAGCAGCCATGAGCCTGCCACTGGCCTAGGAGGCACGGTGGCTGCTGTGACCTCACAAGGACAGCCAGCAGCCATTGGCCTCCCACTGGCCTATGAGGCACTGAGGCTGCTGTGACCTCACAAGCACAGCCAGCAGCCATTGGCCTCCCACTGGCCTATGAGGCACTGAGGCTGCTGTGACCTCACAAGCACAGCCAGCAGCCATTGGCCTCCCACTGGCCTATGAGGCACTGAGGCTGCTGTGACCTCACAAGGACAGCCAGCAGCCGTTGGCCTCCCACTGGCCTGTAGGGAATGGAGGCTGATGTGACCTCACAAACACAGCCAGCAGCCATTGGCCTTCCACTGCCCGATGAGGAGCCGACACTGCTCTGACCTCACAAGCACAGCACACTGTCACGGGCCTGCCACTGCCATAAAGGACACAGAGGCTGCTGTGACCTGACAAGCACAGCGAGGAGCCAGAGGCCTGCCACTGCCCTATAAGACACTGAGGCTGCTGTGACGTCACAAGCAAAGGCAGCAGCTGTGGGTCTGCCACTGGCTTATCAGGCTGTAGGAGTGTTATGACCTGACAAGCACAGCCAGCAGGTATGGGCCTGCCACCACCCTCAAGGGCAGGGAGGCTTCTGTAACCTCACAAGCACAGCCAGCAGCCATGAGCCTGCCACTGCCCTGTGTGGCACTGAGGCTGCTGTAACCTCAACAGCACAGCCAGCCACTATGGGCCTCCACTGGCCTATGAGGCACGGAGGCTACTGTGACCTCACAAGCGCAGTCAGCAGCGAGGGGCCTGCCACTGGCCTATGAGGTACAGAGACAAATGTGACCTCAAAACGCGGCCAGCTGCCAGGGGCCTGCCATTGCTCTATAAGACACTGAGGCTGCTGTGACCTCACAAGCCCAGCCAGCAGCTATGGGCCTGCCACTGCCCTATAGGACACTGAGGCTTGTCTGACCTCACAAGCCCACCCAGCAGTCACTGGCCTCGAACTGGCCTATGAGGCAACAGGACTGCTGTGACCTCACAAGCATGGCCAGCAGCCAGCAGCCATGGCATCCAACCAGCCAATGCGCCACTGAGGCTGCTGTCACCTCAGAAAAACAGCCAGCAGCCAGAGGCCTGCCACTGGCCTATGAGGCAATGTGACTGCTGTGACCTCACAAGGACAGCCAGCAGCTATGGGCCTGCCACTGACCTATGAGGAACTGAGGCTGCTGTTACCTCACAAGCACAGCCAGCAGACAGGGGCCTGCTACTGGCCTATCAGGCATGGAGGCTGCTGTGACCTAACAAGCACAGCCAGCAGCCATTGGCCTCCCACTGGCCTATGAGGCACTGAGGCTGCTGTGACCTCACAAGCACAGCCAGCAGCCATTGGCCTCCCACTGGCCTATCAGGCACTGAGGCTGCTGTGACCTCACAAGCACAGCCAGCAGCCATTGGCCTCCCACTGGCCTATCAGGCACTGAGGCTGCTGTGACCTCACAAGCACAGCCAGCAGCCAAGGGCCTGCCACTGGCCTGTAGGGAATGGAGGCTGATGTGACCTCACAAACACAGCCAGCAGCCATGGGCATCCCACTGGCCAATGAGGCACTAAGACAAAGGTGACCTCAAAATGCAGCCAGCAGGCATGGGCCTCCCACTGGCCTATCAGGCAACAGGACTCCTATGACCTCACAAGCACAGCCAGCAGCCAGGGCATCGCACTGGCCTATGAGGCACTGAGGCTGCTGTGACCTCACAAAAACAGCCAGCACCCAGAGGCCTGCCACTTGCCTATCAGTAACTCAGACTGCTGTGAACTCACAAGGACAACCAGCAGCCATTGGCCTGCCACTGACCTATCAGGCAATAGGACTGCTGTGACCTCACAAGCACAGCCAGCAGCCAGGGGCCTGCCACTGGCCTATGAGGCACTGAGGCTGCTGTGACCTCACAAGCAGAGGCAGCAGGGGGCGCTTGCCAGTAACCAATGAGACACTAAGGTTGCTCTGACTTCACAAGCACAGAAAGCAGCCATCAGCCTGCAACTGGCCTAGGAAGCACGGAGGCTGCGGTGACCTCACAAGCACAGCCAGCAGCCATGAGCCTGCCACTGGCTTATGAGGCACGGAGGCTGCTGTGACCTCACTAGCACAGGCAGCAGGGGACGCTTGCCACTAACTTATGACGCACTGAGGCTGCTGTGACCTCACAAGCACAGCCAGCAGCCATGAGCCTGGTACCGCCCTATGAGGCAGTGAGGCTGCTGTGACCTAACAAGCACAGAAAGCAGCCAGTGGCCTGCCCTTGGCCTAGGAGGCACTGAGGCTGCTCTGACCTCACAAGCACAGCCAGCAGCCATGAGCCTGCCACTAGCCTAGGAGGCACTGAGGCTGCTGTGACCGCACAAGCACAGCCTGTGGCCAGAAGCCTGCCACTGCCCTTTGAGGCACTGAGGGTGCTGTGACCTCACAAGCACAGCCAGCAGCCATGAGCCTGCCACTGGCCTAGGAGGCACGGTGGCTGCTGTTACTTCACAAGCACAGCCAGCAGCCATGAGCCTGCCACTGGCCTAGGAGGCACGGTGGCTGCTGTGACCTCACAAGGACAGCCAGCAGCCATTGGCCTGCCACTGACCTATCAGGCAATAGGACTGCTGTGACCTCACAAGCACAGCCAGAAGCCAAGGGCCTGCCACTGGCCTATCAGGCAATAGGACTGCGGTGACCTCACAAGCACAGCCAGCAGCCATGAGCCTGCCACTGGCTTATGAGGCACGGAGGCTGCTGTGACCTCACTAGCACAGGCAGCAGGGGACGCTTGCCACTAACTTATGACGCACTGAGGCTGCTGTGACCTCACAAGCACAGCCAGCAGCCATGAGCCTGGTACCGCCCTATGAGGCAGTGAGGCTGCTGTGACCTAACAAGCACAGAAAGCAGCCAGTGGCCTGCCCTTGGCCTAGGAGGCACTGAGGCTGCTCTGACCTCACAAGCACAGCCAGCAGCCATGAGCCTGCCACTAGCCTAGGAGGCACTGAGGCTGCTGTGACCGCACAAGCACAGCCTGTGGCCAGAAGCCTGCCACTGCCCTTTGAGGCACTGAGGGTGCTGTGACCTCACAAGCACAGCCAGCAGCCATGAGCCTGCCACTGGCCTAGGAGGCACGGTGGCTGCTGTGACCTCACAAGCACAGCCAGCAGCCATGAGCCTGCCACTGGCCTAGGAGGCACGGTGGCTGCTGTGACCTCACAAGGACAGGCAGCAGCCATTGGCCTGCCACTGACCTATCAGGCACTGAGGCTGCTGTGACCTGACAAGCACAGCCAGCAGCCATTGGCCTCCCACTGGCCTATGAGGCACTGAGGCTGCTGTGACCTCACAAGCACAGCCAGCAGCCATTGGCTGTTGGAAACTTGCACGGGAGGAGCCGACGGAGGGAAGACCCAGACGCTCATTATGAGTGATCAGTGTACTTCAACTTTATTAGGTGTGGTCTTTCTTTATATAGTATAGGACTAATCAGGCTCATACATATTGCAAAAGCTGAGCTTCTTATTGGTAACAGCAATTTGGTTTACCCAGCAACTTCTGCATTACATCACCCGCAAGTTCCCAGGACTAATCATTGATAACACCTTGGAGCCAAGGACAATGTGTCCTTGGCTCTAGCTGTTTTTACTCTCGTACGGGACTTGGCTCACATCAACTGTGTACGATATATACTTAGTTCTGCTTCCTTTAGTTGTTCAGTCTTCACATGACCTCTGCCCTCAAGCCAGTCCTCCACAATTCCCCCGTTTTTATTTTGTGCGAGAAAGACCTTTTCAGTTAATTGTTCAAGCTTTTGTGTTAAGCAGCCAAAAATTACTCTTACAGCAATTAAAATTAATACAATTATGAATAGAATACGTAGCCCTTCTTTGATCAAGCTCAAAATCCAGGTACTCACATTACCAAACATCTTCCTAAACAGATCATCAAACCAATTATACTGTACGGTGATTCTCTGGGTGTGGTCCTTTAGCCATTTCAATTGCTCATGGATTGACTGTCCATGATCAGAAAGATTAAAACAACACATTCCTTCAAAATCCTCACACCCGCGTCCCTGTGCCAAAAGCAGAAAGTCTATAGCTGCTCTATTTTGCAACACTGCATGTCTCAGGCTATCCATATCCTGTGACATTTCAGAGAGAATTTGTGTAGTAACATTTGATTGCTTAACAGCCCAACAAGCAAGTTTATTTAGATTAGACATGGCATGCGCAACTGCAACGTTAGGAGCTAAAGCTGCGGCGAAAAACCTTTCCGCAGGCCCCCATAATTCTGCATCATCAGCACAATCTGAACCTAGTTTTTTCAATTCACGTTTGCCTCGACGATTCTCACTTCTTCTATGTTTGATTGCTGCAGTCAGATTTGACCAACGCTGATCATGTAAGTCAGGGGCGAAGAGTGTCCTAATGAGTTCGGCCAGCGTTGAAATTTTTTCTTGAATAGTTCGTTTTGGTTGTAGCGGTGGTGCTATCCATTCTAGTACAATGGGTTCCGCCAACCCTCTTTTTTCCCCCGTTTTTATTTTGTGTTGTGTAATGGCTCCCATTAGGTATTGTGGGCCACATAAAATAGTAAGATCAAGTGGCTGATTTTCCAGGCGTCGGTGCGTAGCACGCGTAGTAATTAGCGATGCAATTTCCTGGAGTACCCGTTGCTGTTCCTCTGTGAGCGTGACGGCAGCCGCTGGGTCTGTTCCCTTCAGCAAGGGGCGTAGCAGATTTAAAAGTTCATTAGGAATGCCGACAACCGGACGGATCCATTGGAGGTCTCCTAATAGTTTTTGAGCATCATTGAGTGTTCTTATGTCAGTCCTGATTGTCAATTTCTGTGGTCTAATGGTGGCATTCGAAATATGCCAACCTAGATACTGCCAGGGGCTGGATTCTTGTACCTTTTCCGGGGCCACTACAAGTTCCTTTTTCTTTAATTGTGTGATTAGATCAAATTTTTGTTCAGGAGAAAAAGGGGTTTTTTTTGTGCCAACAATATGTCGTCCATGTAGTGATATATCATGGTCTCTGGCCACTGTTGACGTAACGGTTGAAGTGCCGCATCGACATAGAGTTGACAGAGGGTTGGTGAGTTTCGCATACCCTGCGGTAGTACTGTCCATTCAAATCTTTGGTCTGGCCCCTCTCTATTGATAGCAGGGAGTGTAAATGCAAATCGCTGTTTATCATCTTCATGGAGGGCTATGGTAAAGAAACAGTCCTTTAAATCTACGATTAGCAGGTGCCAGCCTTCTGGGATCATTGCTGGGCTGGGTAACCCCGGTTGTAAAGCGCCCATGTCATGCATCTGTCTGTTTACAGCACGTAGATCATGTAAAAGTCTGTATTTGCCGGATTTTTTCTTGATCACAAATATTGGGGTATTCCAAGGGCTGGTAGATAGTCTTAGATGACCTTGTTTGTACTGTTGCTTTACTAGTTCATGTGCTTGAATGAGACTTTCCCGTTTAAGCGGCCATTGCTCTACCCACACAGGCTGATCAGTCCTCCAGCTGAGTGGGATTGGGAAAGTCCAGGCAATGGCCGGTGCTATAAAGGGTGTTCCGAGGTAAGCACCATACCCATCTGGGCAAGGATATCGCGCCCTATTAAGGCTTGCACTCCTTCAGGTAGGGGTAAAATGGAAACGGAGCAATTAACCACCTTGTTCCCTATAGTCCATTGTAGCATCGATGATTTCCGGGCGAGGGTGACCCCGCCTACTCCAGCTACCGTGGAGCTGGTCTCTCAGGTTGGCCAATGCTGGGGCCAAATCTTAGTGCTAATTATTGATACATCCGCTGCAGTGTCCAATAAGGCATTAGTGCGTATAGATTCTTCTTTATACCTTACAGTCACGGTTTGTCGGGGCCTTTGATGCATTCCGACAGTCAGTAATACTACACTTCCAGTGGAACCAAAAGCACCATAGCCTCGTGGTTGCTCTTTCGCTGGTGCCACCCCTACAGTCAGGTGGGGAAGCGGAATAAGCTGGGCTATTCTCGATCCTTGCGGTATGTGCATAGGTGGAAACATTGCTGAAACCACAATTTGTACTTCCCCGAAATAGTCCTTGTCGATCAATCCTGTCAAAACTTGTAATCCTTTCATTGTAGCGGACGATATTCCAATCAATAAGGCACCTATCGGCTCATGATTAATAGTTACTGGTCCGTAGACATTCGTCCGGATTCTTGTTGGCTTTGTATCCAATAAGGTGGCGTCTACTGCTGTTGCCAAGTCCAGTCCGAGACTCCCTCTGGTGGCTGGTCGAAGACAAAGGGGTTCATGGCGTTCGGAGTGGAGCTGGGCGCCGGCTGAGGTGGTTGTGTTAACTGCGGGGGTTGCTGAGTTGTTGTGGTGAAGGCCGCCTTTTGTGTCGTCGCGGGGCGGCTCGTCCCGCTTCTCCGGGCGTTTCCCGAACCAGCCTTCCAGCAAGCCATTTAGCTTGGCATTCTCTGCGAAGATGACCAACAACGCCGCATCGGTAGCAGTGTGCCGATCGTCGATTAGGGGGGATATTTCCGCCGGGATTTTGCAAAGGAGCAAGGGCAGCGAATACCTGTCTTTGATTCTGTTGCATATTATCCCGCAACGCCTGTGCTTGCTCTCTCATGCTCTCTCCTAATTGTTTCACCGCCTCTACTAGCATAGCTTGCGGTCCTACAGGTACCTGCGCCATTCTTTCTAGCCCCTCCTCAATAGTCCATGTTCCCGGGAGTGTGGCTAAAATACTACGCGTTGAAGGGTTACTATTCTGTATTGCACATTGTTTCAAGATAGTCCCTTTCAGGTAATCTGGTACCCCTGCTGCTTGTATAGCATTGGCTACTCTGTCAATAAATAAGCCGAAAGGCTCTTCCCGGCCCTGCTTTATTCCCATATAAGATGGGATACCCCCTTTTTTTTTTTTTTTTTTTTCTTTTTTTTCTTTTCTTTTTTTTTTTTTTCAAACTGCTTTTATTAGTGGTTTCTGAGCATTAATATCATAGAGAAAAACTTATTTCACATTGATAGCCTGAGATGGGTGTCCTCAGATAACTGTGGCCAAAGGAAGAGGAGAAGGAGGAGAGGAGAAAAAGGGGGGGGAAGAGAGAGGGGGGGGGAGAGAGAGGGGGGGAAAGGGGGGGGGGGAGAGAGAGAGGGGGGAGAGAGAGAGGGGGGAGAGGGGGGGGAGAGGGGGGGGAGGGAGAGAGGGGGGAGAGACAGAGGGGGGGGAGGCGCTGAGGGAGGAGGGGGGATCTGCCGCATGGTCAATGTTGCTCCTTTTGGCAGGCCTGTGTTCCCAGACCCTCCCTGGGCAATAGTAAAAGTTCGAGGGGGGTGATGGGTATGGGGACACAGGGGACACCTCTGCATGCGGGGGTTCCTTGAACCCATCGGGGCTTCCCAAACGCTCCGCGGCGGCGGCAGCTACTTTCTTTTTCTTTTTTTTCTTTTTTTTACTTTTTTTTTTTACTTTTTTTTTCTTTTTTTTTTTACTTTCTTTTTTTACTTTTTTTCTTTTTTTTAACTTTTTTTTTTTACTTTTTTTCTTTTTTTCTCTTTTTTTTTACTTTTTTTTTCTTTTTTTTTTTCTTTTTTTTTCTTTGAGGTGCGAGAGCATTAGTAACTGCCCTCCACGGCTTCATCAGCTTTTTTACTGTCTTGTTGTCACTTATTACTTCATCAAACAACTTGTCCCCAAATTTTTTCCATTCAGTTTGTTCGAACATGGTATCTGGGTTAACAAAACACCCCTTAGCCACTCCGTAAGCTAATAGCCCTGGGAGTTCCTTATGACATTCTATTCCTTGAGTACCTCGCTTTTCTAAAAAGCATCTTAATAAATAATAAGCCGCTTGTCGCGCCGTGGTTACTCACTTACCGTTGCAACCTTTGCAAGACCTGCGGCAAGACTTTCTGGCAGGACCCCGTCTCGTCCTGGGCACGGACCCCCTTTGTTTGTGTCCTCTCCACCTCCTCTGTAGCTCTGGCACATAGACCCCCTTTTGTGTCTCGTCGCCTTTAGCACAGCAGGACCAGCTGTCTCTAGCACTCTGTCGACTCCTGAGTTTTTAATCACCGAGTCCCTGACCGGCAGGGTCCCTGTTCGGGCGCCATTTGTTGGAAACTTGCACGGGAGGAGCCGACGGAGGGAAGACCCAGACGCTCAATATGAGTGATCAGTGTACTTCAACTTTATTAGGTGTGGTCTTTCTTTATATAGTATAGGACTAATCAGGCTCATACATATTGCAAAAGCTGAGCTCCTTATTGGTAACAGCAATTTGGTTTACCCAGCAACTTCTGCATTACATCACCCGCAAGTTCCCAGGACTAATCATTGATAACACCTTGGAGCCAAGGACAATGTGTCCTTGGCTCTAGCTGTTTTTACTCTCGTACGGGACTTGGCTCACATCAACTGTGTACGATATATACTTAGTTCTGCTTCCTTTAGTTGTTCAGTCTTCACATGACCTCTGCCCTCAAGCCAGTCCTCCACAATTGGCCTCCCACTGGCCTATGAGGCACTGAGGCTGCTGTGACCTCACAAGCACAGCCAGCAGCCATTGGCCTCCCACTGGCCTCTAGGGAATGGAGGCTGATGTGACCTCACAAACACAGCCAGCAGCCATTGGCCTTCCACTGCCCGATGAGGAGCTGACACTGCTCTGACCTCACAAGCACAGCACACTGTCACGGGCCTGCCACTGCCATAAAGGACACAGAGGCTGCTGTGACCTGACAAGCACAGCGAGGAGCCAGAGGCCTGCCACTGCCCTATAAGACACTGAGGCTGCTGTGACGTCACAAGCAAAGGCAGCAGCTGTGGGTCTGCCACTGGCTTATCAGGCTGTAGGAGTGTTGTGACCTGACAAGCACAGCCAGCAGGTATGGGCCTGCCACCACCCTCAAGGGCAGGGAGGCTTCTGTAACCTCACAAGCACAGCCAGCAGCCATGAGCCTGCCACTGCCCTGTGTGGCACTGAGGCTGCTGTAACCTGAAAAGCACAGCCAGCCGCTATGGGCCTCCACTGGCCTATGAGGCACGGAGGCTACTGTGACCTCACAAGCGCAGTCAGCAGCGAGGGGCCTGCCACTGGCCTATGAGGTACAGAGACAAATGTGACCTCAAAACGCGGCCAGCTGCCAGGGGCCTGCCATTGCCCTATAAGACACTGAGGCTGCTGTGACCTCACAAGCACAGCCAGCAGCTATGGGCCTGCCACTGCCCTATAGGACACTGAGGCTTCTCTGACCTCAGAAGCCCACCCAGCAGTCATTGGCCTCGAACTGGCCTATGAGGCAACAGGACTGCTGTGACCTCACAAGCATGGCCAGCAGCCAGCAGCCATGGCATCCAACCAGCCAATGCGCCACTGAGGCTGCTGTCACCTCAGAAAAACAGCCAGCACCCAGAGGCCTGCCACTGGCCTATGAGGCAATGTGACTGCTGTGACCTCACAAGGACAGCCAGCAGCTATGGGCCTGCCACTGACCTATGAGGAACTGAGGCTGCTGTTACCTCACAAGCACAGCCAGCAGACAGGGGCCTGCTACTGGCCTATCAGGCATGGAGGCTGCTGTGACCTAACAAGCACAGCCAGCAGCCAAGGGCCTCCCACTGGCCTATGAGGCACTGAGGCTGCTGTGACCTAACAAGCACAGCCAGCAGCCATTGGCCTCCCACTGGCCTATGAGGCACTGAGGCTGCTGTGACCTCACAAGCACAGCCAGCAGCCATTGGCCTCCCACTGGCCTATCAGGCACTGAGGCTGCTGTGACCTCACAAGCACAGCCAGCAGCCATTGGCCTCCCACTGGCCTATCAGGCACTGAGGCTGCTGTGACCTCACAAGCACAGCCAGCAGCCATGGGCATCCCACTGGCCAATGAGGCACTAAGACAAAGGTGACCTAAAAATGCAGCCAGCAGCCATGGGCCTCCCACTGGCCTATCAGGCAACAGGACTCCTATGACCTCACAAGCACAGCCAGCAGCCAGGGCATCGCACTGGCCTATGAGGCACTGAGGCTGCTGTGACCTCACAAAAACAGCCAGCACCCAGAGGCCTGCCACTTGCCTATCAGTAACTCAGACTGCTGTGAACTCACAAGGACAACCAGCAGCCATTGGCCTGCCACTGACCTATCAGGCAATAGGACTGCTGTGACCTCACAAGCACAGCCAGCAGCCAGGGGCCTGCCACTGGCCTATGAGGCACTGAGGCTGCTGTGACCTCACAAGCAGAGGCAGCAGGGGGCGCTTGCCAGTAACCAATGAGACACTAAGGTTGCTCTGACTTCACAAGCACAGAAAGCAGCCATCAGCCTGCAACTGGCCTAGGAAGCACGGAGGCTGCGGTGACCTCACAAGCACAGCCAGCAGCCATGAGCCTGCCACTGGCTTATGAGGCACGGAGGCTGCTGTGACCTCACTAGCACAGGCAGCAGGGGACGCTTGCCACTAACTTATGACGCACTGAGGCTGCTGTGACCTCACAAGCAAAGAAAGCAGCCAGTGGCCTGCCCTTGGCCTAGGAGGCACTGAGGCTGCTCTGACCTCACAAGCACAGCCAGCAGCCATGAGCCTGCCATTAGCCTAGGAGGCACTGAGGCTGCTGTGACCGCACAAGCACAGCCTGTGGCCAGAAGCCTGCCACTGCCCTTTGAGGCACTGAGGGTGCTGTGACCTCACAAGCACAGCCAGCAGCCATGAGCCTGCCACTGGCCTAGGAGGCACGGTGGCTGCTGTTACTTCACAAGCACAGCGAGCAGCCAGGGGCCTGCCACTGACCTATCAGGCAATAGGACTGCTGTGACCTCACAAGCACAGCCAGCAGCCAGGGGCCTGCCACTGGCCTGTGAAGCACTGAGGCTTCTCTGACCTCACAAGCCCACCCAGCAGTCATTGGCCTCGAACTGGCCTATGAGGCAACAGGACTGCTGTGACCTCACAAGCATGGCCAGCAGCCAGCAGCCATGGCATCCAACCAGCCAATGCACCACTGAGGCTGCTGTCACCTCAGAAAAACAGCCAGCACCCAGAGGCCTGCCACTTGCCTATCAGTAACTCAGGCTGCTGTGAACTCACAAGGACAACCAGCAGCCATTGGTCTGCCACTGACCTATCAGGCAATAGGACTGCTGTGACCTCACAAGCACAGCCAGCAGCCAGGGGCCTCCCACTGGCCTATGAGGCACGGAGGCTGCTGTGACCTCAAAAGCACAGCCAGCAGCCATTGGCCTCCCACTGGCCTATGAGGCACGGAGGCTGCTGTGACCTCACAAGCACAGCCAGCAGATAGGGGCCTGCCACTGGCCTATGAGGCAGGGAGGCTGCTGTGACCTCACAAACACAGCCAGCAGATAGGGGCCTGCCACTGGCCTATAGGGAACGGAGGCTGCTGTGACCTCACAAACACAGCCAGCAGCCATTCGCCTTCCACTGCCCGATGAGGCGCTGACACTGCTCTGACCTCACAAGCACAGCACACTGTCACGGGCCTGACACTGCCATAAAGGGCACGGAGGCTGCTGTGACCTCACAAGCACAGCCAGTAGATTGGGGCCTGCCATTGGCCTGTGAAGCACTGAGGCTGCTGTGACCTGACAAGCACAGCCAGCAGCTGTGGGTCTGCCACTGGCCTATCAGGCTGTAGGAGTCTTGTGACCTGACAAGCACAGCCAGCAGCCAGGCGCCTGCCACTGGCCTGTGAAGCACTGAGGCTGCTATGACCTCACGAGCCCAGGCAGCAGCTATGGGCCTGCCACTGCCCTATAGGGCACTGAGGCTGCTGTGACCTCACAAGCACAGCGAGGAGTCAGAGGCCTGCCATTGCCCTAGAAGGTACAGAGACAAATGTGACCTGAAAAGGCAGCCAGCAGACAGGGGCCTTCCACGGGCCTATCAGGAAATAGGACTGCTGTGACCTGACAAGCACAGCCAGCAGCTACGGGCCTTCCACTGGCCTATGAGGCACTGAGGCTGCTATGACCTCACAAGCACAGCCAGCAGCTACGGGCCTTCCACTGGCCTATGAGGCACTGAGGCTGCTATGACCTCACAAGCACAGCCAGCAGCTATGGGCCTGCCACTGGCCTTTCAGGCACTGAGGCTGCTGTGACCTCAGAAGCACAGTCAGCAGCCAGGGGCCTGCTGCTGGCCTATCAGGCTGTAGGCGTGTTATGACCTGACAAGCACAGCCAGCAGCTATGGGCCTCCCACTGGCCTATCAGGCAACAGGACTGCTGTGACCTTACAAGCACAGCCAGCAGCTACGGGCCTCCACTGGCCTATGAGGCACAGAGGCTGCTGTGACCTCACAAGCAAAGCCAGCAGCCATTGGCCTCCCACTGGCCTATGAGGCACGGAGGCTGCTGTGACCTCACAAGCACAGCCAGCGGATAGAGGGGCCTGCCACTGGCCTATAGGGAACGGAGGCTGCTGTGACCTCACAAACACAGCCAGCAGCCATTCGCCTTCCACTGCCCGATGAGGTACTGACACTGCTCTGACCTCACAAGCACAGCACACTGTCACGGGCCTGCCACTGCCATAAAGGGCACGGAAGCTGCTGTGACCTCACAAGCACAGCCAGCAGCCAGGGGCCTGCCATTGGCCTGTGAAGCACTGAGGCTGCTGTGCCCTTTCAAGCACAGCCAGCAGCCATTCGCCTTCCACTGCCCTATGAGAAACTGAGGCTGCTGTGACCTCACAAGCAAAGCCAGCAGCTGTGGGTCTGCCACTGGCCTATCAGGCTGTAGGAGTCTTGTGACCTGACAAGCACAGCCAGCAGCCAGGGGCCTGCCACTGGCCTGTGAAGCACTGAGGCTTCTATGGCCTCACGAGCCCAGGCAGCAGCTATGGGCCTGCCACTGCCCTATAGGGCACTGAGGCTGCTGTGATCTCACAAGCACAGCGAGGAGCCAGAGGCCTGCCATTGCCCTATAAGGTACAGAGACAAATGTGACCTGAAAAGGCAGCCAGCAGACAGGGGCCATCCACGGGCCTATCAGGAAATAGGACTGCTGTGACCTGACAAGCACAGCAAGCAGCTACGGGCCTTCCACTGGCCTATGAGGCACTGAGGCTGCTATGACCTCACAAGCACAGCCAGCAGCTATGGGCCTGCCACTGGCCTATCAGGCACTGAGGCTGCTGTGACCTCAGAAGCACAGTCAGCAGCCAGGGGCCTGCTGCTGGCCTATCAGGCTGTAGGCGTGTTATGACCTGACAAGCACAGCCAGCAGCTATGGGCCTCCCACTGGCCTATCAGCCAACAGGACTGCTGTGAACTTACAAGCACAGCCAGCAGCTATGGGCCTCCACTGGCCTATGAGGCACTGAGGCTGCTGTGACCTCAGAAGCAAAGCCAGCAGCCATTGGCCTCCCACTGGCCTATGAGGCACGGAGGCTGCTGTGACCTCACAAGCACAGCCAGCGGATAGAGGGGCCTGCCACTGGCCTATAGGGAACGGAGGCTGCTGTGACCTCACAAACACAGCCAGCAGCCATTCGCCTTCCACTGCCCGATGAGGTACTGACACTGCTCTGACCTCACAAGCACAGCACACTGTCACGGGCCTGCCACTGCCATAAAGGACACAGAGGCTGCTGTGACCTGACAAGCACAGCGAGGAGCCAGAGGCCTGCCACTGCCCTATAAGACACTGAGGCTGCTGTGACGTCACAAGCAAAGGCAGCAGCTGTGGGTCTGCCACTGGCCTATAGGGAACGGAGGCTGCTGTAACCTCACAAGCACAGGCAGCAGCCATTGGCCTACCACTGCCCGATGAGGCGCTGACGCTGCTGTCAACTCAGAAGCACAGCAAACAGTCAGGGGCCTGCCACTGCTCTAAAGGGCATGGAGGCTGCTTTGACCTCAGAAGCCCAGCCAGCAGCTATGGGCCTGCCACTGCCCCATAGGGCGCTGAGGCTTCTCTGACCTCACAAGCCCACCCAGCAGTCATTGGCCTCGAACTGGCCTATGAGGCAACAGGACTGCTGTGACCTCACAAGCACGGCCAGCAGCCAGGGGGCCTGCCACTGGCCTGTGAAGCACTGAGGCTGCTGTGACCTCAGAAGCACAGCCAAGCAGACAGGGGCCTGCCACTGGCCTATGAGGCACTGAGGCTGCTGTGACCTCACAAGCACAGCCAGCAGTGAAGGGCCTGCCACTGGCCCCCAAGTGCCTGTAGGGAACGGAGGCTGATGTTACCTCACAAACACAGCCAGCAGCCATTGGCCTTCCACTGCCCAATGAGGCGCTGACACTGCTCTGACCTCACACTGTCACGGGCCTGCCACTGCCATAAAGGGCACAGAGGCTTCTCTGACCTGACAAGCACAGCCAGCAGCCAGGGGCCTGCCACTGCCCTATAGGGCAGGGAGGCTTCTGTAACCTCACAAGCACAGCCAGCAGCCAGGGGCCTGCCACTGGCCTGTGAAGCAGTCAGGCTGCTGTGACCTTACGAGCCCAGGCAGCAGCTATGGGCCTGCCACTGCCCTATAGGGCAGGGAGGCTGCTGTGACCTCACAAGCACAGCAAGGAGCCAGAGGCCTGCCATTGCCCTATAAGGTACAGAGACAAATGTGTCCTCAAAAGGCAGCCAGCAGACAGGGGCCTGACACTGGCCTATCAAGAAATAGGACTGCTGTGACCTAACAAGCACAGCCAGCAGCTATGGGTCTGCCACTGGCCTACAGGAAAAGGAGGCTGATGTGACCTCACAAGCACAGCGAGCAGCTACGGGCCTTCCACTGCCCTATAAGGTACAGAGACAAATGTGACCTCACAAGCCAGCCAGCAGACAGGGGCCTGCTGCTGGCCTATCAGGCTGTAGGCGTGTTATGAGCTGACAGGCACAGCCAGCAGCCAAGGGCCTGCCACTGCCCTATAGGGCACTGAGGCTTCTCTGACCTCACAAGCACAGCCAGCAGTCATTGGCCTGCCACTGACCTATCAGGCAATAGGACTGCTGTGACCTCACAAGCACAGCCAGCAGCCAGGGGCCCGCCGCTGCCCTATAAGACACTGAGGCTGATTTCACCTAACAAGCAAAGCCAGCAGCTGTGCGTATGCCACTGGCCTATGAGGCACGGAGGCTGCTGTGACCTCACAAGCACAGCCAGCAGCGAGGGGCCTGCCACTGCCCTGTAGGGCACTGAGGCTGCTGTGACCTCACAAGCACAGCGAAGAGCCAGAGGCCTGCCATTGCACTATAAGGTACAGAGACAAACGTGACCTCAAAAGGCAGCGAGCAGACAGGGGCCTTCCACGGGCCTATCAGGAAATAGGACTGCTGTGACCTGAAAAGCACAGCCAGCAGCTACGGGCCTGGCACTGGCCTATGAGGCACGCAGGCTGCTGTGACCTAAAAAGCACAGTGAGCAGCCAGGGGCCTGCTTCTGGCCTATCAGGCTGTAGGAGGTTTGTGACCTAAGTACAGCCAGCAGCTATGGGTCTGCCACTGGCCTACAGGAAAAGGAGGCTGCTCTGACCTCACAAGCACAGCCAGCAGCCAGGGGCCTGCCACTGGCCTATGAGACACAGACGCTGCTGTGACCTCAAAAGCACACCAAGCAGCCATTGGCATTCCTCTGGCCTACAGGAAAAGGAGGCTGCTGTGACCTCACAAGCACAGCGAGGAGCCAGAGGCCTGCCATTGCCCTATAAGGTACAGAGACAAATGTGACCTCAAAAGGCAGCAAGCAGACAGAGGCCTTCCACGGGCCTATCAGGAAATAGGACTGCTATGACCTTACAAGCACAGCCAGAAGCTATGGGCCTCTCACTGGCCTATAGGGAACGGAGGCTGCTGTGACCTCACAAGCACAGCCAGCAGCCAGGGGCCTGACACTGGCCTGTGAAGCACTGAGGCTGCTGTGACCTCACAAGCACAGCCAGCAGCCAGGGGCCTGACACTGCCCTATAAGACACTGAGGCTGCTGTGACGTCACAAGCACAGCGAGCAGCCAGGGGCCTGCCTCTGGCCTATCATGCAATGGGACTGCTGTGACCTCACAAGCACAGCGAGCAGCCAGGGTCCTGCCACTGCCCTATAGGGCAGGGAGGCTGCTGTGACCTAACAAGCACAGCCAGCACCCAGAGGCCTGCCACTGGCCTATCGGGCACTGGTACTTCTGTGACCTCAGAAGCACAGACAGCAGCTATGGGCCTTCCACTGCCCTATATGGCACGGAGGCTTATGTGACCTTACAAGTACAGTCAGCAGCCGTTGGCCTGCCACTGGCCTGTGAAGCACTGAGGCTGCTGTGATCTCAGAAGGACAGCCAGCAGCCGGGGGCCTGCCACTGAGCTATCAGGAAAGGGTCCTTCTGTGACCTCAAAAGTACAGCCAGCAGCCATGGGCATCCCACTTGAGTATGAGGCACTGAGACAAAGCTGACCTCAAAATGCAGCCAGCAGCCATGGGCCTGCAACTGGCCTATGAGACACTGAGGCTGCTGAGACATCACAAGTACAGCCAGCAGCCAAACAAGAATAAGGAGAAAAACAGCTTGCCTCAGAACGACGAGGAGACCCAATAAGGAGCAGGAGACCCCAGACCAAAAAATTACTATTGGTCTAACTATCGCGTGAAGGGTGGGAACTGGAAGTCGAAAAGACTATAATTACCCAGGATTTGTTTATGTTAGGGTCCATCTTCGGAGGCACCCAGCTCGAGCTGTAATTACTGCACGCGCGTGATTAAAATTATCTAATTTGTTTTGATTTGGCTCTGAACTTTACTTGCAGGAACCTAGGGTCGAGCCCTGTTATGGTGGCCGACAAGCCTATTTTCCATAACAGTTTGGCACCCCAGATGGGACCCTAGGCGACCACTGTCGGGGCCTCTCATCTCCAAACAATCATCTGGCGCCATCGGGTGAGTTCACCTGGGATCTTTGGCAACAAGAGGCACCGAGAAGGTGAGTCTTAAATTCTAAAATCTAGTCTGGTAACAGTGCACTGAAGGGGTACGCGGGCTGGCCACTGTAAGGCATACCAGGGGGACAGGTAGGAGTCCCATCCCCAGGGTTAGAGTGGGTTTTAAGTCCCAGCTCGGTTCGGCCGGAGGAGGGGTGTGCAGCCTGATCAGCATAAGGCGCACTGCAAAACTATAAGACCGAAATCTAGAGTCACTGTGACTGGTGTGAGTGTAAACAGTACTGTGTGTTTGCGTGTGTGTGTGTGAGTGCGTGTAGCCTGGGAACCGATTGGGGCACCCGTCGGCTGAGAAGCCGCCCGCTGCGAAGGGACAGCAGTCCTAGCAGTTAAAGACTCGGGTGGTGTGAGTGCGGTTCCCAGGGAGCGAGAGAAAGAGAGAGAGAGAAATAGTGCGTGTGATCACACCAGCTACAGCATCTGGTGTTACCGGTAAGGAAGTGCACTGCCTGATTTGCTTAAGACGCACTTTTCAGGAACTCAATATGGGAAATAATTTCGGCATAGAAAAGGGGATGCCCTTAGCCGAAATTTTGGTAAACTGGAGTAAGATTGATGGTACCAAAACTTTAGGGAGAAAAAGGTTAGTCCAACTATGTCAGGAGGATTGGCCGTTCCTGACTAAGGAAGGTAATCTGGCAGAGCGATGGCCGCCCCAGGGGACCTTCGGTTACCAGGAACTAACTTTCCTGCATCATCATTTGGAGAATAGGTTCCCCAGACAAATGGATTACTGGTATCTATGGGACAACTGGGCATTTGCTAGACGAAAAGAGGCGCCTAGGAAAGAGAGAATCTTTCCTCAGAATGCTGTAAGTACCGCAGCTGCTGAAACGCTTGTGGAAACTATTCCACCCTATGCGCTACCCTCTGCTTCAGCTTCCCTATACCCCCGCTTGCCTTCCGCCCCTGCCTTTCAAGCTCCTCTGGAAGGCCTTCCTGTGCCAGGAGTGCCCCCACCCGATCTGGAAGGGGTACCTCGGGTCGCCACTACACGAGTTTACCGACCCTGGAGACCCCAAGATTTAATTATATGGAGTCAATGGCTCCCCAGACTTAGGGATGATCCAGAAAGAGTGTTACAAATCATAAGGAGAATTATGCGGGCGTATGGCCCTACCTGGGGAGATGTACAAACACGCCTTGAATCTGTGTTCACTCCAGATGAAAGGTGCTCAATTTTGGATGCAAACTGCTGTTGGGCAGCAGAGGGGGGTGTCGGGACTGCTCAAACAGCCTGGCCAGCTGTGGAATCATAATGTAGATGCAGATTACAGGCAGCTGCAATTAGCCAGAGAGGGCTTAGAAGAAGCTATACCTTTGGCAGGACAAAAGACTGCAAATTGGTCTAAAGTAAGGGAGTGTCAGCAACAGGCAGAGGAACACCCCTCGGCTTACTTTGCTAGGCTAATTAAGCAAGTCAGAATGTATGGGGGAGGACTAGACCCAGAAGCTGAGGCTAACAGGCTGCTAATGATTTCCACATTTGTAGACCAAGCAGCCCCGGACATTAAAAAGTAGTTTTCCAAACATGTCCCTGACTGGCCAGGAAAGCGAACGGATGAAATATTACGTTTAGCCACATTTGTGCATAACAGTCGAGAGGAGGAGAGGGCAAAAGAAAAGAGACAGCAAAAAAGAGAGGAAGTTAGTGTGTTAGCAGCTGTGTTAAGAGATGGATTTAGAGGACCCAGGGGGAGGGGACGTGAAAGAGCCAGGAGAGATAGATGGAGTCAAAGTGAACGTGCTGTACAGTCAAGAGTTAATGATGTTTGTTATAATTGTGGGGAACAAGGACACTGGCAGCAGGAGTGCCCAGTGAGGCCCCGTGTAGTTAGGAACAGAGGAACCGGCATGGGACAATCAAACACTAAGGAGGAGACCAGGCGATTCCCAGTCAATCCACAATGAGAGGAAACAGGAGACTCAGAAAATACTGTGGAAATTGGAGTAAATTTATGGGATGTAGATTTGGATTTTGAGGGTCACGTAATGGCAAATACAGAAGGTTTAGAAGTTCCCTTTCTAGTGGATACTGGAGCCACCCTTTCCCTTTTAAATTTTGCGCCTAAAGGATGCAAATCATCAGATAAAATAGTGATGCAAGGAGTGATGGGAAAGGGCGAACGAAGTTATCTAAGCCCTTATTACTCACTATTGGGGGTAAAACAGTGTGGGGACGTTTTATAATTTCCACAGACGCACCTATATGCCTTTTGGGGAGGGATCTCCTGCAAGCCTTGGATACTCAGATCTGCTTACAGCCGGAAGGGATAAAGCTAATAATTATGGGTTCGTGTGTTCTGGCTAAGACACCAGAACCAGAGTCAACTAATCTGCAAATTCCAACAGGTTTAGAATCAGTTTCTAAAAAATTATGGAGCTCTTCAGGAATGGATGTGGGACTACTGAAATCAGCCAGTCCAGTCTCGATAAAAACAAAGGGGGGATTGCCTCCTGCAGTTAAACAATATCCTATCCCGAAGGAAGCAGAGAAGAGTATCCAAAAACAAATTGATCATTATCTGAAAATGGGTATCCTTAGAGTCTGTGAATCCCCATATAACACCCCAATTCTGCCAGCTAAAAAGAACAGGCAAGAGGCTGATGGTGATCCAGAGTATCGCTTTGTACAAGACTTAAGGGCTATAAACCAACATGTAGTTGCTCCACATCCAGTAGTCCCCGACCCATCAACCATTTTACTACAGATACCCCATTGGGCAACTTATTTTACTGTGATTGACCTAACAGCAGCCTTTTTTAGTATACCAATAGCTGAAGATAGCCAAGATCTCTTTGCTTTCACTTGGAAGGGACAACAATTAACTTGGACAAGGCTGCCACAGGGATTTACTGGGTCTCCGACTATTTTTTCGCATATACTTAAAAATGACCTCTCAGATATCGAACTTCCAGGACATTCTGTATTAATACAATATGTAGATGATTTGTTATTAGCAAGTAAAGATTATGAGACATGTTTGAAAGATACTGTTTCTCTATGTAACGCTCTTGCAGAAAAAGGGCATCGAGCATCTCTGTCTAAACTCCAGCTGTGTCAAAGAGAGGTAAAATATTTGGGTTTTATCTTAAGAGAAGGACACAGGTTAGTTGATCCAGAACGAGTAAAGACAATTCTTGATATGCCTCGTCCTGTAACAAAAAAACAGCTTAGGGGATTTTTAGGAGCTGTAGGATTCTGCCAACCGTGGATTCCTGGGTTAGCAGAACTTGCTAAGCCTCTGGTACAGGCAACAAAAAAGGAGGAGATAGAGCCTTTGGCCTGGGGCCCAAGGCCCCAGGGAAAGGGAGAAAGCTTTTACATCTGTGAAAAAAGCGTTGGTTTCAGCCCCTGCTCTCGGGTTACCAGATTATAGCAAACTATTTGAATTATTTGTCCATGAGCGACAGGGAGTAGCAAGTGGGGTACTCACCCAAAAACTAGGCCCTCACCGTAGACCAGTGGCCTATTACTCCACGCAACTAGATGAGGTAGCTAAAGGCACTCCAGGATGCATCAGAGCAATAGCAGCTACTGCAGCTCTTACTGAAAAAAACACGACCTGTAGTTTTGGGTCATTCATTGACTGTGTATGTGCCACATGAAGTAGAACTGTTAATGAAGCAATATGCGACTCAAGCACTATCCCCACAGAGAGCTCACCACTATGAACTGATAATACTGCATGCAGATAATGTGACTTTAAAAAGATGCAATATTTTGAATCCAGCAACGCTATTGCCTCAACCGGAGGATGGAGAGCCACATCATTCCTGTGAGCAGGTGGTGGTCAGCTCGAGCAAGCCCCAGGAGGACCTTAAAGAAGAACCTTTGGAGAACCCGGACTTAGTTCTGTTTACAGATGGGTCATCCTATTATTTGGACGGAAGACGTCACTCCAGCTATGCTGTCACTAACATCTTTGAGGTGCTCGAGGCCAATCCTTTGTCTCCATCAGTAAGTGCTCAAGGAGCAGAATTAATAGCATTGCCCCAAGCAGCAAAATATAGGTAAGAGCTTGCAGGTAAATATCTATATCGACTCTAAATATGCATTTGGAGTGTGTCATGCAACAGGGATGTTATGGAAAGAACGAGGATTCTTTTCGTCATCAGGAGAGAAATTAGCTAATGGAGAAGAAATACGTGATTTGCTGGAAGCAGTTCAACTGCCCAAAGAAATTGCGGTAATACACTGCCCAGCCCATACTAAAGACACTACAGAAATTAGCAGAGGAAATGCTCTAGCCAACGCTGCTGCGGGGGCTGCACCTCGACAACCTCTGAGAGAATGTATGGGGGCAGTTCCAAGGATGGACCAGAGTGAGTGGCCAAAGTTAATAGACCCCAAAACTATGTATGAAAAAGAGTGCTCAGTGGAAGAGAAAAAACAATGGGAACAGTGGGAAGCAAAACAAAATGATGATGGAATATGGACAATTGGGGAAAAACCAATTCTACCCAAAAAATATTTAATTACTATAGCTAGGTGGTTTCACGATAAAGCTCATGGGGGAGCCGAGGCAATAGCTAAACAGGTACAGAAAGTATGGGCTGCTCCAGGAATTTATGCAGCTGCTACAAGAATAACGAATAGCTGCCCGACCTGCCAGAAGTTTTCAAATAACAAGCCAAGCTCAGATTTGGGGGGGTGACCATGGGCTTTCTTCCCTTTCCAGAAGCTGCAAATAGATTATGCAGATATGCCATCTGTCTATGGATACAAACACTTGTTAGTGATAGTAGATCAGTTATCAGGCTTTCCCAACAAGAAAGGCTGACACAGGGGGAGTGGTAAAAGCCTTACTGAAGGAAATCATACCCAGGTATGGGGTCCCAGAAGCCATTGATTCAGACAGGGGTGCCCATTTTACAGCAAGCATAATCAATCAGTTATGTAAATCGTTAGGAATAAAAAGAAACCTACATAGTCCTTATCACCCACAATCTTCAGGACAAGTAGAAAGAATGAATAGAACATCAAAAGAGAAAATAGCAAGAATATGCACACATGCTAGCCTAAAATGGCCAGAGGCATTAAACTTAGCTCTATGGGATGTTCGAAATTCTCCACGGCAACCCATAGGACTAACACCAGCAGAAATTCTTTTTGGGAGACATTTAGCAATACCAGGGACTTATATCCCTGCTAAGACCAGCCTATTAGATGGGGATGAACGAGTGACACAATATGTACTAGCCTTACAGGAACGGTTTAAGGCCTTGCAAAATCAGGCTCAGTGGTTTCAGCCGGTGCCATCAGACATTCAGGCACATGATATACAGCCTGGAGATAAAGTGCTGATAAAGGTATTCTCGCGAAAAACAAAACTAGAACCAAAATGGGAAGGACCCTATACTGTATTGTTAAGTTCTTACTACGCTGTTAAAATTCTAGGAAAAGAGAATTGGATTCACCACTCTCACGTGAAACGAGTGACAGTCCAAGAAGCAAACACAGCAGAGCTTGCAGCAGAACAATGAAGACAACCACGTAAAGCTCGATGGGGTACACGACTTCCCCAGGGTAATCTGTTCGGACTCGTCTCACTAACACAAATCTCTTTCCCTTTACTGCACCGTGCAGGATGGCAGGCAGAAGTGCCGTGCTCATGTTGCTGTTTCAAACCCTGGCAATGCTACTTTCCCTAAGCTGTGGTCAAAGAACCTTAGAGTGGCCATGGTCCCAGGCCCGTGTTAAGTATACCGGAAGTATGGGATTAAATTCTGATAAAAACTTAAACCTCTCAGCCCTGGTCATGCATGGAACTGAAGTATACTCAGAAAATGAATGGAGCTGGGATAATACTAACCAACTTCCCCAACTCCTGGGAGGGACAGGAAAGGAAATAAAGATAGGGTATCGAGTGATCAGCGGGTCCACCCACGAGAAGGCGACTCAAATCTCTCTCACTAAAATCAAATCAAATGAAAAAGAAAGGAAAATTTGTGCCACTGAAAACCTGGATTGTTGGTACAATTTTACCTTAGAACAACCTGTTTTTATAGTTTGCCTGTGGGCTCACCACAATGTGGGACTATCATTTAAATTTAAAATAGACATTATTGAGCCCAGTACAGCAATACCTACCCTGACTACAATTATTTTCACCAATATAAATAACTCTGTTACCATGAAGAGTAAGAAAACCTTATCCCCACAAATCTTTGAAATTGGACCATATGTGATTAGAAATACAGGCCAACAACGAGTGTTATTTAATCCATCATGGTCTCTCAAACGAGTAGAGCTATTAATGGAAATTATATCTCTACAATCAAACCGACCTGTTCACCATTCTTAGGTACGTCCTATGGATGGACGGCGTGGTTACATAGGCGAACCCTCACCTCTGCAAAACGAACAAGGAGAGATGTGACCGGTATCACAGGAACAGGATTGGGAGTCCTAAACAGTATAGATGCTGAAGTACTCGTAAATAAACTGAGCACAACAACAAGTGACTTCTACAGATTAAAGCATCCATTGAGGTCTTCTCTATTAGCATTAGGAACTAACCAATGGCTTTCATCCGAGATATTACCTCAATGGGAAAAAATGAATGAAAAAGATCACCACTTGATAGTGGATGCACTTGGGGAAACCCAAATTAATATTTCCCTGGCCCCCAGTTGCATCCAAGCTCAACTGTGGATGCAATCTATGGTAGCAGCGATTATAAGGGAAGGGGAAGAGGGCACTTTACCCACTGAAATTCGAAAGGTAATTTGGGATAATGTGACCGAATTTGAAAAGGAATTCCAATCCTGGTGGTATCTGGTCAATTTTACTTATGATCCTATCAACACTAAGGCCACAGCCTTTGTTTCAACAATACGTAATGCTTCAACATATACAATATATCCAATCATTGCGTTAGGATTAAATCACAATGGAGCTATACTCTATCCATTGGAACATAGAGTATGGGCCCAACGAAATGGAAATAAATGGCAAACTGTGGACGTTAGCGCATGCATTGTACGGGAACAGCAAGGGTTTATTTGTGAAAGTAATACTATCAAAGCCCAAGACATTTGTCTTGACACTGAGCAAAATGTTTGTCATTTTGAAATACACCCTGATGAAACACCTGAAACTATGCTTGTATATATTGGGAGAGGATGCGTATGTATGAGAACCTTTTGTAGTCTTGTAGTTATAGATGGCATTGTAGTAGATATGAGTAATCATTCAAATATTTGTATTTGTAGCTTTACCAAAATCATGGGATGTGATTTCAATTATTCAGCTCCTATCACGTCTTATCAATTGTTACAATCTAATTATACATTAATTCAAAATTTACTACCTACCCCCATTGGGATGAATCTCACCCTGGTAAGGAAACTACTACAACACGATGATTTGCATCGACTGTTAGAGCGCATCCAGAACAGTGGACAGAAAACTCTAATCACTGTTCCCCATGATGCAAAAGAGACACATCATATCTTAGAAAGGGTAAAAAGGGACGGAGAACATCATGGCTGGGAAACTCTTCTAGGGTGGTCACCAACTGCAACAGGGATTTATAATCATGTATTGCGCCCGGTAGTAGCTGTGTTCAGTTTAACTGTGTTATGCCTATTGCTTACGATCATATTATATATAAGAGTATGGAAAGTGATAGTATGCCTCGAAAGGCTTCGAGAACTCTGTTTAAAATATTAGCAGGGATGCTTCATAAAAACAAAGGGGGGGAACTGTTAAAGAATAGTGAATTGAAACTGTCTGGAAATGGCTGCTTAGCACAACTTACATAAAACTTGCTTAGCATGAGTGGCTAGATTTGCTGAAGCCTTAGGCCGAGCGTGGGAAAAGTAACGAATCTTTACTTAGTTTAATAAAAAATAGTGCCTCAGAGCTCGTTCAGGCTGGGAAGATAAGGGAGCCACACGCAGTCGGCGCACCTGTGTCACCGACTCCGAGAGGGAAGACGCCAAAACAATTGGAAAAATAAGACCTTGGGAAACAGCCGCCAGACCCAACAAAAACAGAAGTACAACCGTCATCAGAGACTGCAAAAAACAAGAATAAGGAGAAAAACAGCTTGCCTCAGAAAGACGATGAGACCCAATGAGGAGCAGGAGACCCCAGACCAAAAAAAATTACTATTGGTCTAACTATCACGTGAGGGGTGGGAACTGGAAGTCGAAAAGACTAGAATTACCCAGGATTTGTTTATGTTAGGGTCCCTCTTCGGAGGCACCCAGCTCGAGCTCTAATTAGGGCACGCGTGTGATTAAATTTTAATTTGTTTTGATTTGGCTCTGAACTTTACTTGCGGGAACCTAGGGTCGAACTCTGTTATGGTGGCCGACAAGCCTAATTTCCATAACAGGCCGATGAGGCTGCAAAAAGGGCAGCATTCTCCGTGTCAGTGGCAGCATTAGTTCCAGAGAGAATGTTAAAAATGGAAATGCCAGTATACACTGAAAAAGAAAATAAATTAGCAGAAATACTGAAATGCATAAAAACTCCTTAAGGATGGTGGGTGACATCTACTGGACAATGTGTGGTAACTTTGCTGATAATGAAGAAGCTGATGAAGCAAATACATGATAGTACCCACATGGGAGCTGAGGCATTGGCTGAAACAGTTAAAAGATTTGCTGTGGGAGTTAGTATGTTAATAATTGCAAAGGGTATTACACAAAAATGTGAAATCTGTCTTAGAAATAATCCCAAGATTCAGAAGAAGCCCCCCAGGGGAAGTAAAAAGGGGCTTCATGCCTGGGGATTACTGGCAAATTGATTTTTTCTGAATTACCAAGATGTAATGGATATTTGATATTTATAAATGATATTTGTTGGTAATTGTTGACACCTTTTCAGGATGGCCTGAGGCTTTCCCGTGTCATACCACTAAAGCAAGGGAGGTAGTGAAAATGTTATTAAAAGAAATCATACCAAGATTTAGGGTACCAGAAGGGTTTTCTTCAGATAGGGGACCTCATTTTATAGCAGAAATAGTACAGCAAATCTCAAAAATACTACAAATTAAATGGGACTTACATACCCCCTGGAGGCCACAATCCAGTGGAAAAGTGGAAAGAATGAATCAAACAATTAAGAGACGAGACAGGTAGGAAAATTGTGTCAGGAGACTCAGATGAAATGGACTGATGTCTTACCTCTGGCATTATTAAGAATCAGAATAACCCCAAGGGTTAGGGAGAAAGTTAGTCCATTTGAGATTCTGTATGGTAAACCTTACACTGTAAATCTAACTGGAAATGAAATTCAAATGCACGTTAAGGGTGATCAAATTTTAAGTGATTATCTCTTGTCTATGGCAAAGGTTCTTCTCTCCGTAGGTACATCCAGTTATACTTTTAGGTTACACCCGAGTGAAAGCAGTACCTCGAGAGACGTGGAAAGCTGAACAAGTTCAACCTCTAAAGTTAAAAATATATAAAGATATATGAGTTGTATTAGAAGCGAATCGGTTTTAAATTTAGATTGTATTCAGGGAAAAAATGCTTTAATCTGTTTGTTAGGAATAGGGTTAATATTGTTGTTATGGTATCTGTGTAAAAATGATGTTCTCCTTAACAACCAGGGGAGAAATGTGGTGGTTAGTTTTTCTAGGTTACCTGAGCCAAACAATTAAAGGGAATCAGGAAGGATTTTGGAGTCACAATCTCCATTTGGAAGTAATTACGAAATCTATGAAGATAGTTAACCAGAGGGATTGCTGGGTGTGTACCCACTTCCCTGAACATTCCAACAAGGGCTTCCCGCTAATTGGAGTGCCTATGAAACAACCAAACAGGAATGGGAAGTCCAGAGTGTGACAGGAGATTATTATCAATGTATCCGAAGATGTAATAATAGTAATAAATGGTGGGAGAAAACTATACTTTATGGAAAGCAACCGATCAACTGTACTGGAGCCATTAAGGCAGGAGGTTATAAAGATTGCTCTCAGATACCTGAATAGGTTATAAGTGGCCAAGTAAGGAACTAAATGGGTGGCGTGTTCCGAAAGGTAGTGGATGGTATTGGTTGTGTGGGAACAAGGCACGAAAAGTGCTACCTCCTAATTGGTCAGGGACGTGTACTTTAGGGGCAATAATCCCTAATGTTACTCTAAGAAAAGAACTGAGTAATAAATACCAAAAATCCTGGCTAAGAACATTCATAAGGAGACAAAAGAGGGTCAATAATCCTTTAATAGATCGACCTACTAGGTTGCAGTCATTCGTAAGGTGGCTGTTTCCACAACTGGGAGTGAGTGAACTTGAAAAAGCAATAGTAAATATTTCAGCAGGTATTGAAAAAAATAGGGAATAAAACCTCTGATGCCACTGCAGCTTTACAAGAGGAGGTTTCAGAAATTGCTAAAATAAGTACCCAAAACAGGATGGCTCTAGATATGTTATTGGCATCTCAGGGAGGAGTATGTACAGTAATAAATACTAGTTGCTGTGTATATGTGGATCAAAGCGGGAGAATTTCTACCGATCTAAACGAAATCTGGAAGCAGACTGAAATCTTACATGGGGTTCAGAAAGACGATACCTCGTTTGGATTTGAAGAAACATGGAAATGGTTGACTTCCTGGTTCCCTGACGTGAGCTCATGGGTTAAAAAGTGTTTAACAATTTTGGGAATGGTGGCAGTAGTTTTTGTATGCGTTTATGTAGTGATTCAATGCATTTCTAGATGTTGTACAAAACTAATATGGGAAAGATTTTAAAAGAGTGAGACTAATATGAACATGATCATATAAGTCTCAAAGGGGGGAATTGTTACAAGACAACCCTGGAAGCTCAGAAAGAATGTTTGAACTAGGTAGATTAGGATAACTTCTAACATTAAGTCTGAAGTGGTCTAGAGGTAGCCACTTAGATAAAACTTGCTTCATGAGTAGCTAAATTTGCTGAAGCCTTAGGCCGCACTCCTAGTTCAGTAAGAAAGGGCCCCAGAGCTGGTGCAGGCTGGAAAGATAAGGGAGTTGCAAGCAGTCTGCATTCCTGTGCCCCACACTCCGAAAGGGAGGATGTCAAGGCTTTGAAATAAGGCCTGCTTGGGCACCAGGACCTTGGGAAGCAAAACCTCCTCTCATTGCTGAAACAATGTTAATTAAGGGGTCTGGACTATGTCCCCCTTGTCAGGACTTTGGGAGATAACACCTACTGTCCCTGCTGGGGCAGTGTTAAATGATCTCCCCTCATCAGGACCTTGGGAGACAGGGGTGGGACCCGGGGAATGAAGAAATCACTAACCAATCAGTGTAAAAGGGGAAATTGCAAATCTGGCAATTTGTTTGTACAAATGCTACTTGAAAAGTTGGGGGGGGGGGATGTGCTTGATTTGTGGTAAACCACCGAGCACCCAGGCTTGTGCAACTCTGAAATAAATAAGGAAATGTCTCCTGAGTGTGTAATTATTGGCTTATTGCACACCAGGCAACGAATCCACTTTTCGGACAACAACAGCAGCCTCAATGCCTGATAGGCCAGTGACAGGCCCTTGGCTGCTGGCTGTGCTTGTGAGGTCAGAGCAGCCTCAGTGCTTCACAGGCCAGTGGCAGACCCCTGTTTGCTGGCTGTGCTTGTCAGGTCACAGCAGCCTCTGTGCCCTATAGGGCAGTGGCAGGCCCCTGGCTGTTTGCTGTGCTTGTGAGGTCACAGCAGTCTGAGTGCCTGATAGCCAGTGGGAGGTCCATACCTGCTGGCTGTGCTCGTGAGGTCACAGCAGTCCTATTGCCTGATAGGCCAGTGTGAGGCCATTGGCTGCTGGCTGTGCTCGTGAGGTCACAGCAGTCCTATTGCCTGATAGGCCAGTGGCAGGCCTCTGCGTGCTGGCTGCATTTTGAGGTCACCTTTGTCTCAGTGCCTCATCAGGCAGTGGCAGACCCCTGTTTGCTGGCTGTGCTTGTCAGGTCACAGCAGCCTCTGTGCCCTATAGGGCAGTGGCAGGCCCATGGCTGCTGACTCTGCTTGTGAGCTCACAGAAGTACCAGTGCCTGATAGGCCACTGGCAGGCCCCTGGCGACTTCTTGTCCTTGTGAGGTCACATCAGCATCTGTGTCTGATAGGGCAGTGGAAGGTGTTGTAGAGGCCTCCAAGTGCCTTTTTTTGCGGTGCAGGGGCCTCCAAGTGCCTTTTTTCGCGTTGTAGCAGCCCCGTAGTGCCTTTTTTTGTGGTGTAGGGGGCACCAAGTGCCTTTTTTTGCAGTGAAGGGGCCACCGAGTGCCTCTTTTCCCTGTGCAGGGGCCTCCAAATGCCTATTTTTCCAGTGTACAGGCCTGCAAGTGCCTCTTTTTCCAGTGCGGGATCCTCCGAGTGCCTTTTTGGGTGGTGCAGGGCCCTCGGAGTGCCTTGTTTCACATTGTAGCAGCCCCCAAGTGCTTTTTATTGTGCTGTAGGGGCCACTGAGTGCCTTTTCTTGTGGTGCACTGGCCTCCGAGTGCCTTTTGTTCCAGTGTAGTGGCCTCCGAGTGCCTTCTTTTGCAGTGTAGAGGCCTCCAAGTGCCCTGTTTTTGCAGTGCACTGGCCTCCGAGTGCCTTTTATTCCAGCGTCGTGGCCCCCTAGTGCCTTTTTTTCCAGCGTAGTGGCCCCCTAGTGCCTTTTTTTCCAGTGTAAGGCCCTCCTAGTGCCTTTTCTTTTGTGGTGTAGAGGCCTCCAAGTGCCTTTTTTTGTGCTGTAGAGGCCTCCGAGTGCCTTTTATTCCAGTGTAGGGGCCTCCGAGTGCCTTTTCTTCCATTGTAGCAGCCTCCGAGTGCCTTTTTTGTGGTGCAGGGGCCTCCAAGTGCCTCTTTTTCCAGTGCAGGGGCCTCCGAGTGCCTTCTATTGTGGTGCAGGGCCCTCCAAGTGCCTTTGTTTCTGGTGCAGGGCCCTCCGAGTGCCTTGTTTCACATTGTAGCAGCCCCCGAGTGCCTTTTTTTGCAGTGTAGGGGCATCCGAGTGCCTTTTTTTGCGGTGCATGGTCCTCCGAGTGCCTTTTTTTGCAGTGTAGAGGCCTCCAAGTGCCTTTTTTTGTGATGTAGGGGCTTCTGAGTGCCTTTTTTTTGCAGTGTAGCGACCTGCGAATACCTTTTCTTGTGGTTTACTGTTCTCCAGGTGCCTTTTTTTTGCAGTGCAGGGGCCCCCGACTGCCTTTTTTTGAGGTGCACTGCTATCCGAGTGCCTTTTTTTTGCAGTGAAGGGGCATCTAAGTGCCTTTTTTTCTGGCCTAGCGGCCTCCAAGTGCCTATTTTTGCCATGCAGGCTCCCAAAGTGCCTTTTTTCCCAGTATAGTGTCCTCCATGTGCATATTTTTGCAGTGCATCGCCTCCTAGTGCCCTTTTTTCCCAGTGCTCATGCCTCCAAGTGCCTTTTTTTCTGTTATGGTCCTTCAACGTTCTGTGATATCACTTTACCCTCTGCCTGAAATGATGTTGTCAGGTCCACCACTGCTGGATGAGATAGTCATGTCACTTCTGCCTCACGGCCTGGTAGGCCAGTCAGGCCCATCAGTCCTTGTTCTGCTTGTGAGGTTGCTTCTGCCTCTGTGCTTGATAGGCCAGTGGCAGGGCCATGCCTCCTGACTGGGCTTGTGAGGATACTTGTGTCTCCATGCCAAAAAGGGCAGTGGCAGGCCCATGGTTGCTGGTTGTGTCTTATGATGTCACTTTGACCTGCATGTCATTGCATGCATGGCATGCATGGGCATGCACTGCCACGCCCATGGCTGCTGGTCTGCTTGGGTGTTCCCTTCTTTCTCCGTGCTTGATGCGCCATGGCAGGCCCAGAGCTGCTGGCTGTGCTTGTGAGGTCCCTTTGACCTCAGTGCCTGATGAGGCACTCAGAGCGCATGAGTCCTGCCTGTGCTTCTGAGCTCACTTCTGCCTCAGTGCCTGATTGGCAAGTGGCAGGCCACCGGCTGCTTGCTGAGGTAGTGAGGTCATTTTTACCAGCAGCCCTAAACTTAGCGCTACGGGATGTTCAGAATCCTCCGTGACAGCCTCTCAGACTATTGCCAGTGGAAATTCTTTTGGGGAGACCTTTAGCCACAGTGGGCAACTCAGGCTAAAAGCAACCGCTTGGGTGGAGATGAGCGAATTACACTTACAAAAGGTAGGGGAAAAGCTCAGTGGGCCCACTCAGTACCAGGTGACGTGCAAGCACACGCTAGCCAGCCTGGACATAAGGGTTGGTACAGATAGTCACCTGAAAGTCCGAAGTGCAACCAAATCTCGGGAGGCCCCTACACTGTACTGTTGAGTTCTTATTTCGCTGTTAAACTTCCAGGTAAAGAAAATTGGCTCTAGTCAGATGTAAAGCAGCTGAGTGGACCGGAAGCACCACATGAGCTAAGCCGTCCGGGACATTAAATGTTACAAAGTGTGGCGTGTAACACTTGCTTGTGTTGTTAGTTGTTGTGGTGACCTTTGTGCTTGCACTGGAGTATTGTTTAACCGCCCTAGCAAAAAACCAAGCTGCGAGTAAAATGTGTTGTAGCCAAAATCGAGGAGAAGCAATTTGGGAAGCAAATGAGGAACGCTCTTGTTCCTACTTGTATCAAATAGCGCATCCACAGAGTTGACAGCATGTTGCAGTGCCTACCACGTTGAAGGTGAGGCAAAAGCCCTGGAGGAGCATCCCATACGGATAGAAATGGGACCAAGACGTTACCCAAACTGAGAAGAAGTCCAGTGTGTCACTAACTACAAATTGTAGTGACTCTCGCCTGGTGCCGGAGAGACGATTTCACTGAAAACTTCCGCCTTCCATTGCCCGGGTCCCGGCAGACCCCGGTGATGTGTTCTAACAAACGCTCTTGTAATGGGAGTGTAACTTGTAAGTCTACGCCATTAGTTCTACCCTGCACTCTCAGGAAGGGGCTTTCAACACTCTCTCCTGCTTTAACCACTTCCCCAATGCTCTCCATTTTAACTTTCCCTGCGGTCACTGCAGGAACAGCCCGACCATCTCCGCAGAGCTCCCACGGAGTTAAATCAACCGGAACACAAAAGTTACTGTTGAACCCTTTGTGGTCTCTAAAACTTGTAGCGTTACTCAGGCGAGAGAACATGTCTATGATTAAACCATCCTGTCTGCCATTTTTAAATACAGCTTACACCGCATGGCTGGAATGGTTACGCAAGCGGACCTGAAGCGCCAAATGGCGAGAAAGAAAGGATGTCAGTGGTGTTACAGGGCCAGGATTAGGAGGTCTAAATAGCATCGATGCTGAGGCATTAGTGAATAAGTGCCACAAACAGAGACCTACATTAGCAAAGCAAAGCCATTACGATCATCTCTGTTACCTCTTGGAAGTAATCAACGGCGCTCCTCTCAGATTTCTACCTCAGTGGGAGCTCAAAGAAGGAAAGCTCATCAGCTTCCTTAGTTGCACCAGGAGGAGCTCAAACTAATGTTTCTTTGGCGGTCCATTGTATCCAAGCCAAATGGACACAATCCGGACCAGTTGCAACAACTCGGGCAGGTGAGAAAGGGCTCCTACCCAGTGAAATTCGCAAAGCAGGACTCCTTCCAAAGGAGTTCAGCGTTAAGGAATCTTGGACTGCCACCATCTAGAGTTAATCAGAGTCAGGCTAGGGCAGCCCCATGACATTGCCTCCCGTGCCTCACTTACACCACGTCCACTCACAGCTGCCTCCTAAGAATGCCCGCCTGCTCAGCTGCCTGTCTGAACAGCCCACGCTGACTGGCAAGAGCCGTTGCCAAGCAAGCTTGACCTGCATGCGCAGGGCAGCCCCACAGCACTTTCACAGCTGCCTTCCTCGCCGGTTGACACTTACAGCAGGGCTATTCCCTCCGAACGCCTAGGAGTGCCACACTGCTCCAGCGCCTCCACTGACAGTCAGGGCTCACAGGCAGGAGCTAGTCCCAGCCAAGCTTCCCCTGCATGCCTACGGCAGTCCCACAACAGGATAACGGCTTGCCTTCCTTTCCTGTCGACATTAATAGCACTGCTATTCCCGCCTTCCTCCTAGGAACGCCACGTTGCTCAAATGCCTGTCCAACGAGCAAGGGCTGCTAGGCAAGAGCGCGGGTATGCGAAACTAGCCTTGGGCAGCCCCACAAGAGGCACCCATCTCGCCTTCCTCCCCCGTCAACAATTACAGCAGGCGTACTCACAGCTTCCTCCTAAGAATGCCCAGCTGCTCAGACGCCTGTCCGAACAGCAAGGGCCGCTAGGCAAGAGCTCTGGGCATGCCAAGCTTGCCTCGGGCAGCCCACAGCATATTCCCTGCGCTCTTTCTAGGTGAGGGCCTTTTGGCCTTTACCCCCTGGCTACTCCCAGCTTAGTCCTAAGAATGCCAAAATGCTCAGACGCCTTTGCGAGCAAGCAGGGCTCAAAAGCAAGAGCTCGTCCCCACCACACAAGACCTGCTAAGCCACAGCAGGCCCACAACACGTTCACAGTTGCCTTCCTCTCCTGTCCACACTTAAAGGATGCGTACTCACGCCTTACTCCGAGGAGTGCCACATTGCGCAAACGCCTCTCTCTCCTGTCAGTCCTCACAGGCAAGAATTCTGGACACAAGTTGGAAAAGAGCTTCTGGCAGCCGCACAAGATATGCGCAGCTCACCGTTCACTTGTGTCGCCGATCACACCAGGCGTACTCAGCGCTTCCTCCAATGAATGCCAGAATAGTCAGTGGCGCGTCCGAGCAGCCAGGGCTCACAGACAAGAGCCTTCATCCCTGAGGCCACCGCACAGTATGTTCCTGAGTGGCCATCCTCTCCTGGCAAAACAGAGGGGCTTGCTCGCTCTAAGTGTGGAGGGAAGAAGTGGGCAAACTGCGAACCTGTTGTAGAGCTGCCTTAGATATGCAGCTCAAGCCTGTGAGCGCTGGCTGTTCGGACAGCCGTCGGAGCAGTCTGTCCTGCTTAGGAAGAAGCTGTGAGTACGCCTGGTGTAACCGTCGACGGGGAGGCTGGTGAGCCCGGCTCGTTTTGCGGCCCTGCCAGAGACAATCTTCTCCTGCCCAGCTCTCTTGCCTATGAGTGCCGCCTCTCCGGAGAAGCCTCTGAGCAGCCGAGCCCTCTTAAGAGTAAGCATGGTGTAATTGTTGATGGGGAGGATGGCGAAATGTGACTTCCTGTGGGGCTGCCAGAGACAAGCTTGTTGTGCCAAGAACGCTCGCCTGAGAGTAATGACAGGGCAGAAAGGCATTTGAGCAGTGTGCCACTCCTAGCAGTAGGCTGGGAATCGGCGCGCTGTAACTGTCAGCAGGCGAAGAAGGCAAGTCGTGAACGTGTTGTGGAGCTGCCCTAAGCATGCAGTGCAAGCTTGCTGGGGCAACTCTTTTGCTGTGAGCTCTGGATGTTCGGACAGTCGTCTGGCATTCTTAGGCAGAAGCTGTGAGTACGCCTGGTGTAATTGTCGATGGAGGAAGATGGCGAGACGGGCTCATTTTGCTGTGCTCCCAGAGACAAGCTTGTCGTGCCCAGCGCTCTTGCCCGTGAGCTTTCTAAAGCATAAGCCTGGTGTAATTGTCGACAGGTCTCACAGGCAAGAGTGCTGGACTCCCCCCCCGCCCCAGGATTGCTCTGCATGCTTAGGGCAGCCCGACAACACATTCACAGCTGCCTTCCTCGCCGGTCAACACTTACAGCAGGGCTATTCCCTCCGAACGCCTAGGCGTGCCACACTGCTCCAACGCCTCCACTGACAGTCAGGGCTCACAGGCAGGAGCTAGTCCCAGCCAAGCTTCCCCTGCATGCCTATGGCAGTCCCACAACAGGATAACGGCTTGCCTTCTTCTCCTGTCGACATTAAAAGCACGTCGGCTCCCACCTTCCTCCTAGCAATGCCACATTGCTCAAATGCCTGTCCAACGAGCAAGGGCTGCTGGGCATGCCAAACTAGCCTTGGGCAGCCCCACAAGACGTACCCGTCTCGCCTTCCTCCCCCGTCGGCAAACACACCATGCGTACTCACAGCTTCCTGCTAAGAATGCCAGAGTGCTCAGATGCCTGAGCGAACGACAAGTGCAGAGAGGTAATAGCTCTGGGCATGCCAAGCTTCCCTTTGGCAGCCCACAAAATATTCCCTTGCTCTCTTCCTAGGTGCGCGCCTTTTGGCCCTTTACACCACGGCTACTCACAAGCCTTATTCCCGAGAATGCCGGCCGGCTCCGACACCCGTCGTGGCAGAAGTGGATTCAGAGGGGAGAGCTCTGGGCACTACAGGCTTGCCTCGGGCAGCCTCACAAAAAAAAAAAATCCAGGTCTCGCTTTCCTTCCCTGTGGACACTTACAGCAGCACTCTTCCCACCTCACTCCTGGGATAGGCAGAGGTATCACATGCCTCTCCCACTTCGCAGCACTCACAGGCAGGAGTTCTTGAGTTCTTCTGCGTCCACGGCTCGCCTTCTTTGCCTCTCGACACTTACAGCAGGCCTACTCCCCCCCAACTGCTCGGAGTGCCACACTGCTCCAATGCTTCTCTCCGCGTCAGTACGCACAAGGAAGAATTCTGGACACCAGCTGGAAAAGAGCTTCTGGCAGCTCCAGAAGACATACCGGCGCACTCCTCCGCAGTCAACAATTACACAAGGCTTTCTCCTAAGAATGCCAGCCTGCTCAGACGCCTGTCCAAAGAGCAGAAATGGGTTCAGAGGCGAGTGTGCTGGGCACGACAGGCTTGCTTCGGGCAGCCTCACAAAAAGTCAGGTCTCGCTTTCTGTCCCTGTGGACACTTACAGCAGGCCTCTTCCCACCTCACTCCTAGGCGTGCCACAAGTATCACCCGCCTCTCCCACTTGTCAGCACTCACAGGCAAGAGCTCTGGGCACACCAAACTGGCTTCCGGCAGTCTCGCAAAAAGCCCCCCTCTCGCCATCCTCCTCCATCGATAATAAGACCAGGCCAACTCAAAGCTTCCTCCTAAGAATGCCAGAAGACTCAGATACAGCCAGGGCTCACAGGCAAGAGCTCTTCCCAAGCAAGCTGGCCCGTCATCCCTAAGGCCACTGCACAGCTTGTTCACGAGCCGGGGGGGGCCCTTCCTATCCTGGCGACACATACAGCGGGGTTTGCTTGCTCTGTGGCGAGGAGAGAGGAGGTAGGCAAAGTGCGAACCTGTTGTAGTGCCGCCTTAGATATGCAGAGCAAGTCTGTGAGCGCTGGCTATTCGGAAAGATCTCAGAGCAGTCTGGCACTCTCAGGAGGAAGTTGTGAGTACGCCTGGTGCAATTGTCAACGGGGAGGATGGCGAGACGGGCTCTTCTGATGGGGCTGCGCAAGACAAGCTTGGCGTGCCCAGATCTCATGCCTGTGCATTCTGACAGGTGGAGAGGCGTTTAATCAGCGTAGACCAAATAGGCGTAAGGTGGGAAAAGGCCTTGTGTTATCGTCGACAGGCGAATAAGGCGAGACTGGGAATTTTGGCGAAACTGCCCGAAGAAAGCTGTCCTTGCCCAGAGCGCTTGCCTGTGAGCCTTTGCTTTTCGGACAGGTGTCTGAGTATTTTAGCATTCTTCAGAATAAGGTGCGAGCAGAAGTGGTGTGTCGACCAGGTCGATGTGGGGTGGTAGTCAAGGGCACGTTCTGCGGGGCTGCCTGAGCAAAGCTTGGCATGCCCAGAGCTCTTTCCTATGAAAGCTTGCTGGTCTCAGACCCCTGTCCCAGCAGCCAGGGCTCACAAGGCAAGAGCTCTTCCCAAGCACGCTTGACTTTCCTCCCTAAAGCAGCCGCACAACACAACCAGGGGTGGCCGTCCTCTCCTGGCGGTACTTACAGAGGGACTTGCTTGCTCTGTGTTGGGAGAAGAGGTAGGCAAACTGCGAAACTGTTGGAGAGCTGGCTAAGATATGCAGCTCGGGTCTGTGAGCTCTGGCTGTTCGGACAGGCAGATGAGCAGTCTGGCATTCTAAGGAGGAAGCTATGAGGACACCTGGTGTAATTGTCGATGGGGAGGATGGCGAGACGGGCTCGTCTTGTGGAGCGGCCCGAGACAAGCTTGTCATTTCCAGAGCGCTCGCCTGTGAGTACTGACGAGGAGAGAGCCGTTTGAGCAGTGTGGCACTCCTAGCAGTAAGGTGGAATAGGCCTGCTGTATGTGTCGACGGGCAAAGAAGGGGAGCCGGGAACGTGTCGTTGGGCTGCCCTGAGCATGAGGAGCAAGCTTGGTGGGGGGCAGCTCTCTTGGCTGTGAGCGCAGTCGACAGTTACACCAGGCTGACGCCTAAGAAAGTAAGCTTGCTCGGACGCCTGTCCGGAGAGCCGGCACTCATGGGCAAGAGCTCTGGACACAACAAGCTTGTCTCGGGACGGCCCATGGGCAAGCCTGATTCTCCATCTTCCCTCGTCGACAATTGCACCAGGCGTTCTCACAGCTTCCTCCTAAGAATGCCAGCCTGCTCAGCTGCCTGTCTGAACAGCCAGAGCTCACAGGCTTGAGTTGCATATCTAAGGTGGCTCTACAACAGTTTCGCAGTTTGCTTACCTCCACACAGCGTAAGCAAGCCCCGCTGTAAGTGTCGCCAGGAGAGGAAAGGCCCCCGCCCGTGAACGGGCAGTGCGGCTGCCTTAGGGATAAAAGTCAAGCGTGGTTGGGCAGAGCTCTTGCCTGTGAACGCTGGCTGTTCGGGCAGGCGTCTGAGCATTTTGGCATTCATAGGAGGAAGCTTTGAGTTGGCCTGGTCTTATAATCGCGGGGGAGGATGGCGAGAAAGGGCGTTTCGCGAGGCTGCCGGAAGCACAATTGGAGTGCCCAGAGCTCTTGCCTCCGAACCCCTTTCTGTTCGGACAGTTGTCTGAGCAGGCTGGCATTCTCAGCAGTAAGGCTTGTATACCTGTCAAACAAGGGTCATATGGGAATTTGGCTCTTCTTCCGGCCTTCCGGATGGAAGCTTGTCCTGCCCACAGGTCTTGCCTGTGAGCAGGCGGGCATTCTTTGGAGGAAGCTGTGAGTGGATGTGGTGTAAGTGTCCACGGGGAGGATGGCGAGATGGGCAGAGCTTCGAGAGACAAGCTTGTCGTGCCCAGAGCGCTTGACTGTGAGTACTGACAGGGGCGAGAGACACGTTTGAGCAGAGTTGCACTCCCAGCTGTACGATGCAACTGCAGTGTCGACAGCATCTGCGAGGCCTGGGTGTTCGGACAGTTGTCTGGCATTCTTAGGAGGAGGCTTTGAATACGCCTGCTGTAAGAGTCGACGGAGAGCCGGGTCATCTCGCAGGGCTGCCAGAGACAAGCTTGGCTGCCCAGACCTCTTGCCAATGAGTGGCGGCTCTCTGGACAGGCGTCCGAGAGGATGGCTTTCTTAGGAGTCAGCCTGGTGTAGTTGTCGACTGCACTCACAGGCAAGAGCTCTGGGCACGGCCAGCTTGCTTCGAGCAGTCTCGCAAAAATTCCCCATCTCGCCTTTCTCCTGTGTTGGCAATTACACAGGGCTATGCCCACCTTACTGCTAGGAGTGTCACATTGTTTAAACGTCTCTCCCGTGTCTTTTCCCACAGGCATGAGCTCTGGGCATGCCAAGCTTGTGTCGGGCAGCCCTACAAGACGAGCCCGTCTCGCCATCCTCCCCATTGATAATAAGACCAGGCATACTCAAAGCTTCCGCCTAAGAATGCTAGACTGCTCAGACGGCTGTCCGAACAACCAGAGCTCACAGCGTTGATCTGCGGCTCTCCAACAGGTTCGCAGTTTGCCTACCTCTTCTCTCCACACTTAGAACAAGCAAGCCCCGCTTTACGTGCTGCCAGCAGAGAATGGCCACTCAGGAATGCGCTGTGCGGTGGCCAGAGCCCAGGCTGTTCGGACAGTTGTCTGAGCAGTCTGGCATTCTTAGGAGGAAGCTCTGAGTATGCCTGGTGTAATTGCCGACGGGGAGGAAGGCGAGATGTGGACTTCTTGTGGGACTGCCAGAAAGAAGCTTGTTGTGTCCAGAGCGCTTGCCTGTGACTGCAGCCCTGTCCAGAGAGGATCTGAGCAGGCTTGCTTTCTTAAGATTCAGCCTGCTGTAATTGTCGATTGCGCTCACAGGGAAGAGCACTGCCCCAGCAAGCTTGCTCCGCATGCTCAGGGCAGCCCAACAGCACGTTCCCGGCTCCCCTTCTTTGCCTGTCGGCACGTACAGCAGGCCTTAGTAAACCTAAGTACACCTTACTGCTAGGACTGCCACACTGCTCAAACGGCTCTCCCCTCGTCAGTACTCACAGGCGAGCGCTCCGGACATGACAAGCTTGTCTCTCGAAGCTCACAAGAAACCTCCATCTCGCCCTCCTTCCCTTCGACAATTGCAACAGGCGTACTCACAACTTCCTCCTAAGATGCCAGACTGCTCTGACACCTTTCAGAACATGCAGAGCTCACAGACCTGAGCTGCATATCTAAGGCGTCTCTACAACAGATGTATACTTTGCCTACCTCGTCTCGCCACACTTAGAGCAAGCAAGCCCCACTGTAAGCGGCGCCAGGAGAGGAAGGCCACTTGTGAACGTGCTGTGCGGTGGCCTCAGGGATGGTCAAGCTTGCGTGGGAAGAGCTCTTGCCTGTGAGCCCTGGCTGTATCTGAGTCTTCTGGCATTCTTAGGAGGAAGCTTTGAGCTGGCCTGGTCTTATTATCGATGGAGGCGGATGGCGAGAGGGGGGCTTTTTGCGAGACTGCCGGAAGCCAGTTTGGTGTGCCCAGAGCTCTTGCCTGTGAGTGCTGACAAGTGGGAGAGGCGGGTGATACTTGTGGCACGCCTAGGAGTGAGGTGGGAAGAGGCCTGCTGTAAGTGTCCACAGGGACAGAAAGCGAGACCTGACTTTTTGTGAGGCTGCCCGAAGCAAGCCTGTCGTGCCCAGCACACTCGCCTCTGAACCCATTTCTGCTCTTTGGACAGGCGTCTGAGCAGGCTGGCATTCTTAGGAGAAAGCCTTGTGTAATTGTTGACTGCGGAGGAGTGCGCCGGTATGTCTTCTGGAGCTGCCAGAAGCTCTTTTCCAGCTGGTGTCCAGAATTCTTCCTTGTGCGTACTGACGCGGAGAGAAGCATTGGAGCAGTGTGGCACTCCGAGCAGTTGGGGGGGAGTAGGCCTGCTGTAAGTGTCGAGAGGCAAAGAAGGCGAGCCGTGGACGCAGAAGAACTCAAGAACTCCTGCCTGTGAGTGCTGCGAAGTGGGAGAGGCATGTGACACCTCTGCCTATCCCAGGAGTGAGGTGGGAAGAGTGCTGCTGTAAGTGTCCACAGGGAAGGAAAGCGAGACCTGGATTTTTTTTTTTTGTGAGGCTGCCCGAGGCAAGCCTGTAGTGCCCAGAGCTCTCCCCTCTGAATCCACTTCTGCCACGACGGGTGTCGGAGCCGGCCGGCATTCTCGGGAATAAGGCTTGTGAGTAGCCGTGGTGTAAAGGGCCAAAAGGCGCGCACCTAGGAAGAGAGCAAGGGAATATTTTGTGGGCTGCCAAAGGGAAGCTTGGCATGCCCAGAGCTATTACCTCTCTGCACTTGTCGTTCGCTCAGGCATCTGAGCACTCTGGCATTCTTAGCAGGAAGCTGTGAGTACGCATGGTGTGTTTGCCGACGGGGGAGGAAGGCGAGACGGGTACGTCTTGTGGGGCTGCCCAAGGCTAGTTTGGCATGCCCAGCAGCCCTTGCTCGTTGGACAGGCATTTGAGCAATGTGGCATTGCTAGGAGGAAGGTGGGAGCCGACGTGCTTTTAACGTCGACAGGAGAAGAAGGCAAGCCGTTATCCTGTTGTGGGACTGCCATAGGCATGCAGGGGAAGCTTGGCTGGGACTAGCTCCTGCCTGTGAGCCCTGACTGTCAGTGGAGGCGTTGGAGCAGTGTGGCACGCCTAGGCGTTCGGAGGGAATAGCCCTGCTGTAAGTGTTGACCGGCGAGGAAGGCAGCTGTGAATGTGTTGTCGGGCTGCCCTAAGCATGCAGAGCAATCCTGGGGCGGGGGGGGAGTCCAGCACTCTTGCCTGTGAGACCTGTCGACAATTACACCAGGCTTATGCTTTAGAAAGCTCACGGGCAAGAGCGCTGGGCACGACAAGCTTGTCTCTGGGAGCACAGCAAAATGAGCCCGTCTCGCCATCGTCCCCCCATCGACAATTACACCAGGCGTACTCACAGCTTCTGCCTAAGAATGCCAGACGACTGTCCGAACATCCAGAGCTCACAGCAAAAGAGTTGCCCCAGCAAGCTTGCACTGCATGCTTAGGGCAGCTCCACAACACGTTCACGACTTGCCTTCTTCGCCTGCTGACAGTTACAGCGCGCCGATTCCCAGCCTACTGCTAGGAGTGGCACACTGCTCAAATGCCTTTCTGCCCTGTCATTACTCACAGGCGAGCGTTCTTGGCACAACAAGCTTGTCTCTGGCAGCCCCACAGGAAGTCACATTTCGCCATCCTCCCCATCAACAATTACACCATGCTTACTCTTAAGAGGGCTCGGCTGCTCAGAGGCTTCTCCGGAGAGGCGGCACTCATAGGCAAGAGAGCTGGGCAGGAGAAGATTGTCTCTGGCAGGGCCGCAAAACGAGCCGGGCTCACCAGCCTCCCTGTCGACAGTTACACCAGGCGTACTCACAGCTTCTTCCTAAGCACGACAGACTGCTCCGACGGCTGTCCGAACAGCCAGCGCTCACAGGCTTGAGCTGCATATCTAAGGCAGCTCTACAACAGGTTCGCAGTTTGCCCACTTCTTCCCTCCACACTTAGAGCGAGCAAGCCCCTCTGTTTTGCCAGGAGAGGATGGCCACTCAGGAACATACTGTGCGGTGGCCTCAGGGATGAAGGCTCTTGTCTGTGAGCCCTGGCTGCTCGGACGCGCCACTGACTATTCTGGCATTCATTGGAGGAAGCGCTGAGTACGCCTGGTGTGATCGGCGACACAAGTGAACGGTGAGCTGCGCATATCTTGTGCGGCTGCCAGAAGCTCTTTTCCAACTTGTGTCCAGAATTCTTGCCTGTGAGGACTGACAGGAGAGAGAGGCGTTTGCGCAATGTGGCACTGCTCGGAGTAAGGCGTGAGTACGCATCCTTTAAGTGTGGACAGGAGAGGAAGGCAACTGTGAACGTGTTGTGGGCCTGCTGTGGCTTAGCAGGTCTTGTGTGGTGGGGACGAGCTCTTGCTTTTGAGCCCTGCTTGCTCGCAAAGGCGTCTGAGCATTTTGGCATTCTTAGGACTAAGCTGGGAGTAGCCAGGGGGTAAAGGCCAAAAGGCCCTCACCTAGAAAGAGCGCAGGGAATATGCTGTGGGCTGCCCGAGGCAAGCTTGGCATGCCCAGAGCTCTTGCCTAGCGGCCCTTGCTGTTCGGACAGGCATTTGAGTAACGTGGCGTTCCTAGGAGGAAGGCGGGAATAGCAGTGCTATTAATGTCGACAGGAAAGGAAGGCAAGCCGTTATCCTGTTGTGGGACTGCCGTAGGCATGCAGGGGAAGCTTGGCTGGGACTAGCTCCTGCCTGTGAGCCCTGACTGTCAGTGGAGGCGCTGGAGCAGTGTGGCACTCCTAGGCGGTCGGAGGGAATAGCCCTGCTGTAAGTGTCAACCGGCGAGGAAGGCAGCTGTGAAAGTGCTGTGGGGCTGCCCTGCGCATGCAGGTCAAGCTTGCTTGGCAACGGCTCTTGCCAGTCAGCGTGGGCTGTTCAGACAGGCAGCTGAGCAGGCGGGCATTCTTAGGAGGCAGCTGTGAGTGGACGTGGTGTAAGTGAGGCACGGGAGGCAATGTCATGGGGCTGCCCTAGCCTGACTCTGATTAACTCTAGATGGTGGCAGTCCAAGATTCCTTAACACTGAACTCCTTTGGAAGGAGTCCTGCTTTGCGAATTTCACTGGGTAGGAGCCCTTTCTCACCTGCCCGAGTTGTTGCAACTGGTCCGGATTGTGTCCATTTGCCTTGGATACAATGGACCGCCAAAGAAACATTAGTTTGAGCTCCTCCTGGTGCAACTAAGGAAGCTGATGAGCTTTCCTTCTTTGAGCTCCCACTGAGGTAGAAATCTGAGAGGAGCGCCATTGATTACTTCCAAGAGGTAACAGAGATGATCGTAATGGCTTTGCTTTGCTAATGTAGACACATCTCTGTTTGTGGCACTTATTCACTAATGCCTCAGCATCGATGCTATTTAGAACTCCTAATCCTGGCCCTGTAACACCACTGACATCCTTTCTTTCTCGCCATTTGGCGCTTCAGGTCCGCTTGCGTAACCATTCCAGCCATGCGGTGTAAGCTGTATTTAAAAATGGCAGACAGGATGGTTTAATCATAGACATGTTCTCTCGCCTGAGTAACGCTACAAGTTTTAGAGACCACAAAGGGTTCAACAGTAACTTTTGTGTTCCGGTTGATTTAACTCCGTGGGAGCTCTGCGGAGATGGTCGGGCTGTTCCTGCAGTGACCGCAGGGAAAGTTAAAATGGAGAGCAGTGGGGAAGTGGTTAAAGCAGGAGAGAGTGTTGAAAGCTCGTTCCTGAGAGTGCAGGGTAGAACTAATGGCGTAGACTTACAAGTTACACTCCCATTACAAGAGCGTTTGTTAGAACACATCACCGGGGTCTGCCGGGACCCGGGCAATGGAAGGCGGAAGTTTTCAGTGAAATCGTCTCTCCGGCACCAGGCGAGAGTCACTACAATTTGTAGTTAGTGACACACTGGACTTCTTCTCAGTTTGGGTAACGTCTTGGTCCCATTTCTATCCGTATGGGATGCTCCTCCAGGGCTTTTGCCTCACCTTCAACGTGGTAGGCACTGCAACATGCTGTCAACTCTGTGGATGCGCTATTTGATACAAGTAGGAACAAGAGCGTTCCTCATTTGCTTCCCAAATTGCTTCTCCTCGATTTTGGCTACAACACATTTTACTCGCAGCTTGGTTTTTTTGCTAGGGCGGTTAAACAATACTCCAGTGCAAGCACAAAGGTCACCACAACAACTAACAACACAAGCAAGTGTTACACGCCACACTTTGTAACATTTAATGTCCCGGACGGCTTAGCTCATGTGGTGCTTCCGGTCCACTCAGCTGCTTTACATCTGACTAGAGCCAATTTTCTTTACCTGGAAGTTTAACAGCGAAATAAGAACTCAACAGTACAGTGTAGGGGCCTCCCGAGATTTGGTTGCACTTCGGACTTTCAGGTGACTATCTGTACCAACCCTTATGTCCAGGCTGGCTAGCGTGTGCTTGCACGTCACCTGGTACTGAGTGGGCCCACTGAGCTTTTCCCCTACCTTTTGTAAGTGTAATTCGCTCATCTCCACCCAAGCGGTTGCTTTTAGCCTGAGTTGCCCACTGTGGCTAAAGGTCTCCCCAAAAGAATTTCCACTGGCAATAGTCTGAGAGGCTGTCACGGAGGATTCTGAACATCCCATAGCGCTAAGTTTAGGGCTGCTGGTAAAAATGACCTCACTACCTCAGCAAGCAGCCGGTGGCCTGCCACTTGCCAATCAGGCACTGAGGCAGAAGTGAGCTTAGAAGCACAGGCAGGACTCATGGCGCTCTGAGTGCCTCATCAGGCACTGAGGTCAAAGGGACCTCACAAGCACAGCCAGCAGCTCTGGGCCTGCCATGGCGCATCAAGCACGGAGAAAGAAGGGAACACCCAAGCAGACCAGCAGCCATGGGCGTGGCAGTGCATGCCCATGCATGCCATGCATGCAATGACATGCAGGTCAAAGTGACATCATAAGACACAACCAGCAACCATGGGCCTGCCACTGCCCTTTTTGGCATGGAGACACAAGTATCCTCACAAGCCCAGTCAGGAGGCATGGCCCTGCCACTGGCCTATCAAGCATAGAGGCAGAAGCAACCTCACAAGCAGAACAAGGACTGATGGGCCTGACTGGCCTACCAGGCCGTGAGGCAGAAGTGACATGACTATCTCATCCAGCAGTGGTGGGCCTGACAATATCATTTCAGGCAGAGGGTAAAGTGATATCACAGAACATTGAAGGACCATAACAGAAAAAAGGCACTTGGAGGCATGAGCACTGGGAAAAAAGGGCACTAGGAGGCGATGCACTGCAAAAATATGCACATGGAGGACACGATACTGGGAAAAAAGGCACTTTGGGAGCCTGCATGGCATAAATAGGCACTTGGAGGCCGCTAGGCCAGAAAAAAAGGCACTTAGATGCCCCTTCACTGCAAAAAAAAGGCACTCAGACAGCAGTGCACCTCAAACAAAGGCAGTTGGGGGCCCCTGCACTGCAAAAAAAGGCACCTGGAGAACAGTAAACCACAAGAAAAGGTATTCGCAGGTCGCTACACTGCAAAAAAAAGGCACTCAGAAGCCCCTACATCACAAAAAAAGGCACTTGGAGGCCTCTACACTGCAAAAAAAGGCACTCGGAGGACCATGCACCGCAAAAAAAGGCACTCGGATGCCCCTACACTGCAAAAAAAGGCACTTGGGGGCTGCTACAATGTGAAACAAGGCACTCGGAGGGCCCTGCACCAGAAACAAAGGCACTTGGAGGGCCCTGCACCACAATAGAAGGCACTCGGAGGCCCCTGCACTGGAAAAAGAGGCACTTGCAGGCCTGTACACTGGAAATAAAGGCACTCGGAGGCCCCTACACCACCAAGAAAGGCACTTGGAGGCCCCTGCACTGGGAAAAAGGCACTTGGAGGCCCCTGCACCACAAAAAAGGCACTCAGAGGCTGCTACAATGGAAAAAAAGGCACTCGGAGGCCCCTACACTGGAATAAAAGGCACTTGGAGGCCAGTGCACCCCAAAAAAGGGCACTCGGAGGCCTCTACACCACAAAAGAAAAGGCAGTAGGAGGCCCCTGCACCGCAAAAAAAGGCACTCGGTGGCCCCTGCACCGCAAAAAAAGGCACTCGGTGGCCCCTGCACCGCAAAAAAAAATGCACTCAGAGGCCCCTACAGCACAAAAGAAAGGCACTTGGAGCACCACACCACAAAAAAAGGCACTTGGGGGCTGCTACAATGCAAAAAAAGGCACTCGGGGCCACTACACTGCAAAAAAAAGGTACATGGAGGACCACACCCCCCAAAATAACAGCACCCTGAGGCCCCTGCACCACAAAAAAAAGGCACTTGGAGGCCCCTACACCACAAAAAAAGGCACTCGGCTGCCCCTACACTGGAAAAAAAGGCACTCGGAGGCCCCTGCACCAGAAAGAAAGGCACTCGGAGGCCCCTGCACCACAAAAGAAGGCACTCGGAGGCCCCTGCACCACAAAAGAAGGCACTCGGAGGCCCCTGCACCACAAAAAAAAGGTACATGGAGGACCACACCCCCCAAAATAACAGCACTCGGAGGCCCCTGAACCACAAGAAAAGGCATTCAGTGGCCTATACAGCAAAATAAAAGGCACTCGGGGGCTGCTACAATGTGAAACAAGGCACTCCGAGGGCCCTGCACCACCAAAAAAGGCACTCGGAGGCTCCTGCACTGGAAAAAGAGGCACTTGCAGGCCTGTACACTGGAAATAAAGGCACTTGGAGGCCCCTGCACCACCAAAAAAGGCACTCGGAGGCCCCTGCACTGGGAAAAGAGGCACTTGCAGGCCTGTACACTGGAAATAAAGGCACTTGGCGGCCCCTGCACTGGAAAAAGAGGCACTTGGAGGGCCTGTACACTGGAAATAAAGGCACTTGGAGGCCCCAGCACCACAAAAAAAGGCACTCGGAAGCCCCTACATTGCAAAAAAAGGCACTTGGAGGCTACAACACTGCAAAAAAATGCACCCTGAGGGCCCTGCACCACAAAAAAAGGCACTTGGGGGCTGCTACAATGCAAAAAAAGGCACTCGGAGGGCCCTACACCAGAAACAAAGGCACTTGGAGGCCCCTGCACCACAAGAAAAGGCACTCGGAGGCCCCTGACCCACAAGAAAAGGCACTCGGTGGCCCCTGACCCACAAGAAAAGGCACTCGGTGGCCCCTACAGCACAATAAAAGGCACTCGGGGGCTGCTACAATGCAAAAAAAGGCACTCGGAGGCCCCTGCACTGGAAAAAAAAGGCACTTGGAGGGCCCTGCACCACAAGAAAAGGCACTCAGTGGCCCCTACCGCACAAAAAAAGGCTCTTGGGGGCTGCTACAATGCAAAAAAAGGCACTCAGAGGCCCCTGCACTGGGAAAAGAGGCACTTGCAGGCCTGTACACTGGAAATAAAGGCACTTGGCGGCCCCTGCACTGGAAAAAGAGGCATTGGAGGGCCTGTACACTGGAAATAAAGGCACTTGGAGGCCCCAGCACCACAAAAAAAGGCACTCGGAAGCCCCCACATTGCAAAAAAAGGCACTTGGAGGCTACTACACTGCAAAAAAATGCACCCTGAGGCCCCTGCACCACAAAAAAAGGCACTCGGTGGCCCCAACACCACAAAAAAAGGCACTCGGTGGCCCCAACACCACAAAAAAAGGCACTCGGGGGCTGCTACAATGCGAAAACAGGCACTACAATGCCCCTACACCGGAAAGAAAGGCACTCAGAGGGCCCTGCACCGCAAAAAAAGGCACTCAGCTGCCCTTACACTGGAAAAACAGGCACTTGGAGGCCTCTACACCACAGAAAAAGGCACTCTGGCCCCTACACGACCAAGAAAGGCACTCGGTGGCCCCCACATTGCAAAAAAAGGCACTTGGAGGCTACTACACTGCAAAGAAATACACCCTGAGGCCCACGCACAACAAGAAAAGGCACTTAGTAGCCCCTGCACTGCAATAAAAGGCACTCAGAGGCCTCCACACCGCAAAAAAAGGAACTCAGAGGCCAGTGCACTGAAAAAGAGGGCACTTGGAGGCCAGTGCACCGCAAAAAAAATGCACTCAGAGGCCCCTACAGCACAAAAGAAAGGCACTCGGAGCACCACACCACAAAAAAAGGCACTCGGCTGCCCCTACACTGTAAAAAAAAGGCACTCGGAGGCCCCTACACCACAAAAAAAGGCACTTGGGGCTGCTACAATGCAAAACAGGCACTCGGAGGCCCCTGCACCAGAAACAAAGGCACTTGGAGGGCCCTGCACCACAAAAGAAGGCACTCAGAGGCCCCTGAACCACAAGAAAAGGCACTCGGTGGCTCCCACAGCACAAAAAAAGGCACTCGGGGGCTGCTACAATGTGAAACAAGGCACTCGGAGGTCCCTGCACCACCAAAAAAGGCACTCGGAGGCCCCTGCACCTCAAAAGAAGACACTCGGAAGCCCCTACATTGCAAAAAAAGGCACTTGGAGGCTACTACACTGCAAAAATTGCACCCTGAGGCCCCTGCACCGCAAAAAAAGGCACTCGGGGGCTGCTACAATGCGAAAACAGGCACTACGATGCCCCTACAGCGGAAAGAAAGGCACTCAGAGGGCCCTGCAGCACAAAAAAAGGCACTCAGCTGCCCTTCCACTGGAAAAACAGGCACTTGGAGGCCTCTACACCCCAGAAAAAGGCACTCAGTGGCCCCTACACTGCAAAAAAAGGCACTCGGGGGCTGCTACAATGTGAAACAAGGCACTCGGAGGGCCCAGCACCACCAAAAGAGGCACTCGGAGGTTGCTGCACTGGAAAAAGAGGCACTTGCAGGCCTGTACACCGGAAAAAAAGGCATTCGGAAGCCGCTACACCGCAGAGAAAGGCACTCGGAGGCACCTGCAACGGAAAAAAATGCACTCGGAGGCCCCTACACCACAAAAAAAGGCACTTGGAGGCCTCTACAGCACAAAAAAAGGCACTTGGGGGCTGCGACAATGCAAAAAAAGGCACTCAGAGGCCCCTGCACCACAAGAAAAAGCTCTCGGGGCCACTACACTGCCAAAAAAAGGTACATGGAGGACCACACACCCCAAAATAACAGCACTCGGAGGCCCCTGAACCACAAGAAAAGGCACTCGGTGGCTCCTACAGTACAAAAAAACAGCACTTGGGGGCTGCTACAATGTGAAACAAGGCACTCGGAGGGCCCTGCAGCACAAAAAAAGGCACTCGGAGGCCCCTGCACTGGAAAAAGAGCCACTTGCAGGCCTGTACACTGGAAATAAAGGCACTCGGAGGGCCCTGCACCACCAAAAAAGGCACTCGGAAGCCCCTACATTGCAAAAAAAGGCACTTGGAGGCTAGTACACTGCAAAAAAATGCACACTGAGGCCCCTGCAACACAAAAAAAAAGGCACTCGGTGGCCCCTACAGCACAAAAAAAGGCACTCGGAGGCTGTTACAATGCGAAAACAGGCACTCGGATGCCCCTACACCGGAAATAAAGGCACCCTGAGGCCCCTGCAACACAAAAAAAGGCACTCGGAGGGCCCTGCAACACAAAAAAAGGCACTCGGAGGCTGCTACACCGTAGAGAAAGGCACTCGGAGGGCCCTGCACCAGAAACAAAGGCACTTGGAGGGCCCTGCAACACAAAAAAAGGCACTCGGAGGCCCCTGCACTGGAAAAAGAGGCACTTGCAGGCCTGTACACTAGGAAAAAAAGGCACTTGGAGGCCCCTACACCACCAAGAAAGGCACTTGGAGGCCCCTGCACTGGAAATAAAGGCACTTGGAGGCCCCTACACTGGAATAAAAGGCACTTGGAGGCCAGTGCACCCCAAAAAGGGGCACTCGGAGGCCTCTACACCACAAAAGAAAAGGCACTAGGAGGGCCTTACACTGCAAAAACAGGGCACTCGGAGGCCAGCGCACTGCAAAAACAGGGCACTCGGAGGCCACTACACTGGAACAAAAGGCACTCGGAGGCCACTACACTGGAACAAAAGGCACTCGGAGGCCAGTGCACCACAAGAAAAGGCACTCAGTGGCCCCTACAGCACAAAAAAAGGCTCTTGGGGGCTGCTACAATGCAAAAAAAAAGGCACTCAGAGGGCCCTGAACCACAAGAAAAGGCACTTGGTGGCCCCTGAACCACAAGAAAAGGCACTTGGTGGCCCCTACAGCACAATAAAAAGCACTCGGGGGCTGCTACAATGTGAAACAAGGCACTTGGAGGGCCCTGCACCACCAAAAAAGGCACTCGGAGGCTCCTGCACTGGAAAAAGAGGCACTTGCAGGCCTGTACAGCAGAAAAAAGGCACTCGGAAGCCCCTACATTGCAAAAAAAGGCACTTGGAGGCTACTACACTGCAAAGAAATGCACCCTGAGGCCCACGCACAGCAAAAAAAGGCACTCAGAGGCCTCCACACCGCAAAAAAGGGCACTCGGAGGCCAGTGCACTGAAAAACAGGGCACTTGGAGGCCAGTGCACCACAAAAGAAAAAGCACTCAGAGGCCCCGACACCACAAAAGAAAGGCACTTGGAGGACCACACCACAAAAAAAGGCACTCGGCTGCCCCTACACTGTAAAAAAAAGGCACTCGGAGGCCCCTACAGCACAAAAAAAGGCACTTGGGGGCTGCTACAATGCAAAAAAAGGCACTCGGAGGCCCCTGCACTGGAAAAAAAAGGCACTTGGAGGGCCCTGCACCACAAGAAAAGGCACTCGGTGGCCCCTACAGCACACAAAAAGGCTCTTGGGGGCTGCTACAATGCAAAAAAAGGCACTCAGAGGCCCCTGAACCACAAGAAAAGGCACTTGGTGGCCCCTGAACCACAAGAAAAGGCACTCGGTGGCCTCTACAGCACAATAAAAGGCACTCGGGGCCACTACACCGCAAAAAAAAGAAACATGGAGGACCACACCCCCCAAAATAACAGCACTCGGAGGCCCCTGAACCACAAGAAAAGGCACTCAGTGGCTCCTACAGCACAAAAAAAGGCACTCGGGGGCTGCTACAATGTGAAACAAGGCACTTGGAGGGCCCTGCACCACCAAAAAAGGCACTCGGAGGCCCCTGCACTGGAAAAAAAAAGGCACTTGCAGGCCTGTACACTGGAAATAAAGGCACTTGGAGGCCGATTCGCTGCAAAAAAAGGCACTCGGAGGCCCCTGCACCACAAAAAAAAGCACTCGGAGGCTCCTGCACTGGAAAAAGAGGCACTTGCAGGCCTGTACACTAGGAAAAAAAGGCACTTGGAGGCCCCTACACCACCAAGAAAGGCACTTGGAGGCCCCTGCACTGGAAATAAAGGCACTTGGAGGCCCCTGCACTGGAAATAAAGGCACTGGAGGCCCCTACACTGGAATAAAAGGCACTTGGAGGCCAGTGCACCCCAAAAAAGGGCACTCGGAGGCCTCTACACCACAAAAGAAAAGGCAGTAGGAGGCCCCTACACCACAAAAAAAGGCACTCGGAGGGCCCTTCACCGCAAAAAAAGGCACTCGGTGGCCCCCACATTGCAAAGAAAGGCACTTGGAGGCTACTACACTGCAAAAAAAGGCACTCAGTAGCCCCTGCACCGCAAAAAAAGGCACTCGGAGGCCAGTGCACTGAAAAACAGGGCACTTGGAGGCCAGTGCACCGCAAAAAAAAATGCACTCAGAGGCCCCTACAGCACAAAAGAAAGGCACTTGGAGCACCACACCACAAAAAAAGGCACTCGGCTGCCCCTACACCACAAAAAAAGGCACTTGGGGGCTGCTACAATGCAAAAAAAGGCACTCGGAGGCCCCTGCACCAGAAAGAAAGGAACTCGGAGGGCCCTGCACCACAAAAGAAGGCACTCGGGGCCACTACACCGCAAAAAAAAGGTGCATGGAGGACCACACCCCCGAAAATAACAGCACTCGGAGGCCCCTGAACCACAAGAAAAGGCATTCAGTGGCCCCTACAGCACAAAAAAAGGCACTCGGGGGCTGCTACAATGTGAAACAAGGCACTCGAAGGGCCCTGCACCACCAAAAAAGGCACTCGGAAGCCCCTACATTGCAAAAAAAGGCACTTGGAGGCTACTACACGGCAAAAAAATGCACCCTGACGCCCCTGCACCACAAAAAAAAGGCACTTGGAGGCCCCTGCACCACAAAAAAAGGCACTCGGAAGCCCCTACATTGCAAAAAAAGGCACTTGGAGGCTACTACACGGCAAAAAAATGCACCCTGAGGCCCCTGCACCACAATAAAAAGGCACTTGGGGGCTGCTACAATGTGAAACAAGGCACTCGGAGGGCCCTGCACCAGAAACAAAGGCACTTGGAGGGGCCTGCACCACAAAAGAAGGCACTCGGAGGCCCCTGACCCACAATAAAAGGCACTCGGGGGCTGCTACAATGTGAAACAAGGCACTCTGAGGGCCCAGCACCACCAAAAAAGGCACTCGGAGGCCCCTGCACTGGGAAAAGAGGCACTTGCAGGCCTGTACACTGGAAATAAAGGCACTTGGCGGCCCCTGCACTGGAAAAAGAGGCACTTGGAGGGCCTGTACACTGGAAATAAAGGCACTTGGAGGCCCCAGCACCACAAAAAAAGGCACTCGGAAGCCCCTACATTGCAAAAAAAGGCACTTGGAGGCTACTACACTGCAAAAACATGCACCCTGAGGCCCATGCACAGCAAAAAAAGGCACTCAGAGGCCTCCACACCGCAAAAAAAGGCACTCGGAGGCCTCCACACCACAAAAGAAAGGCACTCGGAGGACCACACCACAAAAAATGGCACTCGGCTGCCCCTACACTGGAAAAAAAGGCACTCGGCTGCCCCTACACCACAAGATAAGGCACTCAGTGGCCCCTACAGCACAAAAAAAGGCACTTGGTGGCTGCTAAAATGCAAAAAAAGGCACTCGGAGGCTGCTACAACGCGAAAAAAGGCACTCAGAGGGCCCTGCACCACAAAAAAAAGCACTCGGAGGCTCCTGCACTGGAAAAAGAGGCACTTGCAGGCCTGTACACCGGATATAAAGGCACTTGGAGGCCCCTGCACCACAAAAGAAGGCACTCGGAGGCCCCTACACTGCAAAAAAGGGCACTCGGAGGGCCCTTCACCGCAAAAAAAGGCACTCGGTGGCCCCCACATTGCAAAGAAAGGCACTTGGAGGCTACTACACTGCAAAAAAAGGCACTCAGTAGCCCCTGCATTGCAAAAAAAGGCACTCGGAGGCCAGTGCACCGCAAAAAAAAAAAGCACTCAGAGGCCCCTACAGCACAAAAGAAAGGCACTCGGAGCACCACACCACAAAAAAAGGCACTCGGCTGCCCATACACTGGAAAAAAAAGGCACTCGGAGGGCCCTGCACCACAAAAGAAGGCACTCGGAGGCCCCTGCACCACAAGAAAAGGCACTCGGGGCCACTACACCGCAAAAAAAAGGTACATGGAGGACCACACCCCCCAAAATAACAGCACTCGGAGGCCCCTGAACGACAAGAAAAGGCACTCGGTGGCCCCTACAGCACAATAAAAGGCACTTGGGGGCTGCTACAATGTGAAACAAGGCACTCTGAGGGCCCAGCACCACCAAAAAAGGCACTCGGAGGCCCCTGCACTGGGAAAAGAGCCACTTGCAGGCCTGTACACTGGAAATAAAGGCGGCTCCTGCACTGGAAAAAGAGCCACTTGGAGGGCCTGTACACTGGAAATAAAGGCACTTGGAGGCCCCAGCACCACAAAAAAAGGCACTCGGAAGCCCCCACATTGCAAAAAAAGGCACTCGGAAGCCCCCACATTGCAAAAAAAGGCACTCGGTGGCCCCTGCACCGCAAAAAAAGGCACTTGGAGGCCTCTACAACACCTTCCACTGCCCTATCAGACACAGAGGCTCATGTGACCTCACAAGGACAGGAAGCCGCCAGGGGCCTGCCAGTGGCCTGTCAGGCACTGGTACTTCTGTGAGCTCACAAGCAGAGTCAGCAGCCATGGGCACCCCACTGCCTGATGAGGCACTGAGACAAAGGTGACCTCAAAATGCAGCCAGCATGCAGAGGCCTGCCACTGGCCTATCAGGCAATAGGACTGCCGTGACCTAAAAAGGACAGCCAGCAGCCAATGGCCTCGCACTGGCCTATCAGGCAATAGGACTGCTGTGACCTCACAAGCACAGCCAGCAGCCAGGGGCCTGCCACTGGCCGATGAGGCACGGAGGCTGCTGTGACCTCACAAGCAAAGCCAGCAGCCATTGGCCTCCCACTGGCCTATGAGGCACGGAGGCTGCTGTGACCTCACAAGCACAGCCAGCGGATAGAGGGGCCTGCCACTGGCCTATAGGGAACGGAGGCTGCTGTGACCTCACAAAGACAGCCAGCAGCCATTCGCCTTCCACTGCCCGATGAGGCACTGACACTGCTCTGACCTCACAAGCACAGCACACTGTCACGGGCCTGCCACTGCCATAAAGGGCACGGAAGCTCCTGTGACCTCACAAGCACAGCCAGCAGCCAGGGGCCTGCCATTGGCCTGTGAAGCACTGAGGCTGCTGTGCCCTTTCAAGCACAGCCAGCAGCCAGGGGCCTGCCACTGCCCTATGAGAAACTGAGGCTGCTGTGACCTCACAAGCAAAGCCAGCAGCTGTGGGTCTGCCACTGGCCTATCAGGCTGTAGGAGTCTTGTGACCTGACAAGCACAGCCAGCAGCCAGGGGCCTGCCACTGGCCTGTGGAGCACTGAGGCTGCTATGACCTCACAAGCCCAGGCAGCAGCTATGGGCCTGCCACTGCCCTATAGGGCACTGAGGCTGCTGTGACCTCACAAGCACAGCGAGGAGCCAGAGGCCTGCCATTGCCCTATAAGGTACAGAGACAAATGTGACCTCAAAAGGCAGCCAGCAGACAGGGGCCTTCCACGGGCCTATCAGGAAATAGGACTGCTGTGACCTGACAAGCACAGCCAGCAGCTACGGGCCTTCCACTGGCCTATCAGGCACTGAGGCTGCTATGACCTCACAAGCACAGCCAGCAGCTATGGGCCTGCCACTGGCCTATGAGGCACTGAGGCTGCTGTGACCTCAGAAGCACAGTCAGCAGCCAGGGGCCTGCTGCTGGCCTATCAGGCTGTAGGCGTGTTATGACCTGACAAGCACAGCCAGCAGCTATGGGCATCCCACTGGCCTATCAGGCAACAGGACTGCTGTGACCTTACAAGCACAGCCAGCAGCTACGGGCCTCCACTGGCCTATGAGGCACAGAGGCTGCTGTGACCTCACAAGCACACCAAGCAGCCATTGGCCTACCACGGACCTATCAGGCACTGAGGCTGCTGTGACCTCACAAGCACAGCCAGCAGCCAAGGGCCTGCCACTAGCCTATCAGGCAGTAGGACTGCTGTGACGTCACAAGCACAGTCAGCAGCTATGGGCCTGCCACTGGCCTATAGGGAACGGAGGCTGCTGTAACCTGACAAGCACAGGCAGCAGCCATTGGCCTACCACTGCCCGATGAGGCACTGACGCTGCTGTCAACTCAGAAGCACAGCAAACAGTCAGGGGCCTGCCACTGCCCTAAAGGGCATGGAGGCTGCTGTGACCTCAGAAGCCCAGCGAGCAGCTATGGGCCTGCCACTGCCCTATAGGGCACTGAGGCTTCTCTGACCTCACAAGCCCACCCAGCAGTCATTGGCCTCGAACTGGCCTATGAGGCAACAGGACTGCTGTGACCTCACAAGCACGGCCAGCAGGCATGGGCATCCAACTGCCCTATGAGGCCCCGAGACAAACGTGACCTCATAACGCAGCCAGCAGCCATGGGCGTGCCCCTGACCTATCAGGCAATAGGACTGCTGTGACCTCACAAGCACAGCCAGCAGCCATGAGCCTGCCACTGGCCTATGAGGCACTGAGGCTGCTGTGACCGCACAAGCACAGCCTGTGGCCAGAAGCCTGCCACTGCCCTTTGAGGCACTGAGGCTGCTGTGACCTCACAAGCACAGCGAGCAGCCAGGGGGCTCCCACTGCCCTGTAAGGTACACAGACACAGGGGCCTGCCACGGGCCTGTCAGGACATAGGACTGCTCTGACCTCACAAGCCGAGCCAGCAGCTATGGGCCTGCCACTGCCCTATAGGGCACTGAGGCTTCTCTGACCTCACAAGCACAGTCAGCAGCCATGGGCCTGCCACTGGCCTATCAGGCAACAGGTCTGCTGTGACCTCACAAGCACAGCCGGCAGCCAGGGCATCCCACTGGCCTATGCGGCACTGAGGCTGCTGTGACCTCACAAGTACAACCAGCAGCCATGGGCATCCCACTGGCCAATGAGGCACTAAGACAAAGGTGACCTCAAAATGCAGCCAGCAGCCATGGGCCTCCCACTGGCCTATCAGGCAACAGGACTCCTATGACCTCACAAGCACAGCCAGCAGCCAGGGCATTGCACTGGCCTATGAGGCACTGAGGCTGCTGTGACCTCACAAAAACAGCCAGCACCCAGAGGCCTGCCACTTGCCTATCAGTAACTCAGACTGCTGTGAACTCAAAAGGACAACCAGCAGCCATTGGCCTGCCACTGACCTATCAGGCAATAGGACTGCTGTGACCTCACAAGCACAGCCAGCAGCCAGGGGCCTGCCACTGGCCTATGAGGCACTGAGGCTGCTGTGACCTCACAAGCAGAGGCAGCAGGGGGCGCTTGCCACTAACTTATGATGCACTGAGGCTGCTGTGACCTCACAAGCACAGCCAGCAGCCATGAGCCTGGTACCGCCCTATGAGGCAGTGAGGCTGCTATGACCTCACAAGCACAGAAAGCAGCCAGTGGCCTGCCCTTGGCCTAGGAGGCACTGAGGCTGCTCTTACCGCACAAGCACAGCCAGCGGCCATGAGCCTGCCACTGGCCTAGGAGGCATGGAGGGTGCTATGACCTCACAAGCACAGCCAGCAGCCAGAAGCCTGCCACTGGCCTAGAAGGCACGGTGGCTGCTGTTACTTCACAAGCACAGCCAGCAGCCATGAGCCTGCCACTGCCCTGTGTGGCACTGAGGCTGCTGTAACCTGAAAAGCACAGCCAGCCGCTATGGGCCTCCACTGGCCTATGAGGCACGGAGGCTACTGTGACCTCACAAGCGCAGTCAGCAGCGAGGGGCCTGCCACTGGCCTATGAGGTACAGAGACAAATGTGACCTCAAAACGCGGCCAGCTGCCAGGGGCCTGCCATTGCCCTATAAGACACTGAGGCTGCTGTGACCTCACAAGCACAGCCAGCAGCTGTGGGTCTGCCACTGGCCTATGAGGCACTGAGGCTGCTGTGACCTCACAAGCACAGCCAGCAGCCATGAGCCTGCCACTGGCCTAGGAGGCACGGTGGCTGCTGTTACTTCACAAGCACAGCCAGCAGCCATGAGCCTGCCACTGGCCTAGGAGGCACGGTGGCTGCTGTTACTTCACAAGCACAGCCAGCAGCCAGGAGCCTGCCACTGGCCTAGGAGGCACTGAGGCTGCTGTGACCTCACAAATGCAGCCAGCAGCCAGGGGCCTGCCACTGCCCTGTGTGGCACTGAGGCTGCTGTGACCTGAAAAGCACAGCCAGCCGCTACGGGCCTCCACTGGCCTATGAGGCACGGAGGCTACTGTGACCTCACAAGCGCAGTCAGCAGCGAGGGGCCTGCCACTGGCCTATGAGGTACAGAGACAAATGTGACCTCAAAACGCGGCCAGCTGCCAGGGGCCTGCCATTGCCCTATAAGACACTGAGGCTGCTGTGACCTCACAAGCACAGCCAGCAGCTGTGGGTCTGCCACTGGCCTATGAGGCAGTGAGGCTGCTGTGACCTCACAAGCACAGCCAGCAGCCATTGGCCTCCAACTTCCCAATCAGGTGCTGATGCCTTTTTTTGCGGTGCAGGGGCCACCGAGTGCCTTTTTTTGCGGTGCAGGGGCCACCGAGTGCCTTTTTTTGCGGTGCAGGGGCCACCGAGTGCCTTTTTTTGCAGTGTAGTAGCCTCCAAGTGCCTTTTTTTGCAATGTGGGGGCTTCCGAGTGCCTTTTTTTTGTGGTGCTGGAGCCTCCAAGTGCCTTTATTTCCAGTGTACAGGCCTGCAAGTGCCTCTTTTCCGAGTGCAGTGCAGGGGCCTCCGAGTGCCTTTTTTGGTGGTGCAGGGGCCTCCGAGTGCCTTCTTTTGCATTGTAGCTGCCCCCAAGTGCCTTTTTTTGTGGTGTAGGGGCCTCCGAGTGCCTTTTTTTCCAGTGTATGGGCAGCCGAGTGCCTTTTTTTGTGGTGTAGGGGGCTGCTGTGACCTCACAAGCACAGCCAGCAGCCATTGGCCTCCCACTGGCCTATGAGGCACTGAGGCTGCTGTGACCTGACAAGCACAGCCAGCAGACAGGGGCCTGCTACTGGCCTATCAGGCACTGAGGCTGCTGTGACCGCACAAGCACAGCCTGTGGCCAGAAGCCTGCCACTGCCCTTTGAGGCAGTGAGGCTGCTGTGACCTCACAAGCACAGCCAGCAGCCATTGGCCTCCCACTGGCCTATCAGGTCCTGACGCTTCTGTGACCTCAGAAGCACAGACAGCAGCTATGGGCCTGCCACTGCCCGATCAGGTGCTGACGCTGCTGTCAACTCAGAAGCACAGGAAATAGTCAGGGCCCTGCCACTGCCCTAAAGGGCATGGAGGCTGCTGTGACCTCAGAAGCCCAGCCAGCAGCTATGGGCCTGCCACTGCTCTATAGGGCACTGAGGCTTCTCTGACCTCACAAGCCCACCCAGCAGTCATTGGCCTCGAACTGGCCTATGAGGCAACAGGACTGCTGTGACCTCATGCAATGGCATGCAGGTCAAAGTGACATCATAAGACACAACCAGCAACCATGGGCCTGCCACTGCCCTTTTTGGCATGGAGACACAAGTATCCTCACAAGCCCAGCCAGGAGGCATGGCCCTGCCACTGGCCTATCAAGCACAGAGGCAGAAGCAACCTCACAAGCAGAGCAAGGACTGATGGGCCTGACTGGCCTACCAGGCCGTGAGGCAGAAGTGACATGACTATCTCATCCAGCAGTGGTGGGCCTGACAATATCATTTCAGGCAGAGGGTAAAGTGATATCACAGAACGTTGAAGGACCATAACAGAAAAAAAGGCACTTGGAGGCATGAGCACTGGGAAAAAAGGGCACTAGGAGGCGATGCACTGCAAAAATATGCACATGGAGGACACTATACTGGAAAAAAAGGCACTTTGGGAGCCTGCATGGCAAAAATAGGCACTTGGAGGCCGCTAGGCCGGAAAAAAAGGCACTTAGATGCCCCTTCACTGCAAAAAAAAGGCACTCAGACAGCAGTGCACCTCAAACAAAGGCACTCGGAGGCCCCTGCACCACAAAAACAGGCACCCGGAGAACAGTGAACCACAAGAAAAGGCACTCGGAGGCCACTGCATCACAAAAAAAGACACTTGGAGGCTAATACACTGCAAAAAAGGCACTCGGAGGACCATGCATGGCAAAAAAAGGCACTCGGTGGCCCCGACACCACAAAAAGAGGCACTCGGATGCCCCTGCACTGGAAAAAAAGGCACTTGGAGGCCAGTGCACCACAAGAAAAGGCACTCAGTGGCCCCTACAGCACAAAAAAAGGCTCTTGGGGCCTGCTGCAATGCAAAAAAAAGGCACTCAGAAGCCCCTGAACCACAAGAAAAGGCACTCAGTGGCCCCTACAGCACAATAAAAAAGCACTTGGGGGCTGCTACAATGTGAAACAAGGCACTCCGAGGGCCCTGCACCACCAAAAAAGGCACTCGGAGGCCCCTGCACTGGAAAAAGAGGCACTTGCAGGCCTGTACACTGGAAAAAAAGGCACTCAGAGGCCCCTACACCACCAAGAAAGGCACTCGGAAGCCCCTACATTGCAAAAAAAGGCACTTGGAGGCTACTACACTGCAAAGAAATGCACCCTGAGGCCCACACACAGCAAAAAAAGGCACTCAGAGGCCTCCACACCACAAAAAAAGGCACTCGGAGGCCAGTGCACTGAAAAACAGGGCACTTGGAGGCCAGTGCACCGCAAAAAAAAATGCACTCAGAGGCCCCGACACCACAAAAGAAAGGCACTTGGAGGACCACACCACAAAAAAAGGTGCTGGGTGGCCCCGACAGCACAAACAAATGCACTCGGGGGCTGCTACAATGTGAAACAAGGCATTCGGGGGGCTCGGCACGACCAAAAAGGCACTCGGAAGCCCCTACATTGCAAAAAAAGGCACTTGGAGGCTACTACACTGCAAAAAAATGCACCCTGAGGCCCCTGCACCGCAAAAAAAAGGCACTCGGTGGCCCCAACACCACAAAAAAAGGCACTCGGGGGCTGCTACAATGCGAAAACAGGCACTACAATGCCCCTACAGCGGAAAGAAAGGCACTCAGAGGGCCCTGCACCGCAAAAAAAGGCACTCAGCTGCCCTTCCACTGGAAAAACAGGCACTTGGAGGCCTCTACACCACAGAAAAAGGCACTCAGTGGCCCCTACACGACCAAGAAAGGCACTCGGTGGCCCCCACATTGCAAAAAAAGGCATTTGGAGGCTACTACACTGCAAAGAAATGCAACCTGAGGCCCACGCACAACAAGAAAAGGCACTTAGTAGCCCCTGCACTGCAATAAAAGGCACTCAGAGGCCTCCACACCGCAAAAAAAGGAACTCAGAGGCCAGTGCACTGAAAAACAGGGCACTTGGAGGCCAGTGCACCACAAAAGAAAAAGCACTCAGAGGCCCCGACACCACAAAAGAAAGGCACTTGGAGGACCACACCACAAAAAAAGGCACTCGGCTGCCCCTACACTGTAAAAAAAAGGCACTCGGAGGCCCCTACACCACAAAAAAAGGCGCTTGGGGGCTGCTACAATGCAAAAAAAGGCACTCGGAGGCCCCTGCACCAGAAACAAAGGCACTTGGAGGGCCCTGCACCACAAGAAAAGGCACTCGGTGGCCCCTACACCACAAAAAAAGGCACTTGGGGGCTGCTACAATGCAAAAAAAGGCACTCGGAGGCCCCTGAACCACAAGAAAAGGCACTTGGTGGCCCCTGAACCACAAGAAAAGGCACTCGGTGGCCTCTACAGCACAATAAAAGGCACTCGGGGCCACTACACCGCAAAAAAAAGAAACATGGAGGACCACACCCCCCAAAATAACAGCACTCAGAGGCCCCTGAACCACAAGAAAAGGCACTCAGTGGCTCCTACAGCACAAAAAAAGGCACTCGGGGGCTGCTACAATGTGATACAAGGCACTTGGAGGGCCCTGCACCACCAAAAAAGGCACTCGGAGGCCCCTGCACTGGAAAAAGAAAGGCACTTGCAGGCCTGTACACTGGAAATAAGGGCACTTGCAGGCCGATTTGCTGCAAAAAAAGGCACTCGGAGGGCCCTGCACCACAAATAAAAAGCACTCGGAGGCTCCTGCACTGGAAAAAGAGGCACTTGCAGGCCTGTACACTAGGAAAAAAAGGCACTTGGAGGCCCCTACACCACCAAGAAAGGCACTTGGAGGCCCCTACACCACCAAGAAAGGCACTTGGAGGCTGCTACAATGGAAATAAAGGCACTTGGAGGCCCCTACACTGGAATAAAAGGCACTTGGAGGCCAGTGCACCCCAAAAAAGGGCACTCGGAGGCCTCTACACCACAAAAGAAAAGGCAGTAGGAGGCCCCTACACCACAAAAAAAGGCACTCGGAGGGCCCTTCACCGCAAAAAAAGGCACTCGGTGGCCCCCACATTGCAAAGAAAGGCACTTGGAGGCTACTACACTGCAAAAAAAGGCACTCAGTAGCCCCTGCACCGCAAAAAAAGGCACTCAGTAGCCCCTGCACCACAAAAAAAAGGCACTCAGAGGCCAGTGCACTGAAAAACAGGGCACTTGGAGGCCAGTGCACCGCAAAAAAAAATGCACTCAGAGGCCCCTACAGCACAAAAGAAAGGCACTCGGAGCACCACACCACAAACAAAGGCACTCGGCTGCCCCTACACCACAAAAAAAGGCACTTGGGGGCTGCTACAATGCAAAAAAAGGCACTCGGAGGCCCCTGCACCAGAAAGAAAGGAACTTGGAGGGCCCTGCACCACAAAAGAAGGCACTCGGAGGCCCCTGCACCACAAGAAAAGGCATTCAGTGGCCTATCCAGCAAAATAAAAGGCACTCGGGGGCTGCTACAATGTGAAACAAGGCACTCCGAGGGCCCTGCACCACCAAAAAAGGCACTCGGAGGCTCCTGCACTGGAAAAAAAGGCACTTGCAGGCCTGTACACCGGATATAAAGGCACTTGGAGGCCCCTACACTGGAATAAAAGGCACTTGGAGGCCAGTGCACCCCAAAAAAGGGCACTCGGAGGCCTCTACACCACAAAAGAAAAGGCAGTAGGAGGCCCCTACACCACAAAAAAAGGCACTCGGAGGGCCCTTCACCGCAAAAAAAGGCACTCGGTGGCCCCCACATTGCAAAAAAAGGCACTTGGAGGCTACTACACTGCAAAAAAAGGCACTCGGTGGCCCCTGCACCGCAAAAAAAGGCACTCAGTAGCCCCTGCACCGCAAAAAAAGGCACTCGGAGGCCAGTGCACCGCAAAACAAGGCACTCGGAGGCCAGTGCACCGCAAAAAAAAATGCACTCAGAGGCCCCTACAGCACAAAAGAAAGGCACTTGGAGCACCACACCACAAAAAAAGGCACTCGGCTGCCCCTACACCACAAAAAAAGGCACTTGGGGGCTGCTACAATGCAAACAAAGGCACTCGGGGCCACTACACTGCAAAAAAAAGGTACATGGAGGACCACACCCCCCAAAATAACAGCACCCTGAGGCCCCTGCACCACAAAAAAAAGGCACTCGGAGGCCCCTGCACCAGAAAGAAAGGAACTCGGAGGGCCCTGCATCACAAAAGAAGGCACTCGGAGGCCCCTGCACCACAAGAAAAGCCACTCGGAGCCACTGCACCGCAAAAAAAAGGTACATGGAGGACCACACCCCCCAAAATAACAGCACTCGGAGGCCCCTGAACCACAAGAAAAGGCATTCAGTGGCCTATACAGCAAAATAAAAGGCACTCGGGGGCTGCTACAATGCAAAAAAAGGCACTCGGAGGCCCCTGCACTGGAAAAAAAAGGCACTTGGAGGGCCCTGCACCACAAGAAAAGGCACTCAGTGGCCCCTACAGCACAAAAAAAGGCTCTTGGGGGCTGCTACAATGCAAAAAAAGGCACTTGGCGGCCCCTGCACTGGAAAAAGTGGCATTGGAGGGCCTGTACACCGGAAATAAAGGCACTTGGCGGCCCCTGCACTGGAAAAAAGAGGCATTGGAGGGCCTGTACACTGGAAATAAAGGCACTTGGAGGCCCCAGCACCACAAAAAAAGGCACTCGGAAGCCCCCACATTGCAAAAAAAGGCACTTGGAGGCTACTACACTGCAAAAAAATGCACCCTGAGGCCCCTGCACCACAAAAAAAGGCACTCGGTGGCCCCAACACCACAAAAAAAGGCACTCGGGGGCTGCTACAATGCGAAAACAGGCACTACGATGCCCCTACAGCGGAAAGAAAGGCACTCAGAGGGCCCTGCAGCACAAAAAAAGGCACTCAGCTGCCCTTACACTGGAAAAACAGGCACTTGGAGGCCTCTACACCACAGAAAAAGGCACTCTGGCCCCTACACGACCAAGAAAGGCACTCGGTGGCCCCCACATTGCAAAAAAAGGCACTTGGAGGCTACTACACTGCAAAGAAATGCACCCTGAGGCCCACGCACAACAAGAAAAGGCACTTAGTAGCCCCTGCACTGCAATAAAAGGCACTCAGAGGCCTCCACACCGCAAAAAAAGGAACTCAGAGGCCAGTGCACTGAAAAAGAGGGCACTTGGAGGCCAGTGCACCGCAAAAAAAATGCACTCAGAGGCCCCTACAGCACAAAAGAAAGGCACTCGGAGCACCACACCACAAAAAAAGGCACTCGGCTGCCCCTACACTGTAAAAAAAAGGCACTCGGAGGCCCCTACACCACAAAAAAAGGCACTTGGGGCTGCTACAATGCAAAACAGGCACTCGGAGGCCCCTGCACCAGAAACAAAGGCACTTGGAGGGCCCTGCACCACAAAAGAAGGCACTCAGAGGCCCCTGAACCACAAGAAAAGGCACTCGGTGGCTCCCACAGCACAAAAAAAGGCACTCGGGGGCTGCTACAATGTGAAACAAGGCACTCGGAGGTCCCTGCACCACCAAAAAAGGCACTCGGAGGCCCCTGCACCTCAAAAGAAGACACTCGGAAGCCCCTACATTGCAAAAAAAGGCACTTGGAGGCTACTACACTGCAAAAATTGCACCCTGAGGCCCCTGCACCGCAAAAAAAGGCACTCGGGGGCTGCTACAATGCGAAAACAGGCACTACAATGCCCCTACAGCGGAAAGAAAGGCACTCAGAGGGCCCTGCAGCACAAAAAAAGGCACTCAGCTGCCCTTCCACTGGAAAAACAGGCACTTGGAGGCCTCTACACCCCAGAAAAAGGCACTCAGTGGCCTGTACACTGCAAAAAAAGGCACTCGGGGGCTGCTACAATGTGAAACAAGGCACTCGGAGGGCCTAGCACCACCAAAAGAGGCACTCGGAGGTTGCTGCACTGGAAAAAGAGGCACTTGCAGGCCTGTACACCGGAAAAAAAGGCATTCGGAAGCCGCTACACCGCAGAGAAAGGCACTCGGAGGCACCTGCAACGGAAAAAAATGCACTCGGAGGCCCCTACACCACAAAAAAAGGCACTTGGAGGCCTCTACAGCACAAAAAAAGGCACTTGGGGGCTGCGACAATGCAAAAAAAGGCACTCAGAGGCCCCTGCACCACAAGAAAAAGCTCTCGGGGCCACTACACTGCCAAAAAAAGGTACATGGAGGACCACACACCCTAAAATAACAGCACTCGGAGGCCCCTGAACCACAAGAAAAGGCACTCGGTGGCTCCTACAGTACAAAAAAACAGCACTTGGGGGCTGCTACAATGTGAAACAAGGCACTCGGAGGACCCTGCAGCACAAAAAAAGGCACTCGGAGGCCCCTGCACTGGAAAAAGAGCCACTTGCAGGCCTGTACACTGGAAATAAAGGCACTCGGAGGGCCCTGCACCACCAAAAAAGGCACTCGGAAGCCCCTACATTGCAAAAAAAGGCACTTGGAGGCTAGTACACTGCAAAAAAATGCACACTGAGGCCCCTGCAACACAAAAAAAAAGGCACTCGGTGGCCCCTACAGCACAAAAAAAGGCACTCGGAGGCTGCTACAATGCGAAAACAGGCACTCGGATGCCCCTACACCGGAAATAAAGGCACCCTGAGGCCCCTGCAACACAAAAAAAGGCACTCGGAGGGCCCTGCAACACAAAAAAAGGCACTCGGAGGCTGCTACACCGTAGAGAAAGGCACTCGGAGGGCCCTGCACCAGAAACAAAGGCACTTGGAGGGCCCTGCACCAGAAACAAAGGCACTTGGAGGCCCCTGCACTGGAAAAAGAGGCACTTGCAGGCCTGTACACTAGGAAAAAAAGGCACTTGGAGGCCCCTACACCACCAAGAAAGGCACTTGGAGGCCCCTGCACTGGAAATAAAGGCACTTGGAGGCCCCTACACTGGAATAAAAGGCACTTGGAGGCCAGTGCACCCCAAAAAGGGGCACTCGGAGGCCTCTACACCACAAAAGAAAAGGCACTAGGAGGGCCTTACACTGCAAAAACAGGGCACTCGGAGGCCAGCGCACTGCAAAAACAGGGCACTCGGAGGCCACTACACTGGAACAAAAGGCACTCGGAGGCCACTACACTGGAACAAAAGGCACTCGGAGGCCAGTGCACCACAAGAAAAGGCACTCAGTGGCCCCTACAGCACAAAAAAAGGCTCTTGGGGGCTGCTACAATGCAAAAAAAAAGGCACTCAGAGGGCCCTGAACCACAAGAAAAGGCACTTGGTGGCCCCTGAACCACAAGAAAAGGCACTCAGTGGCCCCTACAGCACAATAAAAAGCACTCGGGGGCTGCTACAATGTGAAACAAGGCACTTGGAGGGCCCTGCACCACCAGAAAAGGCACTCGGAGGCTCCTGCACTGGAAAAAGAGGCACTTGCAGGCCTGTACAGCAGAAAAAAGGCACTCGGAAGCCCCTACATTGCAAAAAAAGGCACTTGGAGGCTACTACACTGCAAAGAAATGCACCCTGAGGCCCACGCACAGCAAAAAAAGGCACTCAGAGGCCTCCACACCGCAAAAAAGGGCACTCGGAGGCCAGTGCACTGAAAAACAGGGCACTTGGAGGCCAGTGCACCACAAAAGAAAAAGCACTCAGAGGCCCCGACACCACAAAAGAAAGGCACTTGGAGGACCACACCACAAAAAAAGGCACTCGGCTGCCCCTACACTGTAAAAAAAAGGCACTCGGAGGCCTCTACAGCACAAAAAAAGGCACTTGGGGGCTGCTACAATGCAAAAAAAGGCACTCGGAGGCCCCTGAACCACAAGAAAAGGCACTTGGTGGCCCCTGAACCACAAGAAAAGGCACTCGGTGGCCTCTACAGTACAATAAAAGGCACTCGGGGCCACTACACCGCAAAAAAAAGAAACATGGAGGACCACACCCCCCAAAATAACAGCACTCGGAGGCCCCTGAACCACAAGAAAAGGCACTCTGTGGCTCCTACAGCACAAAAAAAGGCACTCGGGGGCTGCTACAATGTGATACAAGGCACTCGGAGGCCCCTGCACCACAAATAAAAAGCACTCGGAGGCTCCTGCACTGGAAAAAGAGGCACTTGCAGGCCTGTACACTAGGAAAAAAAGGCACTTGGAGGCCCCTACACCACCAAGAAAGGCACTTGGAGGCTGCTACAATGGAAATAAAGGCACTTGGAGGCCCCTACACTGGAATAAAAGGCACTTGGAGGCCAGTGCACCCCAAAAAAGGGCACTCGGAGGCCTCTACACCACAAAAGAAAAGGCAGTAGGAGGCCCCTACACCACAAAAAAAGGCACTCGGAGGGCCCTTCACCGCAAAAAAAGGCACTCGGTGGCCCCCACATTGCAAAGAAAGGCACTTGGAGGCTACTACACTGCAAAAAAAGGCACTCAGTAGCCCCTGCACCGCAAAAAAAGGCACTCGGAGGCCAGTGCACTGAAAAACAGGGCACTTGGAGGCCAGTGCACCGCAAAAAAAAATGCACTCAGAGGCCCCTACAGCACAAAAGAAAGGCACTTGGAGCACCACACCACAAAAAAAGGCACTCGGCTGCCCCTACACCACAAAAAAAGGCACTTGGGGGCTGCTACAATGCAAAAAAAGGCACTCGGAGGCCCCTGCACCAGAAAGAAAGGAACTCGGAGGGCCCTGCACCACAAAAGAAGGCACTGGGAGGCCCCTGCACCACAAGAAAAGGCACTCGGGGCCACTACACCGCAAAAAAAAGGTGCATGGAGGACCACACCCCCAAAATAACAGCACTCGGAGGCCCCTGAACCACAAGAAAAGGCATTCAGTGGCCCCTACAGCACAAAAAAAGGCACTCGGGGGCTGCTACAATGTGAAACAAGGCACTCGAAGGGCCCTGCACCACCAAAAAAGGCACTCGGAAGCCCCTACACCACAAAAAAAGGCACTTGGAGGCTACTACACGGCAAAAAAAATGCACCCTGACGCCCCTGCACCACAAAAAAAAGGCACTTGGAGGCCCCTGCACCACAAAAAAAGGCACTCGGAAGCCCCTACATTGCAAAAAAAGGCACTTGGAGGCCAGTGCACTGGAAAAAAATGCACCCTGAGGCCCCTGCACCACAATAAAAAGGCACTTGGGGGCTGCTACAATGTGAAACAAGGCACTCGGAGGCCCCTGCACCAGAAACAAAGGCACTTGGAGGGGCCTGCACCACAAAAGAAGGCACTCGGAGGCCCCTGACCCACAATAAAAGGCACTCGGGGGCTGCTACAATGTGAAACAAGGCACTCTGAGGGCCCAGCACCACCAAAAAAGGCACTCGGAGGCCCCTGCACTGGGAAAAGAGGCACTTGCAGGCCTGTACACTGGAAATAAAGGCACTTGGCGGCCCCTGCACTGGAAAAAGAGGCACTTGGAGGGCCTGTACACTGGAAATAAAGGCACTTGGAGGCCCCAGCACCACAAAAAAAGGCACTCGGAAGCCCCTACATTGCAAAAAAAGGCACTTGGAGGCTACTACACTGCAAAAACATGCACCCTGAGGCCCATGCACAGCAAAAAAAGGCACTCAGAGGCCTCCACACCGCAAAAAAAAGGCACTCGGAGGCCTCCACACCGCAAAAAAAGGCACTCGGAGGCCTCCACACCGCAAAAAAAAAAATGCACCCAGAGGCCTCGACACCACAAAAGAAAGGCACTCGGAGGACCACACCACAAAAAATGGCACTCGGCTGCCCCTACACTGGAAAAAAAGGCCCTCGGCTGCCCCTACACCACAAAAAAAGGCACTCAGTGGCCCCTACAGCACAAAAAAAGGCACTTGGTGGCTGCTAAAATGCAAAAAAAGGCACTCGGAGGCTGCTACAACGCGAAAAAAGGCACTCAGAGGGCCCTGCACCACAAAAAAAAGCACTCGGAGGCTCCTGCACTGGAAAAAGAGGCACTTGCAGGCCTGTACACCGGATATAAAGGCACTTGGAGGCCCCTGCACCACAAAAGAAGGCACTCGGAGGCCCCTACACTGCAAAAAAGGGCACTCGGAGGGCCCTTCACCGCAAAAAAAGGCACTCAGCTGCCCTTCCACTGGAAAAACAGGCACTTGGAGGCCTCTACACCACAGAAAAAGGCACTCAGTGGCCCCTACACGACCAAGAAAGGCACTCGGTGGCCCCCACATTGCAAAAAAAGGCATTTGGAGGCTACTACACTGCAAAGAAATGCAACCTGAGGCCCACGCACAACAAGAAAAGGCACTTAGTAGCCCCTGCACTGCAATAAAAGGCACTCAGAGGCCTCCACACCGCAAAAAAAGGAACTCAGAGGCCAGTGCACTGAAAAACAGGGCACTTGGAGGCCAGTGCACCACAAAAGAAAAAGCACTCAGAGGCCCCGACACCACAAAAGAAAGGCACTTGGAGGACCACACCACAAAAAAAGGCACTCGGCTGCCCCTACACTGTAAAAAAAAGGCACTCGGAGGCCCCTACACCACAAAAAAAGGCGCTTGGGGGCTGCTACAATGCAAAAAAAGGCACTCGGAGGCCCCTGCACCAGAAACAAAGGCACTTGGAGGGCCCTGCACCACAAGAAAAGGCACTCGGTGGCCCCTACACCACAAAAAAAGGCACTTGGGGGCTGCTACAATGCAAAAAAAAGGCACTCGGAGGCCCCTGAACCACAAGAAAAGGCACTTGGTGGCCCCTGAACCACAAGAAAAGGCACTCGGTGGCCTCTACAGCACAATAAAAGGCACTCGGGGCCACTACACCGCAAAAAAAAGAAACATGGAGGACCACACCCCCCAAAATAACAGCACTCAGAGGCCCCTGAACCACAAGAAAAGGCACTCAGTGGCTCCTACAGCACAAAAAAAGGCACTCGGGGGCTGCTACAATGTGATACAAGGCACTTGGAGGGCCCTGCACCACCAAAAAAGGCACTCGGAGGCCCCTGCACTGGAAAAAGAAAGGCACTTGCAGGCCTGTACACTGGAAATAAGGGCTCTTGCAGGCCGATTTGCTGCAAAAAAAGGCACTCGGAGGGCCCTGCACCACAAATAAAAAGCACTCGGAGGCTCCTGCACTGGAAAAAGAGGCACTTGCAGGCCTGTACACTAGGAAAAAAAGGCACTTGGAGGCCCCTACACCACCAAGAAAGGCACTTGGAGGCCCCTACACCACCAAGAAAGGCACTTGGAGGCTGCTACAATGGAAATAAAGGCACTTGGAGGCCCCTACACTGGAATAAAAGGCACTTGGAGGCCAGTGCACCCCAAAAAAGGGCACTCGGAGGCCTCTACACCACAAAAGAAAAGGCAGTAGGAGGCCCCTACACCACAAAAAAAGGCACTCGGAGGGCCCTTCACCGCAAAAAAAGGCACTCGGTGGCCCCCACATTGCAAAGAAAGGCACTTGGAGGCTACTACACTGCAAAAAAAGGCACTCAGTAGCCCCTGCACCGCAAAAAAAGGCACTCAGTAGCCCCTGCACCACAAAAAAAAGGCACTCAGAGGCCAGTGCACTGAAAAACAGGGCACTTGGAGGCCAGTGCACCGCAAAAAAAAATGCACTCAGAGGCCCCTACAGCACAAAAGAAAGGCACTCGGAGCACCACACCACAAACAAAGGCACTCGGCTGCCCCTACACCACAAAAAAAGGCACTTGGGGGCTGCTACAATGCAAAAAAAGGCACTCGGAGGCCCCTGCACCAGAAAGAAAGGAACTTGGAGGGCCCTGCACCACAAAAGAAGGCACTCGGAGGCCCCTGCACCACAAGAAAAGGCATTCAGTGGCCTATCCAGCAAAATAAAAGGCACTCGGGGGCTGCTACAATGTGAAACAAGGCACTCCGAGGGCCCTGCACCACCAAAAAAGGCACTCGGAGGCTCCTGCACTGGAAAAAAAGGCACTTGCAGGCCTGTACACCGGATATAAAGGCACTTGGAGGCCCCTACACTGGAATAAAAGGCACTTGGAGGCCAGTGCACCCCAAAAAAGGGCACTCGGAGGCCTCTACACCACAAAAGAAAAGGCAGTAGGAGGCCCCTACACCACAAAAAAAGGCACTCGGAGGGCCCTTCACCGCAAAAAAAGGCACTCGGTGGCCCCCACATTGCAAAAAAAGGCACTTGGAGGCTACTACACTGCAAAAAAAGGCACTCGGTGGCCCCTGCACCGCAAAAAAAGGCACTCAGTAGCCCCTGCACCGCAAAAAAAGGCACTCGGAGGCCAGTGCACCGCAAAACAAGGCACTCGGAGGCCAGTGCACTGCAAAAAAAAATGCACTCAGAGGCCCCTACAGCACAAAAGAAAGGCACTTGGAGCACCACACCACAAAAAAAGGCACTCGGCTGCCCCTACACCACAAAAAAAGGCACTTGGGGGCTGCTACAATGCAAACAAAGGCACTCGGGGCCACTACACTGCAAAAAAAAGGTACATGGAGGACCACACCCCCCAAAATAACAGCACCCTGAGGCCCCTGCACCACAAAAAAAAGGCACTCGGAGGCCCCTGCACCAGAAAGAAAGGAACTCGGAGGGCCCTGCATCACAAAAGAAGGCACTCGGAGGCCCCTGCACCACAAGAAAAGCCACTCGGAGCCACTGCACCGCAAAAAAAAGGTACATGGAGGACCACACCCCCCAAAATAACAGCACTCGGAGGCCCCTGAACCACAAGAAAAGGCATTCAGTGGCCTATACAGCAAAATAAAAGGCACTCGGGGGCTGCTACAATGCAAAAAAAGGCACTCGGAGGCCCCTGCACTGGAAAAAAAAGGCACTTGGAGGGCCCTGCACCACAAGAAAAGGCACTCAGTGGCCCCTACAGCACAAAAAAAGGCTCTTGGGGGCTGCTACAATGCAAAAAAAGGCACTTGGCGGCCCCTGCACTGGAAAAAGTGGCATTGGAGGGCCTGTACACCGGAAATAAAGGCACTTGGCGGCCCCTGCACTGGAAAAAAGAGGCATTGGAGGGCCTGTACACTGGAAATAAAGGCACTTGGAGGCCCCAGCACCACAAAAAAAGGCACTCGGAAGCCCCCACATTGCAAAAAAAGGCACTTGGAGGCTACTACACTGCAAAAAAATGCACCCTGAGGCCCCTGCACCACAAAAAAAGGCACTCGGTGGCCCCAACACCACAAAAAAAGGCACTCGGGGGCTGCTACAATGCGAAAACAGGCACTACGATGCCCCTACAGCGGAAAGAAAGGCACTCAGAGGGCCCTGCAGCACAAAAAAAGGCACTCAGCTGCCCTTACACTGGAAAAACAGGCACTTGGAGGCCTCTACACCACAGAAAAAGGCACTCTGGCCCCTACACGACCAAGAAAGGCACTCGGTGGCCCCCACATTGCAAAAAAAGGCACTTGGAGGCTACTACACTGCAAAGAAATGCACCCTGAGGCCCACGCACAACAAGAAAAGGCACTTAGTAGCCCCTGCACTGCAATAAAAGGCACTCAGAGGCCTCCACACCGCAAAAAAAGGAACTCAGAGGCCAGTGCACTGAAAAAGAGGGCACTTGGAGGCCAGTGCACCGCAAAAAAAATGCACTCAGAGGCCCCTACAGCACAAAAGAAAGGCACTCGGAGCACCACACCACAAAAAAAGGCACTCGGCTGCCCCTACACTGTAAAAAAAAGGCACTCGGAGGCCCCTACACCACAAAAAAAGGCACTTGGGGCTGCTACAATGCAAAACAGGCACTCGGAGGCCCCTGCACCAGAAACAAAGGCACTTGGAGGGCCCTGCACCACAAAAGAAGGCACTCAGAGGCCCCTGAACCACAAGAAAAGGCACTCGGTGGCTCCCACAGCACAAAAAAAGGCACTCGGGGGCTGCTACAATGTGAAACAAGGCACTCGGAGGTCCCTGCACCACCAAAAAAGGCACTCGGAGGCCCCTGCACCTCAAAAGAAGACACTCGGAAGCCCCTACATTGCAAAAAAAGGCACTTGGAGGCTACTACACTGCAAAAATTGCACCCTGAGGCCCCTGCACCGCAAAAAAAGGCACTCGGGGGCTGCTACAATGCGAAAACAGGCACTACAATGCCCCTACAGCGGAAAGAAAGGCACTCAGAGGGCCCTGCAGCACAAAAAAAGGCACTCAGCTGCCCTTCCACTGGAAAAACAGGCACTTGGAGGCCTCTACACCCCAGAAAAAGGCACTCAGTGGCCTGTACACTGCAAAAAAAGGCACTCGGGGGCTGCTACAATGTGAAACAAGGCACTCGGAGGGCCTAGCACCACCAAAAGAGGCACTCGGAGGTTGCTGCACTGGAAAAAGAGGCACTTGCAGGCCTGTACACCGGAAAAAAAGGCATTCGGAAGCCGCTACACCGCAGAGAAAGGCACTCGGAGGCACCTGCAACGGAAAAAAATGCACTCGGAGGCCCCTACACCACAAAAAAAGGCACTTGGAGGCCTCTACAGCACAAAAAAAGGCACTTGGGGGCTGCGACAATGCAAAAAAAGGCACTCAGAGGCCCCTGCACCACAAGAAAAAGCTCTCGGGGCCACTACACTGCCAAAAAAAGGTACATGGAGGACCACACACCCTAAAATAACAGCACTCGGAGGCCCCTGAACCACAAGAAAAGGCACTCGGTGGCTCCTACAGTACAAAAAAACAGCACTTGGGGGCTGCTACAATGTGAAACAAGGCACTCGGAGGACCCTGCAGCACAAAAAAAGGCACTCGGAGGCCCCTGCACTGGAAAAAGAGCCACTTGCAGGCCTGTACACTGGAAATAAAGGCACTCGGAGGGCCCTGCACCACCAAAAAAGGCACTCGGAAGCCCCTACATTGCAAAAAAAGGCACTTGGAGGCTAGTACACTGCAAAAAAATGCACACTGAGGCCCCTGCAACACAAAAAAAAAGGCACTCGGTGGCCCCTACAGCACAAAAAAAGGCACTCGGAGGCTGCTACAATGCGAAAACAGGCACTCGGATGCCCCTACACCGGAAATAAAGGCACCCTGAGGCCCCTGCAACACAAGAAAAGGCACTCGGAGGGCCCTGCAACACAAAAAAAGGCACTCGGAGGCTGCTACACCGTAGAGAAAGGCACTCGGAGGGCCCTGCACCAGAAACAAAGGCACTTGGAGGGCCCTGCACCAGAAACAAAGGCACTTGGAGGCCCCTGCACTGGAAAAAGAGGCACTTGGAGGGCCTGTACACTGGAAAAAAAGGCACTTGGAGGCCCCTACACCACCAAGAAAGGCACTTGGAGGCCCCTGCACTGGAAATAAAGGCACTTGGAGGCCCCTACACTGGAATAAAAGGCACTTGGAGGCCAGTGCACCCCAAAAAGGGGCACTCGGAGGCCTCTACACCACAAAAGAAAAGGCACTAGGAGGGCCTTACACTGCAAAAACAGGGCACTCGGAGGCCAGCGCACTGCAAAAACAGGGCACTCGGAGGCCACTACACTGGAACAAAAGGCACTCGGAGGCCACTACACTGGAACAAAAGGCACTCGGAGGCCAGTGCACCACAAGAAAAGGCACTCAGTGGCCCCTACAGCACAAAAAAAGGCTCTTGGGGGCTGCTACAATGCAAAAAAAAAGGCACTCAGAGGGCCCTGAACCACAAGAAAAGGCACTTGGTGGCCCCTGAACCACAAGAAAAGGCACTCAGTGGCCCCTACAGCACAATAAAAAGCACTCGGGGGCTGCTACAATGTGAAACAAGGCACTTGGAGGGCCCTGCACCACCAGAAAAGGCACTCGGAGGCTCCTGCACTGGAAAAAGAGGCACTTGCAGGCCTGTACAGCAGAAAAAAGGCACTCGGAAGCCCCTACATTGCAAAAAAAGGCACTTGGAGGCTACTACACTGCAAAGAAATGCACCCTGAGGCCCACGCACAGCAAAAAAAGGCACTCAGAGGCCTCCACACCGCAAAAAAGGGCACTCGGAGGCCAGTGCACTGAAAAACAGGGCACTTGGAGGCCAGTGCACCACAAAAGAAAAAGCACTCAGAGGCCCCGACACCACAAAAGAAAGGCACTTGGAGGACCACACCACAAAAAAAGGCACTCGGCTGCCCCTACACTGTAAAAAAAAGGCACTCGGAGGCCTCTACAGCACAAAAAAAGGCACTTGGGGGCTGCTACAATGCAAAAAAAGGCACTCGGAGGCCCCTGAACCACAAGAAAAGGCACTTGGTGGCCCCTGAACCACAAGAAAAGGCACTCGGTGGCCTCTACAGTACAATAAAAGGCACTCGGGGCCACTACACCGCAAAAAAAAGAAACATGGAGGACCACACCCCCCAAAATAACAGCACTCGGAGGCCCCTGAACCACAAGAAAAGGCACTCTGTGGCTCCTACAGCACAAAAAAAGGCACTCGGGGGCTGCTACAATGTGATACAAGGCACTCGGAGGCCCCTGCACCACAAATAAAAAGCACTCGGAGGCTCCTGCACTGGAAAAAGAGGCACTTGCAGGCCTGTACACTAGGAAAAAAAGGCACTTGGAGGCCCCTACACCACCAAGAAAGGCACTTGGAGGCTGCTACAATGGAAATAAAGGCACTTGGAGGCCCCTACACTGGAATAAAAGGCACTTGGAGGCCAGTGCACCCCAAAAAAGGGCACTCGGAGGCCTCTACACCACAAAAGAAAAGGCAGTAGGAGGCCCCTACACCACAAAAAAAGGCACTCGGAGGGCCCTTCACCGCAAAAAAAGGCACTCGGTGGCCCCCACATTGCAAAGAAAGGCACTTGGAGGCTACTACACTGCAAAAAAAGGCACTCAGTAGCCCCTGCACCGCAAAAAAAGGCACTCGGAGGCCAGTGCACTGAAAAACAGGGCACTTGGAGGCCAGTGCACCGCAAAAAAAAATGCACTCAGAGGCCCCTACAGCACAAAAGAAAGGCACTTGGAGCACCACACCACAAAAAAAGGCACTCGGCTGCCCCTACACCACAAAAAAAGGCACTTGGGGGCTGCTACAATGCAAAAAAAGGCACTCGGAGGCCCCTGCACCAGAAAGAAAGGAACTCGGAGGGCCCTGCACCACAAAAGAAGGCACTGGGAGGCCCCTGCACCACAAGAAAAGGCACTCGGGGCCACTACACCGCAAAAAAAAGGTGCATGGAGGACCACACCCCCAAAATAACAGCACTCGGAGGCCCCTGAACCACAAGAAAAGGCATTCAGTGGCCCCTACAGCACAAAAAAAGGCACTCGGGGGCTGCTACAATGTGAAACAAGGCACTCGAAGGGCCCTGCACCACCAAAAAAGGCACTCGGAAGCCCCTACACCACAAAAAAAGGCACTTGGAGGCTACTACACGGCAAAAAAAATGCACCCTGACGCCCCTGCACCACAAAAAAAAGGCACTTGGAGGCCCCTGCACCACAAAAAAAGGCACTCGGAAGCCCCTACATTGCAAAAAAAGGCACTTGGAGGCCAGTGCACTGGAAAAAAATGCACCCTGAGGCCCCTGCACCACAATAAAAAGGCACTTGGGGGCTGCTACAATGTGAAACAAGGCACTCGGAGGCCCCTGCACCAGAAACAAAGGCACTTGGAGGGGCCTGCACCACAAAAGAAGGCACTCGGAGGCCCCTGACCCACAATAAAAGGCACTCGGGGGCTGCTACAATGTGAAACAAGGCACTCTGAGGGCCCAGCACCACCAAAAAAGGCACTCGGAGGCCCCTGCACTGGGAAAAGAGGCACTTGCAGGCCTGTACACTGGAAATAAAGGCACTTGGCGGCCCCTGCACTGGAAAAAGAGGCACTTGGAGGGCCTGTACACTGGAAATAAAGGCACTTGGAGGCCCCAGCACCACAAAAAAAGGCACTCGGAAGCCCCTACATTGCAAAAAAAGGCACTTGGAGGCTACTACACTGCAAAAACATGCACCCTGAGGCCCATGCACAGCAAAAAAAGGCACTCAGAGGCCTCCACACCGCAAAAAAAAGGCACTCGGAGGCCTCCACACCGCAAAAAAAGGCACTCGGAGGCCTCCACACCGCAAAAAAAAAAATGCACCCAGAGGCCTCGACACCACAAAAGAAAGGCACTCGGAGGACCACACCACAAAAAATGGCACTCGGCTGCCCCTACACTGGAAAAAAAGGCCCTCGGCTGCCCCTACACCACAAAAAATGGCACTCAGTGGCCCCTACAGCACAAAAAAAGGCACTTGGTGGCTGCTAAAATGCAAAAAAAGGCACTCGGAGGCTGCTACAACGCGAAAAAAGGCACTCAGAGGGCCCTGCACCACAAAAAAAAGCACTCGGAGGCTCCTGCACTGGAAAAAGAGGCACTTGCAGGCCTGTACACCGGATATAAAGGCACTTGGAGGCCCCTGCACCACAAAAGAAGGCACTCGGAGGCCCCTACACTGCAAAAAAGGGCACTCGGAGGGCCCTTCACCGCAAAAAAAGGCACTCGGTGGCCCCCACATTGCAAAGAAAGGCACTTGGAGGCTACTACACTGCAAAAAAAGGCACTCAGTAGCCCCTGCATTGCAAAAAAAGGCACTCGGAGGCCAGTGCACCGCAAAAAAAAAAAGCACTCAGAGGCCCCTACAGCACAAAAGAAAGGCACTCGGAGCACCACACCACAAAAAAAGGCACTCGGCTGCCCATACACTGGAAAAAAAAGGCACTCGGAGGGCCCTGCACCACAAAAGAAGGCACTCGGAGGCCCCTGCACCACAAGAAAAGGCACTCGGGGCCACTACACCGCAAAAAAAGGTACATGGAGGACCACACCCCCCAAAATAACAGCACTCGGAGGCCCCTGAACGACAAGAAAAGGCACTCGGTGGCCCCTACAGCACAATAAAAGGCACTTGGGGGCTGCTACAATGTGAAACAAGGCACTCTGAGGGCCCAGCACCACCAAAAAAGGCACTCGGAGGCCCCTGCACTGGGAAAAGAGCCACTTGCAGGCCTGTACACTGGAAATAAAGGCGGCTCCTGCACTGGAAAAAGAGGCACTTGGAGGGCCTGTACACTGGAAATAAAGGCACTTGGAGGCCCCAGCACCACAAAAAAAGGCACTCGGAAGCCCCCACATTGCAAAAAAAGGCACTCGGAAGCCCCCACATTGCAAAAAAAGGCACTCGGTGGCCCCTGCACCGCAAAAAAAGGCACTCGGTGGCCCCTGCACCGCAAAAAAAGGCACTTGGAGGCCTCTACAACACCTTCCACTGCCCTATCAGACACAGAGGCTCATGTGACCTCACAAGGACAGGAAGCCGCCAGGGGCCTGCCAGTGGCCTGTCAGGCACTGGTACTTCTGTGAGCTCACAAGCAGAGTCAGCAGCCATGGGCACCCCACTGCCTGATGAGGCACTGAGACAAAGGTGACCTCAAAATGCAGCCAGCATGCAGAGGCCTGCCACTGGCCTATCAGGCAATAGGACTGCCGTGACCTAAAAAGGACAGCCAGCAGCCAATGGCCTCGCACTGGCCTATCAGGCAATAGGACTGCTGTGACCTCACAAGCACAGCCAGCAGCCAGGGGCCTGCCACTGGCCGATGAGGCACGGAGGCTGCTGTGACCTCACAAGCAAAGCCAGCAGCCATTGGCCTCCCACTGGCCTATGAGGCACGGAGGCTGCTGTGACCTCACAAGCACAGCCAGCGGATAGAGGGGCCTGCCACTGGCCTATAGGGAACGGAGGCTGCTGTGACCTCACAAAGACAGCCAGCAGCCATTCGCCTTCCACTGCCCGATGAGGCACTGACACTGCTCTGACCTCACAAGCACAGCACACTGTCACGGGCCTGCCACTGCCATAAAGGGCACGGAAGCTCCTGTGACCTCACAAGCACAGCCAGCAGCCAGGGGCCTGCCATTGGCCTGTGAAGCACTGAGGCTGCTGTGCCCTTTCAAGCACAGCCAGCAGCCAGGGGCCTGCCACTGCCCTATGAGAAACTGAGGCTGCTGTGACCTCACAAGCAAAGCCAGCAGCTGTGGGTCTGCCACTGGCCTATCAGGCTGTAGGAGTCTTGTGACCTGACAAGCACAGCCAGCAGCCAGGGGCCTGCCACTGGCCTGTGGAGCACTGAGGCTGCTATGACCTCACAAGCCCAGGCAGCAGCTATGGGCCTGCCACTGCCCTATAGGGCACTGAGGCTGCTGTGACCTCACAAGCACAGCGAGGAGCCAGAGGCCTGCCATTGCCCTATAAGGTACAGAGACAAATGTGACCTCAAAAGGCAGCCAGCAGACAGGGGCCTTCCACGGGCCTATCAGGAAATAGGACTGCTGTGACCTGACAAGCACAGCCAGCAGCTACGGGCCTTCCACTGGCCTATGAGGCACTGAGGCTGCTATGACCTCACAAGCACAGCCAGCAGCTATGGGCCTGCCACTGGCCTATGAGGCACTGAGGCTGCTGTGACCTCAGAAGCACAGTCAGCAGCCAGGGGCCTGCTGCTGGCCTATCAGGCTGTAGGCGTGTTATGACCTGACAAGCACAGCCAGCAGCTATGGGCATCCCACTGGCCTATCAGGCAACAGGACTGCTGTGACCTTACAAGCACAGCCAGCAGCTACGGGCCTCCACTGGCCTATGAGGCACAGAGGCTGCTGTGACCTCACAAGCACACCAAGCAGCCATTGGCCTACCACGGACCTATCAGGCACTGAGGCTGCTGTGACCTCACAAGCACAGCCAGCAGCCAAGGGCCTGCCACTAGCCTATCAGGCAGTAGGACTGCTGTGACGTCACAAGCACAGTCAGCAGCTATGGGCCTGCCACTGGCCTATAGGGAACGGAGGCTGCTGTAACCTGACAAGCACAGGCAGCAGCCATTGGCCTACCACTGCCCGATGAGGCACTGACGCTGCTGTCAACTCAGAAGCACAGCAAACAGTCAGGGGCCTGCCACTGCCCTAAAGGGCATGGAGGCTGCTGTGACCTCAGAAGCCCAGCGAGCAGCTATGGGCCTGCCACTGCCCTATAGGGCACTGAGGCTTCTCTGACCTCACAAGCCCACCCAGCAGTCATTGGCCTCGAACTGGCCTATGAGGCAACAGGACTGCTGTGACCTCACAAGCACGGCCAGCAGGCATGGGCATCCAACTGCCCTATGAGGCCCCGAGACAAACGTGACCTCATAACGCAGCCAGCAGCCATGGGCGTGCCCCTGACCTATCAGGCAATAGGACTGCTGTGACCTCACAAGCACAGCCAGCAGCCATGAGCCTGCCACTGGCCTATGAGGCACTGAGGCTGCTGTGACCGCACAAGCACAGCCTGTGGCCAGAAGCCTGCCACTGCCCTTTGAGGCACTGAGGCTGCTGTGACCTCACAAGCACAGCGAGCAGCCAGGGGGCTCCCACTGCCCTGTAAGGTACACAGACACAGGGGCCTGCCACGGGCCTGTCAGGACATAGGACTGCTCTGACCTCACAAGCCGAGCCAGCAGCTATGGGCCTGCCACTGCCCTATAGGGCACTGAGGCTTCTCTGACCTCACAAGCACAGTCAGCAGCCATGGGCCTGCCACTGGCCTATCAGGCAACAGGTCTGCTGTGACCTCACAAGCACAGCCGGCAGCCAGGGCATCCCACTGGCCTATGCGGCACTGAGGCTGCTGTGACCTCACAAGTACAACCAGCAGCCATGGGCATCCCACTGGCCAATGAGGCACTAAGACAAAGGTGACCTCAAAATGCAGCCAGCAGCCATGGGCCTCCCACTGGCCTATCAGGCAACAGGACTCCTATGACCTCACAAGCACAGCCAGCAGCCAGGGCATTGCACTGGCCTATGAGGCACTGAGGCTGCTGTGACCTCACAAAAACAGCCAGCACCCAGAGGCCTGCCACTTGCCTATCAGTAACTCAGACTGCTGTGAACTCAAAAGGACAACCAGCAGCCATTGGCCTGCCACTGACCTATCAGGCAATAGGACTGCTGTGACCTCACAAGCACAGCCAGCAGCCAGGGGCCTGCCACTGGCCTATGAGGCACTGAGGCTGCTGTGACCTCACAAGCAGAGGCAGCAGGGGGCGCTTGCCACTAACTTATGATGCACTGAGGCTGCTGTGACCTCACAAGCACAGCCAGCAGCCATGAGCCTGGTACCGCCCTATGAGGCAGTGAGGCTGCTATGACCTCACAAGCACAGAAAGCAGCCAGTGGCCTGCCCTTGGCCTAGGAGGCACTGAGGCTGCTCTTACCGCACAAGCACAGCCAGCGGCCATGAGCCTGCCACTGGCCTAGGAGGCATGGAGGGTGCTATGACCTCACAAGCACAGCCAGCAGCCAGAAGCCTGCCACTGGCCTAGAAGGCACGGTGGCTGCTGTTACTTCACAAGCACAGCCAGCAGCCATGAGCCTGCCACTGCCCTGTGTGGCACTGAGGCTGCTGTAACCTGAAAAGCACAGCCAGCCGCTATGGGCCTCCACTGGCCTATGAGGCACGGAGGCTACTGTGACCTCACAAGCGCAGTCAGCAGCGAGGGGCCTGCCACTGGCCTATGAGGTACAGAGACAAATGTGACCTCAAAACGCGGCCAGCTGCCAGGGGCCTGCCATTGCCCTATAAGACACTGAGGCTGCTGTGACCTCACAAGCACAGCCAGCAGCTGTGGGTCTGCCACTGGCCTATGAGGCAGTGAGGCTGCTGTGACCTCACAAGCACAGCCAGCAGCCATGAGCCTGCCACTGGCCTAGGAGGCACGGTGGCTGCTGTTACTTCACAAGCACAGCCAGCAGCCATGAGCCTGCCACTGGCCTAGGAGGCACGGTGGCTGCTGTTACTTCACAAGCACAGCCAGCAGCCAGGAGCCTGCCACTGGCCTAGGAGGCACTGAGGCTGCTGTGACCTCACAAATGCAGCCAGCAGCCATGAGCCTGCCACTGCCCTGTGTGGCACTGAGGCTGCTGTGACCTGAAAAGCACAGCCAGCCGCTACGGGCCTCCACTGGCCTATGAGGCACGGAGGCTACTGTGACCTCACAAGCGCAGTCAGCAGCGAGGGGCCTGCCACTGGCCTATGAGGTACAGAGACAAATGTGACCTCAAAACGCGGCCAGCTGCCAGGGGCCTGCCATTGCCCTATAAGACACTGAGGCTGCTGTGACCTCACAAGCACAGCCAGCAGCTGTGGGTCTGCCACTGGCCTATGAGGCACTGAGGCTGCTGTGACCTCACAAGCACAGCCAGCAGCTGTGGGTCTGCCACTGGCCTATGAGGCACTGAGGCTGCTGTGACCTCACAAGCACAGCCAGCAGCCATTGGCCTCCAACTTCCCAATCAGGTGCTGATGCCTTTTTTTGCGGTGCAGGGGCCACCGAGTGCCTTTTTTTGCGGTGCAGGGGCAACCGAGTGCCTTTTTTTGCAGTGTAGTAGCCTCCAAGTGCCTTTTTTTGCAATGTGGGGGCTTCCGAGTGCCTTTTTTTTGTGGTGCTGGAGCCTCCAAGTGCCTTTATTTCCAGTGTACAGGCCTGCAAGTGGCTCTTTTCCCAGTGCAGTGCAGGGGCCTCCGAGTGCCTTTTTTGGTGGTGCTGGGGCCTCTGAGTGCCTTGTTTCACATTGTAGCAGCCCCCAAGTGCCTTTTATTGTGCTGTAGGGGCCACCGAGTGCCTTTTCTTGTGGGTCAGGGGCCAGCGAGTGCCTTTTCTTGTGGTGCAGGGCCCTCCAAGTGCCTTTGTTTCTGGTGCAGGGGCCTCCGAGTGCCTTCTTTTGCATTGTAGCTGCCCCCAAGTGCCTTTTTTTGTGGTGTAGGGGCCTCCGAGTGCCTTTTTTTCCAGTGTATGGGCAGCCGAGTGCCTTTTTTTGTGGTGTAGGGGGCTGCTGTGACCTCACAAGCACAGCCAGCAGCCATTGGCCTCCCACTGGCCTATGAGGCACTGAGGCTGCTGTGACCTGACAAGCACAGCCAGCAGACAGGGGCCTGCTACTGGCCTATCAGGCACTGAGGCTGCTGTGACCTCACAAGCACAGCCAGCAGCCATGAGCCTGGTACCGCCCTATGAGGCAGTGAGGCTGCTATGACCTCACAAGCACAGAAAGCAGCCAGTGGCCTGCCCTTGGCCTAGGAGGCACTGAGGCTGCTCTTACCGCACAAGCACAGCCAGCGGCCATGAGCCTGCCACTGGCCTAGGAGGCATGGAGGGTGCTATGACCTCACAAGCACAGCCAGCAGCCAGAAGCCTGCCACTGGCCTAGAAGGCACGGTGGCTGCTGTTACTTCACAAGCACAGCCAGCAGCCATGAGCCTGCCACTGCCCTGTGTGGCACTGAGGCTGCTGTAACCTGAAAAGCACAGCCAGCCGCTATGGGCCTCCACTGGCCTATGAGGCACGGAGGCTACTGTGACCTCACAAGCGCAGTCAGCAGCGAGGGGCCTGCCACTGGCCTATGAGGTACAGAGACAAATGTGACCTCAAAACGCGGCCAGCTGCCAGGGGCCTGCCATTGCCCTATAAGACACTGAGGCTGCTGTGACCTCACAAGCACAGCCAGCAGCTGTGGGTCTGCCACTGGCCTATGAGGCAGTGAGGCTGCTGTGACCTCACAAGCACAGCCAGCAGCCATGAGCCTGCCACTGGCCTAGGAGGCACGGTGGCTGCTGTTACTTCACAAGCACAGCCAGCAGCCATGAGCCTGCCACTGGCCTAGGAGGCACGGTGGCTGCTGTTACTTCACAAGCACAGCCAGCAGCCAGGAGCCTGCCACTGGCCTAGGAGGCACTGAGGCTGCTGTGACCTCACAAATGCAGCCAGCAGCCATGAGCCTGCCACTGCCCTGTGTGGCACTGAGGCTGCTGTGACCTGAAAAGCACAGCCAGCCGCTACGGGCCTCCACTGGCCTATGAGGCACGGAGGCTACTGTGACCTCACAAGCGCAGTCAGCAGCGAGGGGCCTGCCACTGGCCTATGAGGTACAGAGACAAATGTGACCTCAAAACGCGGCCAGCTGCCAGGGGCCTGCCATTGCCCTATAAGACACTGAGGCTGCTGTGACCTCACAAGCACAGCCAGCAGCTGTGGGTCTGCCACTGGCCTATGAGGCACTGAGGCTGCTGTGACCTCACAAGCACAGCCAGCAGCTGTGGGTCTGCCACTGGCCTATGAGGCACTGAGGCTGCTGTGACCTCACAAGCACAGCCAGCAGCCATTGGCCTCCAACTTCCCAATCAGGTGCTGATGCCTTTTTTTGCGGTGCAGGGGCCACCGAGTGCCTTTTTTTGCGGTGCAGGGGCAACCGAGTGCCTTTTTTTGCAGTGTAGTAGCCTCCAAGTGCCTTTTTTTGCAATGTGGGGGCTTCCGAGTGCCTTTTTTTTGTGGTGCTGGAGCCTCCAAGTGCCTTTATTTCCAGTGTACAGGCCTGCAAGTGGCTCTTTTCCCAGTGCAGTGCAGGGGCCTCCGAGTGCCTTTTTTGGTGGTGCTGGGGCCTCTGAGTGCCTTGTTTCACATTGTAGCAGCCCCCAAGTGCCTTTTATTGTGCTGTAGGGGCCACCGAGTGCCTTTTCTTGTGGGTCAGGGGCCAGCGAGTGCCTTTTCTTGTGGTGCAGGGCCCTCCAAGTGCCTTTGTTTCTGGTGCAGGGGCCTCCGAGTGCCTTCTTTTGCATTGTAGCTGCCCCCAAGTGCCTTTTTTTGTGGTGTAGGGGCCTCCGAGTGCCTTTTTTTCCAGTGTAGGGGCAGACGAGTGCCTTTTTTTGTGGTGTAGGGGGCTGCTGTGACCTCACAAGCACAGCCAGCAGCCATTGGCCTCCCACTGGCCTATGAGGCACTGAGGCTGCTGTGACCTGACAAGCACAGCCAGCAGACAGGGGCCTGCTACTGGCCTATCAGGCACTGAGGCTGCTGTGACCTCACAAGCACAGCCAGCAGCCATGAGCCTGGTACCGCCCTATGAGGCAGTGAGGCTGCTATGACCTCACAAGCACAGAAAGCAGCCAGTGGCCTGCCCTTGGCCTAGGAGGCACTGAGGCTGCTCTTACCGCACAAGCACAGCCAGCGGCCATGAGCCTGCCACTGGCCTAGGAGGCATGGAGGGTGCTATGACCTCACAAGCACAGCCAGCAGCCAGAAGCCTGCCACTGGCCTAGAAGGCACGGTGGCTGCTGTTACTTCACAAGCACAGCCAGCAGCCATGAGCCTGCCACTGCCCTGTGTGGCACTGAGGCTGCTGTAACCTGAAAAGCACAGCCAGCCGCTATGGGCCTCCACTGGCCTATGAGGCACGGAGGCTACTGTGACCTCACAAGCGCAGTCAGCAGCGAGGGGCCTGCCACTGGCCTATGAGGTACAGAGACAAATGTGACCTCAAAACGCGGCCAGCTGCCAGGGGCCTGCCATTGCCCTATAAGACACTGAGGCTGCTGTGACCTCACAAGCACAGCCAGCAGCTGTGGGTCTGCCACTGGCCTATGAGGCAGTGAGGCTGCTGTGACCTCACAAGCACAGCCAGCAGCCATGAGCCTGCCACTGGCCTAGGAGGCACGGTGGCTGCTGTTACTTCACAAGCACAGCCAGCAGCCATGAGCCTGCCACTGGCCTAGGAGGCACGGTGGCTGCTGTTACTTCACAAGCACAGCCAGCAGCCAGGAGCCTGCCACTGGCCTAGGAGGCACTGAGGCTGCTGTGACCTCACAAATGCAGCCAGCAGCCAGGAGCCTGCCACTGCCCTGTGTGGCACTGAGGCTGCTGTGACCTGTTAAGCACAGCCAGCCGCTACGGGCCTCCACTGGCCTATGAGGCACGGAGGCTACTGTGACCTCACAAGCGCAGTCAGCAGCGAGGGGCCTGCCACTGGCCTATGAGGTACAGAGACAAATGTGACCTCAAAACGCGGCCAGCTGCCAGGGGCCTGCCATTGCCCTATAAGACACTGAGGCTGCTGTGACCTCACAAGCACAGCCAGCAGCTGTGGGTCTGCCACTGGCCTATGAGGCACTGAGGCTGCTGTGACCTCACAAGCACAGCCAGCAGCTGTGGGTCTGCCACTGGCCTATGAGGCACTGAGGCTGCTGTGACCTCACAAGCACAGCCAGCAGCCATTGGCCTCCAACTTCCCAATCAGGTGCTGATGCCTTTTTTTGCGGTGCAGGGGCCACCGAGTGCCTTTTTTTGCGGTGCAGGGGCAACCGAGTGCCTTTTTTTGCAGTGTAGTAGCCTCCAAGTGCCTTTTTTTGCAATGTGGGGGCTTCCGAGTGCCTTTTTTTTGTGGTGCTGGAGCCTCCAAGTGCCTTTATTTCCAGTGTACAGGCCTGCAAGTGGCTCTTTTCCCAGTGCAGTGCAGGGGCCTCCGAGTGCCTTTTTTGGTGGTGCTGGGGCCTCTGAGTGCCTTGTTTCACATTGTAGCAGCCCCCAAGTGCCTTTTATTGTGCTGTAGGGGCCACCGAGTGCCTTTTCTTGTGGGTCAGGGGCCAGCGAGTGCCTTTTCTTGTGGTGCAGGGCCCTCCAAGTGCCTTTGTTTCTGGTGCAGGGGCCTCCGAGTGCCTTCTTTTGCATTGTAGCTGCCCCCAAGTGCCTTTTTTTGTGGTGTAGGGGCCTCCGAGTGCCTTTTTTTCCAGTGTATGGGCAGCCGAGTGCCTTTTTTTGTGGTGTAGGGGGCTGCTGTGACCTCACAAGCACAGCCAGCAGCCATTGGCCTCCCACTGGCCTATGAGGCACTGAGGCTGCTGTGACCTGACAAGCACAGCCAGCAGACAGGGGCCTGCTACTGGCCTATCAGGCACTGAGGCTGCTGTGACCTCACAAGCACAGCCAGCAGCCATGAGCCTGCCACTGGCCTAGGAGGCAGTGAGGCTGCTATGACCTCACAAGCACAGAAAGCAGCCAGTGGCCTGCCCTTGGCCTAGGAGGCACTGAGGCTGCTCTTACCGCACAAGCACAGCCAGCGGCCATGAGCCTGCCACTGGCCTAGGAGGCATGGAGGGTGCTATGACCTCACAAGCACAGCCAGCAGCCAGAAGCCTGCCACTGGCCTAGAAGGCACGGTGGCTGCTGTTACTTCACAAGCACAGCCAGCAGCCATGAGCCTGCCACTGCCCTGTGTGGCACTGAGGCTGCTGTAACCTGAAAAGCACAGCCAGCCGCTATGGGCCTCCACTGGCCTATGAGGCACGGAGGCTACTGTGACCTCACAAGCGCAGTCAGCAGCGAGGGGCCTGCCACTGGCCTATGAGGTACAGAGACAAATGTGACCTCAAAACGCGGCCAGCTGCCAGGGGCCTGCCATTGCCCTATAAGACACTGAGGCTGCTGTGACCTCACAAGCACAGCCAGCAGCTGTGGGTCTGCCACTGGCCTATGAGGCAGTGAGGCTGCTGTGACCTCACAAGCACAGCCAGCAGCCATGAGCCTGCCACTGGCCTAGGAGGCACGGTGGCTGCTGTTACTTCACAAGCACAGCCAGCAGCCATGAGCCTGCCACTGGCCTAGGAGGCACGGTGGCTGCTGTTACTTCACAAGCACAGCCAGCAGCCAGGAGCCTGCCACTGGCCTAGGAGGCACTGAGGCTGCTGTGACCTCACAAATGCAGCCAGCAGCCAGGAGCCTGCCACTGCCCTGTGTGGCACTGAGGCTGCTGTGACCTGTTAAGCACAGCCAGCCGCTACGGGCCTCCACTGGCCTATGAGGCACGGAGGCTACTGTGACCTCACAAGCGCAGTCAGCAGCGAGGGGCCTGCCACTGGCCTATGAGGTACAGAGACAAATGTGACCTCAAAACGCGGCCAGCTGCCAGGGGCCTGCCATTGCCCTATAAGACACTGAGGCTGCTGTGACCTCACAAGCACAGCCAGCAGCTGTGGGTCTGCCACTGGCCTATGAGGCAGTGAGGCTGCTGTGACCTCACAAGCACAGCCAGCAGCCATTGGCCTCCAACTTCCCAATCAGGTGCTGATGCCTTTTTTTGCGGTGCAGGGGCCACCGAGTGCCTTTTTTTGCGGTGCAGGGGCCACCGAGTGCCTTTTTTTGCAGTGTAGTAGCCTCCAAGTGCCTTTTTTTGCAATGTGGGGGCTTCCGAGTGCCTTTTTTTTGTGGTGCTGGAGCCTCCAAGTGCCTTTATTTCCAGTGTACAGGCCTGCAAGTGCCTCTTTTCCGAGTGCAGTGCAGGGGCCTCCGAGTGCCTTTTTTGGTGGTGCTGGGCCCTCAGAGTGCCTTGTTTCACATTGTAGCAGCCCCCAAGTGCCTTTTATTGTGCTGTAGGGGCCACCGAGTGCCTTTTCTTGTGGGTCAGGGGCCAGCGAGTGCCTTTTCTTGTGGTGCAGGGCCCTCCAAGTGCCTTTGTTTCTGGTGCAGGGGCCTCCGAGTGCCTTCTTTTGCATTGTAGCTGCCCCCAAGTGCCTTTTTTTGTGGTGTAGGGGCCTCCGAGTGCCTTTTTTTCCAGTGTATGGGCAGCCGAGTGCCTTTTTTTGTGGTGTAGGGGGCTGCTGTGACCTCACAAGCACAGCCAGCAGCCATTGGCCTCCCACTGGCCTATGAGGCACTGAGGCTGCTGTGACCTGACAAGCACAGCCAGCAGACAGGGGCCTGCTACTGGCCTATCAGGCACTGAGGCTGCTGTGACCGCACAAGCACAGCCTGTGGCCAGAAGCCTGCCACTGCCCTTTGAGGCAGTGAGGCTGCTGTGACCTCACAAGCACAGCCAGCAGCCATTGGCCTCCCACTGGCCTATCAGGTCCTGACGCTTCTGTGACCTCAGAAGCACAGACAGCAGCTATGGGCCTGCCACTGCCCGATCAGGTGCTGACGCTGCTGTCAACTCAGAAGCACAGGAAATAGTCAGGGCCCTGCCACTGCCCTAAAGGGCATGGAGGCTGCTGTGACCTCAGAAGCCCAGCCAGCAGCTATGGGCCTGCCACTGCTCTATAGGGCACTGAGGCTTCTCTGACCTCACAAGCCCACCCAGCAGTCATTGGCCTCGAACTGGCCTATGAGGCAACAGGACTGCTGTGACCTCATGCAATGGCATGCAGGTCAAAGTGACATCATAAGACACAACCAGCAACCATGGGCCTGCCACTGCCCTTTTTGGCATGGAGACACAAGTATCCTCACAAGCCCAGTCAGGAGGCATGGCCCTGCCACTGGCCTATCAAGCACAGAGGCAGAAGCAACCTCACAAGCAGAACAAGGACTGATGGGCCTGACTGGCCTACCAGGCCGTGAGGCAGAAGTGACATGACTATCTCATCCAGCAGTGGTGGACCTGACAATATCATTTCAGGCAGAGGGTAAAGTGATATCACAGAACGTTGAAGGACCATAACAGAAAAAAAGGCACTTGGAGGCATGAGCACTGGGAAAAAAGGGCACTAGGAGGCGATGCACTGCAAAAATATGCACATGGAGGACACTATACTGGAAAAAAAGGCACTTTGGGAGCCTGCATGGCAAAAATAGGCACTTGGAGGCCACTAGGCCGGAAAAAAAGGCACTTAGATGCCCCTTCACTGCAAAAAAAAGGCACTCAGACAGCAGTGCACCTCAAACAAAGGCACTCGGAGGCCCCTGCACCACAAAAACAGGCACCCGGAGAACAGTGAACCACAAGAAAAGGCACTCGGAGGCCGCTGCATCACAAAAAAAGACACTTGGAGGCTAATACACTGCAAAAAAGGCACTCGGAGGACCATGCATGGCAAAAAAAGGCACTCGGTGGCCCCGACACCACAAAAAGAGGCACTCGGATGCCCCTGCACTGGAACAAAAGGCACTCGGAGGCCAGTGCACCACAAGAAAAGGCACTCAGTGGCCCCTACAGCACAAAAAAAGGCTCTTGGGGCCTGCTGCAATGCAAAAAAAAGGCACTCAGAAGCCCCTGAACCACAAGAAAAGGCACTCAGTGGCCCCTACAGCACAATAAAAAAGCACTTGGGGGCTGCTACAATGTGAAACAAGGCACTCCGAGGGCCCTGCACCACCAAAAAAGGCACTCGGAGGCCCCTGCACTGGAAAAAGAGGCACTTGCAGGCCTGTACACTGGAAAAAAAGGCACTCAGAGGCCCCTACACCACCAAGAAAGGCACTCGGAAGCCCCTACATTGCAAAAAAAGGCACTTGGAGGCTACTACACTGCAAAGAAATGCACCCTGAGGCCCATGCACAGCAAAAAAAGGCACTCAGAGGCCTCCACACCACAAAAAAAGGCACTCGGAGGCCAGTGCACTGAAAAACAGGGCACTTGGAGGCCAGTGCACCGCAAAAAAAAATGCACTCAGAGGCCCCGACACCACAAAAGAAAGGCACTTGGAGGACCACACCACAAAAAAAGGTGCTGGGTGGCCCCGACAGCACAAACAAATGCACTCGGGGGCTGCTACAATGTGAAACAAGGCATTCGGGGGGCTCGGCACGACCAAAAAGGCACTCGGAAGCCCCTACATTGCAAAAAAAGGCACTTGGAGGCTACTACACTGCAAAAAAATGCACCCTGAGGCCCCTGCACCGCAAAAAAAAGGCACTCGGTGGCCCCAACACCACAAAAAAAGGCACTCGGGGGCTGCTACAATGCGAAAACAGGCACTACAATGCCCCTACAGCGGAAAGAAAGGCACTCAGAGGGCCCTGCACCGCAAAAAAAGGCACTCAGCTGCCCTTACACTGGAAAAACAGGCACTTGGAGGCCTCTACACCACAGAAAAAGGCACTCAGTGGCCCCTACACGACCAAGAAAGGCACTCGGTGGCCCCCACATTGCAAAAAAAGGCACTTGGAGGCTACTACACTGCAAAGAAATGCATCCTGCGGCCCACGCACAACAAGAAAAGGCACTTAGTAGCCCCTGCACTGCAATAAAAGGCACTCAGAGGCCTCCACACCGCAAAAAAAGGAACTCAGAGGCCAGTGCACTGAAAAAGAGGGCACTTGGAGGCCAGTGCACCACAAAAGAAAATGCACTCAGAGGCCCCGACACCACAAAAGAAAGGCACTTGGAGGACCACACCACAAAAAAAGGCACTCGGCTGCCCCTACACTGTAAAAAAAAGGCACTCGGAGGCCCCTACACCACAAAAAAAGGCGCTTGGGGGCTGCTACAATGCAAAAAAAGGCACTCGGAGGCCCCTGCACCAGAAACAAAGGCACTTGGAGGGCCCTGCACCACAAGAAAAGGCACTCGGTGGCCCCTACACCACAAAAAAAGGCACTTGGGGGCTGCTACAATGCAAAAAAAAGGCACTCGGAGGCCCCTGAACCACAAGAAAAGGCACTTGGTGGCCCCTGAACCACAAGAAAAGGCACTCGGTGGCCTCTACAGCACAATAAAAGGCACTCGGGGCCACTACACTGCAAAAAAAAGAAACATGGAGGACCACACCCCCCAAAATAACAGCACTCAGAGGCCCCTGAACCACAAGAAAAGGCACTCAGTGGCTCCTACAGCACAAAAAAAGGCACTCGGGGGCTGCTACAATGTGATACAAGGCACTTGGAGGGCCCTGCACCACCAAAAAAGGCACTCGGAGGCCCCTGCACTGGAAAAAGAAAGGCACTTGCAGGCCTGTACACTGGAAATAAGGGCACTTGCAGGCCGATTCGCTGCAAAAAAAGGCACTCGGAGGGCCCTGCACCACAAATAAAAAGCACTCGGAGGCTCCTGCACTGGAAAAAGAGGCACTTGCAGGCCTGTACACTAGGAAAAAAAGGCACTTGGAGGCCCCTACACCACCAAGAAAGGCACTCGGAGGCCCCTACACCACCAAGAAAGGCACTTGGAGGCTGCTACAATGGAAATAAAGGCACTTGGAGGCCCCTACACTGGAATAAAAGGCACTTGGAGGCCAGTGCACCCCAAAAAAGGGCACTCGGAGGCCTCTACACCACAAAAGAAAAGGCAGTAGGAGGCCCCTACACCACAAAAAAAGGCACTCGGAGGGCCCTTCACCGCAAAAAAAGGCACTCGGTGGCCCCCACATTGCAAAGAAAGGCACTTGGAGGCTACTACACTGCAAAAAAAGGCACTCAGTAGCCCCTGCACCGCAAAAAAAGGCACTCAGTAGCCCCTGCACCACAAAAAAAAGGCACTCGGAGGCCAGTGCACTGAAAAACAGGGCACTTGGAGGCCAGTGCACCGCAAAAAAAAATGCACTCAGAGGCCCCTACAGCACAAAAGAAAGGCACTTGGAGCACCACACCACAAACAAAGGCACTCGGCTGCCCCTACACCACAAAAAAAGGCACTTGGGGGCTGCTACAATGCAAACAAAGGCACTCGGGGCCACTACACTGCAAAAAAAAGGTACATGGAGGACCACACCCCCCAAAATAACAGCACCCTGAGGCCCCTGCACCACAAAAAAAAGGCACTTGGAGGCCCCTACACCACAAAAAAAGGCACTCGGCTGCCCCTACACTGGAAAAAAAGGCACTCGGAGGCCCCTACAGCACAAAAAAAGGCACTTGGGGGCTGCTACAATGCAAAAAAAGGCACTCGGAGGCCCCTGCACCAGAAAGAAAGGAACTCGGAGGGCCCTGCATCACAAAAGAAGGCACTCGGAGGCCCCTGCACCACAAGAAAAGGCACTCAGTGGCGCCTACAGCACAAAAAAAGGCACTTGGTGGCTGCTAAAATGCAAAAAAAGGCACTCGGAGGCTGCTACAACGCGAAAAAAGGCACTCAGAGGGCCCTGCACCACAAAAAAAAGCACTCGGAGGCTCCTGCACTGGAAAAAGAGGCACTTGCAGGCCTGTACACCGGATATAAAGGCACTTGGAGGCCCCTGCACCACAAAAGAAGGCACTCGGAGGCCCCTACACTGCAAAAAAGGGCACTCGGAGGGCCCTTCACCGCAAAAAAAGGCACTCGGTGGCCCCCACATTGCAAAGAAAGGCACTTGGAGGCTACTACACTGCAAAAAAAGGCACTCAGTAGCCCCTGCATTGCAAAAAAAGGCACTCGGAGGCCAGTGCACCGCAAAAAAAAAAAGCACTCAGAGGCCCCTACAGCACAAAAGAAAGGCACTCGGAGCACCACACCACAAAAAAAGGCACTCGGCTGCCCATACACTGGAAAAAAAAGGCACTCGGAGGCCCCTACACCACAAAAAAAGGCACTCGGAGGCCCCTGCACCACAAGAAAAGGCACTCGGGGCCACTACACCGCAAAAAAAAGGTACATGGAGGACCACACCCCCGAAAATAACAGCACTCGGAGGCCCCTGAACGACAAGAAAAGGCACTCGGTGGCCCCTACAGCACAATAAAAGGCACTTGGGGGCTGCTACAATGTGAAACAAGGCACTCTGAGGGCCCAGCACCACCAAAAAAGGCACTCGGAGGCCCCTGCACTGGGAAAAGAGCCACTTGCAGGCCTGTACACTGGAAATAAAGGCGGCTCCTGCACTGGAAAAAGAGGCACTTGGAGGGCCTGTACACTGGAAATAAAGGCACTTGGAGGCCCCAGCACCACAAAAAAAGGCACTCGGAAGCCCCCACATTGCAAAAAAAGGCACTCGGTGGCCCCTGCACCGCAAAAAAAGGCACTCGGTGGCCCCTGCACCGCAAAAAAAGGCACTTGGAGGCCTCTACAACACCTTCCACTGCCCTATCAGACACAGAGGCTCATGTGACCTCACAAGGACAGGAAGCCGCCAGGGGCCTGCCAGTGGCCTGTCAGGCACTGGTACTTCTGTGAGCTCACAAGCAGAGTCAGTAGCCATGGGCACCCCACTGCCTGATGAGGCACTGAGACAAAGGTGACCTCAAAATGCAGCCAGCATGCAGAGGCCTGCCACTGGCCTATCAGGCAATAGGACTGCCGTGACCTAAAAAGGACAGCCAGCAGCCAATGGCCTCGCACTGGCCTATCAGGCAATAGGACTGCTGTGACCTCACAAGCACAGCCAGCAGCCAGGGGCCTGCCACTGGCCGATGAGGCACGGAGGCTGCTGTGACCTCACAAGCAAAGCCAGCAGCCATTGGCCTCCCACTGGCCTATGAGGCACGGAGGCTGCTGTGACCTCACAAGCACAGCCAGCGGATAGAGGGGCCTGCCACTGGCCTATAGGGAACGGAGGCTGCTGTGACCTCACAAAGACAGCCAGCAGCCATTCGCCTTCCACTGCCCGATGAGGCACTGACACTGCTCTGACCTCACAAGCACAGCACACTGTCACGGGCCTGCCACTGCCATAAAGGGCACGGAAGCTCCTGTGACCTCACAAGCACAGCCAGCAGCCAGGGGCCTGCCATTGGCCTGTGAAGCACTGAGGCTGCTGTGCCCTTTCAAGCACAGCCAGCAGCCAGGGGCCTGCCACTGCCCTATGAGAAACTGAGGCTGCTGTGACCTCACAAGCAAAGCCAGCAGCTGTGGGTCTGCCACTGGCCTATCAGGCTGTAGGAGTCTTGTGACCTGACAAGCACAGCCAGCAGCCAGGGGCCTGCCACTGGCCTGTGGAGCACTGAGGCTGCTATGACCTCACAAGCCCAGGCAGCAGCTATGGGCCTGCCACTGCCCTATAGGGCACTGAGGCTGCTGTGACCTCACAAGCACAGCGAGGAGCCAGAGGCCTGCCATTGCCCTATAAGGTACAGAGACAAATGTGACCTCAAAAGGCAGCCAGCAGACAGGGGCCTTCCACGGGCCTATCAGGAAATAGGACTGCTGTGACCTGACAAGCACAGCCAGCAGCTACGGGCCTTCCACTGGCCTATGAGGCACTGAGGCTGCTATGACCTCACAAGCACAGCCAGCAGCTATGGGCCTGCCACTGGCCTATGAGGCACTGAGGCTGCTGTGACCTCAGAAGCACAGTCAGCAGCCAGGGGCCTGCTGCTGGCCTATCAGGCTGTAGGCGTGTTATGACCTGACAAGCACAGCCAGCAGCTATGGGCATCCCACTGGCCTATCAGGCAACAGGACTGCTGTGACCTTACAAGCACAGCCAGCAGCTACGGGCCTCCACTGGCCTATGAGGCACAGAGGCTGCTGTGACCTCACAAGCACACCAAGCAGCCATTGGCCTACCACGGACCTATCAGGCACTGAGGCTGCTGTGACCTCACAAGCACAGGCAGCAGCCAAGGGCCTGCCACTAGCCTATCAGGCAGTAGGACTGCTGTGACGTCACAAGCACAGTCAGCAGCTATGGGCCTGCCACTGGCCTATAGGGAACGGAGGCTGCTGTAACCTGACAAGCACAGGCAGCAGCCATTGGCCTACCACTGCCCGATGAGGCACTGACGCTGCTGTCAACTCAGAAGCACAGCAAACAGTCAGGGGCCTGCCACTGCCCTAAAGGGCATGGAGGCTGCTGTGACCTCAGAAGCCCAGCGAGCAGCTATGGGCCTGCCACTGCCCTATAGGGCACTGAGGCTTCTCTGACCTCACAAGCCCACCCAGCAGTCATTGGCCTCGAACTGGCCTATGAGGCAACAGGACTGCTGTGACCTCACAAGCACGGCCAGCAGGCATGGGCATCCAACTGCCCTATGAGGCCCCGAGACAAACGTTACCTCATAACGCAGCCAGCAGCCATGGGCGTGCCCCTGACCTATCAGGCAATAGGACTGCTGTGACCTCACAAGCACAGCAAGCAGCCAGGGGCCTGCCACTGGCCTATGAGGCACTGAGGCTGCTGTGACCGCACAAGCACAGCCTGTGGCCAGAAGCCTGCCACTGCCCTTTGAGGCACTGAGGCTGCTGTGACCTCACAAGCACAGCGAGCAGCCAGGGGGCTCCCACTGCCCTGTAAGGTACACAGACACAGGGGCCTGCCACGGGCCTGTCAGGACATAGGACTGCTCTGACCTCACAAGCCGAGCCAGCAGCTATGGGCCTGCCACTGCCCTATAGGGCACTGAGGCTTCTCTGACCTCACAAGCACAGTCAGCAGCCATGGGCCTGCCACTGGCCTATCAGGCAACAGGTCTGCTGTGACCTCACAAGCACAGCCGGCAGCCAGGGCATCCCACTGGCCTATGCGGCACTGAGGCTGCTGTGACCTCACAAGTACAACCAGCAGCCATGGGCATCCCACTGGCCAATGAGGCACTAAGACAAAGGTGACCTCAAAATGCAGCCAGCAGCCATGGGCCTCCCACTGGCCTATCAGGCAACAGGACTCCTATGACCTCACAAGCACAGCCAGCAGCCAGGGCATTGCACTGGCCTATGAGGCACTGAGGCTGCTGTCACCTCACAAAAACAGCCAGCACCCAGAGGCCTGCCACTTGCCTATCAGTAACTCAGACTGCTGTGAACTCAAAAGGACAACCAGCAGCCATTGGCCTGCCACTGACCTATCAGGCAATAGGACTGCTGTGACCTCACAAGCACAGCCAGCAGCCAGGGGCCTGCCACTGGCCTATGAGGCACTGAGGCTGCTGTGACCTCACAAGCAGAGGCAGCAGGGGGCGCTTGCCACTAACTTATGATGCACTGAGGCTGCTGTGACCTCACAAGCACAGCCAGCAGCCATGAGCCTGGTACCGCCCTATGAGGCAGTGAGGCTGCTATGATCTCACAAGCACAGAAAGCAGCCAGTGGCCTGCCCTTGGCCTAGGAGGCACTGAGGCTGCTCTTACCGCACAAGCACAGCCAGCGGCCATGAGCCTGCCACTGGCCTAGGAGGCACTGAGGCTGCTCTAACTGCACAAGCACAGCCAGCAGCCATTGGCCTGCCACTGCCCTTTGAGGCACTGAGGGTGCTGTGACCTCACAAGCACAGCCAGCAGCCATGAGCCTGCCACTGGCCTAGGAGGCACGGTGGCTGCTGTGACCTCACAAGCACAGCCAGCAGCCATGAGCCTGCCACTGGCCTAGGAGGCACGGTGGCTGCTGTTACTTCACAAGCACAGCCAGCAGCCATGAGCCTGCCACTGGCCTAGGAGGCATGGAGGGTGCTATGACCTCACAAGCACAGCCAGCAGCCAGAAGCCTGCCACTGGCCTAGAAGGCACGGTGGCTGCTGTTACTTCACAAGCACAGCCAGCAGCCATGAGCCTGCCACTGCCCTGTGTGGCACTGAGGCTGCTGTAACCTGAAAAGCACAGCCAGCCGCTATGGGCCTCCACTGGCCTATGAGGCACGGAGGCTACTGTGACCTCACAAGCGCAGTCAGCAGCGAGGGGCCTGCCACTGGCCTATGAGGTACAGAGACAAATGTGACCTCAAAACGCGGCCAGCTGCCAGGGGCCTGCCATTGCCCTATAAGACACTGAGGCTGCTGTGACCTCACAAGCACAGCCAGCAGCTGTGGGTCTGCCACTGGCCTATGAGGCACTGAGGCTGCTGTGACCTCACAAGCACAGCCAGCAGCCATGAGCCTGCCACTGGCCTAGGAGGCACGGTGGCTGCTGTTACTTCACAAGCACAGCCAGCAGCCATGAGCCTGCCACTGGCCTAGGAGGCACGGTGGCTGCTGTTACTTCACAAGCACAGCCAGCAGCCAGGAGCCTGCCACTGGCCTAGGAGGCACTGAGGCTGCTGTGACCTCACAAATGCAGCCAGCAGCCAGGAGCCTGCCACTGCCCTGTGTGGCACTGAGGCTGCTGTGACCTGAAAAGCACAGCCAGCCGCTACGGGCCTCCACTGGCCTATGAGGCACGGAGGCTACTGTGACCTCACAAGCGCAGTCAGCAGCGAGGGGCCTGCCACTGGCCTATGAGGTACAGAGACAAATGTGACCTGAAAACGCGGCCAGCTGCCAGGGGCCTGCCATTGCCCTATAAGACACTGAGGCTGCTGTGACCTCACAAGCACAGCCAGCAGCTGTGGGTCTGCCACTGGCCTATGAGGCACTGAGGCTGCTGTGACCTGACAAGCACAGACAGCAGCCATTGGCCTCCAACTTCCCAATCAGGTGCTGATGCCTTTTTTTGCGGTGCAGGGGCCACCGAGTGCCTTTTTTTGCGGTGCAGGGGCCACCGAGTGCCTTTTTTTGCAGTGTAGTAGCCTCCAAGTGCCTTTTTTTGCAATGTGGGGGCTTCCGAGTGCCTTTTTTTTGTGGTGCTGGAGCCTCCAAGTGCCTTTATTTCCAGTGTACAGGCCTGCAAGTGCCTCTTTTCCGAGTGCAGTGCAGGGGCCTCCGAGTGCCTTTTTTGGTGGTGCTGGGCCCTCAGAGTGCCTTGTTTCACATTGTAGCAGCCCCCGAGTGCCTTTTTTTGTGCTGTAGGGGCCACCGAGTGCCTTTTCTTGTGGGTCAGGGGCCAGCGAGTGCCTTTTCTTGTGGTGCAGGGCCCTCCAAGTGCCTTTGTTTCTGGTGCAGGGGCCTCCGAGTGCCTTCTTTTGCATTGTAGCTGCCCCCAAGTGCCTTTTTTTGTGGTGTAGGGGCCTCCGAGTGCCTTTTTTTCCAGTGTAGGGGCAGCCGAGTGCCTTTTTTTGTGGTGTAGGGGGCTGCTGTGACCTCACGAGCACAGCCAGCAGCCATTGGCCTCCCACTGGCCTATGAGGCACTGAGGCTGCTGTGACCTGACAAGCACAGCCAGCAGACAGGGGCCTGCTACTGGTCTATCAGGCACTGAGGCTGCTGTGACCGCACAAGCACAGCCTGTGGCCAGAAGCCTGCCACTGCCCTTTGAGGCAGTGAGGCTGCTGTGACCTCACAAGCACAGCCAGCAGCCATTGGCCTCCCACTGGCCTATCAGGTCCTGACGCTTCTGTGACCTCAGAAGCACAGACAGCAGCTATGGGCCTGCCACTGCCCGATCAGGTGCTGACGCTGCTGTCAACTCAGAAGCACAGGAAATAGTCAGGGCCCTGCCACTGCCCTAAAGGGCATGGAGGCTGCTGTGACCTCAGAAGCCCAGCCAGCAGCTATGGGCCTGCCACTGCTCTATAGGGCACTGAGGCTTCTCTGACCTCACAAGCCCACCCAGCAGTCATTGGCCTCGAACTGGCCTATGAGGCAACAGGACTGCTGTGACCTCATGCAATGGCATGCAGGTCAAAGTGACATCATAAGACACAACCAGCAACCATGGGCCTGCCACTGCCCTTTTTGGCATGGAGACACAAGTATCCTCACAAGCCCAGTCAGGAGGCATGGCCCTGCCACTGGCCTATCAAGCACAGAGGCAGAAGCAACCTCACAAGCAGAACAAGGACTGATGGGCCTGACTGGCCTACCAGGCCGTGAGGCAGAAGTGACATGACTATCTCATCCAGCAGTGGTGGACCTGACAATATCATTTCAGGCAGAGGGTAAAGTGATATCACAGAACGTTGAAGGACCATAACAGAAAAAAAGGCACTTGGAGGCATGAGCACTGGGAAAAAAGGGCACTAGGAGGCGATGCACTGCAAAAATATGCACATGGAGGACACTATACTGGAAAAAAAGGCACTTTGGGAGCCTGCATGGCAAAAATAGGCACTTGGAGGCCGCTAGGCCGGAAAAAAAGGCACTTAGATGCCCCTTCACTGCAAAAAAAAGGCACTCAGACAGCAGTGCACCTCAAACAAAGGCACTCGGAGGCCCCTGCACCACAAAAACAGGCACCCGGAGAACAGTGAACCACAAGAAAAGGCACTCGGAGGCCACTGCATCACAAAAAAAGACACTTGGAGGCTAATACACTGCAAAAAAGGCACTCGGAGGACCATGCATGGCAAAAAAAGGCACTCGGTGGCCCCGACACCACAAAAAGAGGCACTCGGATGCCCCTGCACTGGAACAAAAGGCACTCGGAGGCCAGTGCACCACAAGAAAAGGCACTCAGTGGCCCCTACAGCACAAAAAAAGGCTCTTGGGGCCTGCTGCAATGCAAAAAAAGGCACTCAGAAGCCCCTGACCCACAAGAAAAGGCACTCAGTGGCCCCTACAGCACAATAAAAAAGCACTTGGGGGCTGCTACAATGTGAAACAAGGCACTCCGAGGGCCCTGCACCACCAAAAAAGGCACTCGGAGGCTCCTGCACTGGAAAAAGAGGCACTTGCAGGCCTGTACAGCAGAAAAAAAGGCACTCAGAGGCCCCTACACCACCAAGAAAGGCACTCGGAAGCCCCTACATTGCAAAAAAAGGCACTTGGAGGCTACTACACTGCAAAGAAATGCACCCTGAGGCCCACACACAGCAAAAAAAGGCACTCAGAGGCCTCCACACCACAAAAAAAGGCACTCGGAGGCCAGTGCACTGAAAAACAGGGCACTTGGAGGCCAGTGCACCGCAAAAAAAAAATGCACTCAGAGGCCCCGACACCACAAAAGAAAGGCACTTGGAGGACCACACCACAAAAAAAGGTGCTGGGTGGCCCCGACAGCACAAACAAATGCACTCGGGGGCTGCTACAATGTGAAACAAGGCATTCGGGGGGCTCGGCACGACCAAAAAGGCACTCGGAAGCTCCTACATTGCAAAAAAAGGCACTTGGAGGCTACTACACTGCAAAAAAATGCACCCTGAGGCCCCTGCACCGCAAAAAAAAGGCACTCGGTGGCCCCAACACCACTAAAAAAGGCACTCGGGGGCTACTACAATGCGAAAACAGGCACTACAATGCCCCTACAGCGGAAAGAAAGGCACTCAGAGGGCCCTGCACCACAAAAAAAGGCACTGAGAGGCCTCCACACCGCAAAAAAAGGAACTCAGAGGCCAGTGCACTGAAAAAGAGGGCACTTGGAGGCCAGTGCACCGCAAAAAAAATGCACTCAGAGGCCCCTACAGCACAAAAGAAAGGCACTCGGAGCACCACACCACAAAAAAAGGCACTCGGCTGCCCCTACACTGTAAAAAAAAGGCACTCGGAGGCCCCTGAACCACAAGAAAAGGCACTCGGTGGCTCCTACAGTACAAAAAAACAGCACTTGGGGGCTGCTACAATGTGAAACAAGGCACTCGGAGGGCCCTGCAGCACAAAAAAAGGCACTCGGAGGCCCCTGCACTGGAAAAAGAGCCACTTGCAGGCCTGTACACTGGAAATAAAGGCACTCGGAGGGCCCTGCACCACCAAAAAAGGCACTCGGAAGCCCCTACATTGCAAAAAAAGGCACTTGGAGGCTAGTACACTGCAAAAAAATGCACACTGAGGCCCCTGCAACACAAAAAAAAGGGCACTCGGTGGCCCCTACAGCACAAGAAAAGGCACTCGGAGGCTGCTACAATGCGAAAACAGGCACTCGGATGCCCCTACACCGGAAATAAAGGCACCCTGAGGCCCCTGCAACACAAAAAAAGGCACTCGGAGGGCCCTGCAACACAAAAAAAGGCACTCGGAGGCTGCTACACTGTAGAGAAAGGCACTCGGAGGGCCCTGCACCAGAAACAAAGGCACTTGGAGGGCCCTGCACCAGAAACAAAGGCACTTGGAGGCCCCTGCACTGGAAAAAGAGGCACTTGCAGGCCTGTACACTAGGAAAAAAAGGCACTTGGAGGCCCCTACACCACCAAGAAAGGCACTTGGAGGCCCCTGCACTGGAAATAAAGGCACTTGGAGGCCCCTACACTGGAATAAAAGGCACTTGGAGGCCAGTGCACCCCAAAAAGGGGCACTCGGAGGCCTCTACACCACAAAAGAAAAGGCAGTAGGAGGCCCCTACACCACAAAAGAAGGCACTCGGAGGCCAGCGCACTGCAAAAAAAGGCACTCGGTGGCCCCCACATTGCAAAGAAAGGCACTTGGAGGCTACTACACTGCAAAAAAAGGCACTCAGTAGCCCCTGCACCGCAAAAAAAAGGCACTCAGTAGCCCCTGCACCACAAAAAAAAGGCACTCGGAGGCCAGTGCACTGAAAAACAGGGCACTTGGAGGCCAGTGCACCGCAAAAAAAAATGCACTCAGAGGCCCCTACAGCACAAAAGAAAGGCACTCGGAGCACCACACCACAAAAAAAGGCACTCGGCTGCCCCTACACCACAAAAAAAGGCACTTGGGGGCTGCTACAATGCAAAAAAAGGCACTCGGAGGCCCCTGCACCAGAAAGAAAGGAACTCGGAGGGCCCTGCACCACAAAAGAAGGCACTCGGAGGCCCCTGCACCACAAGAAAAGGCACTCGGGGCCACTACACTGCAAAAAAAAAGGTACAAGGAGGACCACACCCCCAAAATAACAGCACTCGGAGGCCCCTGAACCACAAGAAAAGGCATTCAGTGGCCTATACAGCAAAATAAAAGGCACTCGGGGGCTGCTACAATGTGAAACAAGGCACTCCGAGGGCCCTGCACCACCAAAAAAGGCACTCGGAGGCTCCTGCACTGGGAAAAGAGGCACTTGCAGGCCTGTACACCGGAAAAAAAGGCACTCGGAAGCCGCTACACCGCGGAGAAAGGCACTCGGAGGCACCTGCAATGGAAAAAGATGCACTCGGAGGCCCCCACACCACAACAAAAGGCACTCGGGGGCTGCCCCTACACTGGAAAAAAAGGCACTCGGAGGCCCCTACAGCACAAAAAAAGGCACTTGCGGGCTGCTACAATGCAGAAAAAGGCACTCGGAGGCCCCTGCACCACAAGAAAAGGCACTCGGTGGCCCCTGCACTGGAAAAAAAGTCAATCACAGGCCCCTGCACAGCAAAAAAAGGCACTCGGAGGCATCTACACCACAAAAAAAAGGCACTCAGAGGACCACACCACAAAAAAAGGTACTGGGTGGCCCCGACAGCACAAACAAATGCACTCGGGGGCTGCTACAATGTGAAACAAGGCATTCGGGGGGCCCGGCACCACCAAAAAGGCACTCGGAAGCCCCTACATTGCAAAAAAAGGCACTTGGAGGCTACTACACTGCAAAAAAATGCACCCTGAGGCCCCTGCACCGCAAAAAAAGGCACTCGGTGGCCCCAACACCACAAAAAAAGGCACTCGGGGGCTGCTACAATGCGAAAACAGGCACTACAATGCCCCTACAGCGGAAAGAAAGGCACTCAGAGGGCCCTGCACCGCAAAAAAAGGCACTCAGCTGCCCTTACACTGGAAAAACAGGCACTTGGAGGCCTCTACACCACAGAAAAAGGCACTCTGGCCCCTACACGACCAAGAAAGGCACTCGGTGGCCCCCACATTGCAAAAAAAGGCACTTGGAGGCTACTACACTGCAAAGAAATGCACCCTGAGGCCCACGCACAACAAGAAAAGGCACTTAGTAGCCCCTGCACTGCAATAAAAGGCACTCAGAGGCCTCCACACCGCAAAAAAAGGAACTCAGAGGCCAGTGCACTGAAAAAGAGGGCACTTGGAGGCCAGTGCACCGCAAAAAAAATGCACTCAGAGGCCCCTACAGCACAAAAGAAAGGCACTCGGAGGACCACACCACAAAAAAAGGCACTCGGCTGCCCCTACACTGGAAAAAAAAGGCACTCGGAGGCCCCTACAGCACAAAAAAAGGCACTTGGGGGCTGCTACAATGCAAAAAAAGGCACTCGGAGGCCCCTGCACCCCAAGAAAAGCCACTCGGAGCCACTGCACCGCAAAAAAAAGGTACATGGAGGACCACACCCCCCAAAATAACAGCACTCGGAGGCCCCTGAACCACAAGAAAAGGCATTCAGTGGCCTATCCAGCAAAATAAAAGGCACTCGGGGGCTGCTACAATGTGAAACAAGGCACTCGGAGGGCCCTGCACCACCAAAAAAGGCACTCGGAGGCTCCTGCACTGGGAAAAGAGGCACTTGCAGGCCTGTACAGCAGAAAAAAGGCACTCGGAAGCCCCTACATTGCAAAAAAAGGCACTTGGAGGCTACTACACTGCAAAAAAATGCACCCTGAGGACCCTGCACCACCAAAAAAAGGCACTTGGAGGCCCCTACACCACAAAAAAAGGCACTCGGCTGCCCCTACACTGGAAAAAAAGGCACTCGGCTGCCCCTACACTGGAAAAAAAGGCACTCGGAGGCCCCCACACCACAAAAAAAGGCACTTGGGGGCTGCTACAATGCAAAAAAAGGCACTTGGAGTCCCTGCACCAGAAAGAAAGGAACTCGGAGGGCCCTGCACCACAAAAGAAGGCACTCGGAGGCCCCTGACCCACAATAAAAGGCACTCGGGGGCTGCTACAATGTGAAACAAGGCACTCTGAGGGCCCAGCACCACCAAAAAAGGCACTCGGAGGCCCCTGCACTGGGAAAAGAGCCACTTGCAGGCCTGTACACTGGAAATAAAGGCACTTGGCGGCCCCTGCACTGGAAAAAGAGGCACTTGGAGGGCCTGTACACTGGAAATAAAGGCACTTGGCGGCCCCAGCACCACAAAAAAAGGCACTCGGAAGCCCCCACATTGCAAAAAAAGGCCCTTGGAGGCTACTACACTGCAAAAAAAGGCACTCGGTGGCCCCTGCACCGCAAAAAAAGGCACTTGGAGGCCTCTACAACACCTTCCGCTGCCCTATCAGACGCAGAGGCTCATGTGACCTCACAAGGACAGGAAGCCGCCAGGGGCCTGCCAGTGGCCTGTCAGGCACTGGTACTTCTGTGAGCTCACAAGCAGAGTCAGCAGCCATGGGCACACCACTGCCTGATGAGGCACTGAGACAAAGGTGACCTCAAAATGCAGCCAGCATGCAGAGGCCTGCCACTGGCCTATCAGGCAATAGGATTGCCGTGACCTCACAAGCACAGCAAACAGCCAGGAGCCTGCCACTGCCCTATAGGGCACAGAGGCTGCTGTGACCTGACAAGCACAGCCAGCAGCCAGGGGCCTGCCACTGGCCTGTGAAGCACTGAGGCTGCTGTGACCTCAGAAGCACAGCCAAGCAGACAGGGGCCTTCCACTGGCCTATGAGGCACTGAGGCTGCTATGACCTCACAAGCACAGCCAGCAGCTATGGGCCTGCCACTGGCCTTTCAGGCACTGAGGCTGCTGTGACCTCAGAAGCACAGTCAGCAGCCAGGGGCCTGCTGCTGGCCTATCAGGCTGTAGGAGTGTTATGACCTGACAAGCACAGCCAGCAGCTATGGGCATCCCACTGGCCTATCAGGCAACAGGACTGCTGTGACCTTACAAGCACAGCCAGCAGCTACGGGCCTCCACTGGCCTATGAGGCACGGAGGCTGCTGTGACCTCACAAGCACACCAAGCAGCCAGGGGCCTCCTACAGACCTATCAGGCACTGAGGCTGCTGTGACCTCACAAGCACAGCCAGCAGCCAAGGGCCTGCCACTAGCCTATCAGGCAGTAGGATGCTGTGACATCACAAGCACAGTCAGCAGCTATGGGCCTGCCACTGGCCTATAGGAAACGGAGCTGAGGACCCTGCACCACAAAAAAAAGGCACTTGGAGGCCCCTACACCACAAAAAAAGGCACTCAGTGGCCCCTACAGCACAAAAAAAGGCACTTGGTGGCTGCTAAAATGAAAAAAAGGCACTCGGAGGCAGCTACAATGCGAAAAAAGGCACTCAGAGGGCCCTGCACCACAAAAAAAAGCACTCGGAGGCTCCTGCACTGGAAAAAGAGGCACTTGCAGGCCTGTACACCGGATATAAAGGCACTCGGAGGCCCCTGCACCACAAAAGAGGGCACTCGGAGGCCCCTACACTGCAAAAAAAGGCACTCGGAGGGCTCTTCACCGCAAAAAAAAGCACTCGGTGGCCCCCACATTGCAAAAAAAGGCGCTTGGAGGCTACTACACTGCAAAAAAAGGCACTCGGAAGCCCCTACATTGCAAAAAAAGGCACTTGGAGGCTACTACACTGCAAAAAAATGCACCCTGAGGCCCCTGCACCACAAAAGAAGGCACTTGGAGGCCCCTACACCACAAAAAAAGGCACTCGGCTGCCCCTACACTGGAAAAAAAGGCACTCGGAGGGCCCTGCACCACCAAAAAAGGCACTCGGAGGCCCCTGCACTGGGAAAAGAGCCACTTGCAGGCCTGTACACTGGAAATAAAGGCACTCGGCTGCCCCTACACTGGAAAAAAAGGCACTCGGAGGCCCCTACACCACAAAAAAAGGCACTTGGGGGCAGCTACAATGCAAAAGAAGGCACTCGGAGGCCCCTGCACCAGAAACAAACGCACTTGGAGGGCCCTGCACCACAAAAGAAGGCACTCGGAGGCCCCTGACCCACAAGGAAAGGCACTCGGTGGCCCCTACAGCACAATAAAAGGCACTCGGGGGCTGCTACAATGTGAAACAAGGCACTCTGAGGGCCCAGCACCACCAAAAAAGGCACTCGGAGGCCCCTGCACTGGGAAAAGAGCCACTTGCAGGCCTGTACACTGGAAATAAAGGCACTTGGCGGCCCCTGCACTGGAAAAAGAGGCGCTTGCAGGCCTGTACACTGGAAATAAAGGCACTTGGAGGCCCCAGCACCACAAAAAAAGGCACTCGGAAGCCCCTACATTGCAAAAAAAGGCACTTGGAGGCTACAACACGGCAAAAAAAGGCACTCGGAGGCCGCTACACTGCCAAAAAAAAAATGCACCCAGAGGCCTCGACACCACAAAAGAAAGGCACTCGGAGGACCACACCACAAAAAATGGCACTTGGCTGCCCCTACACTGGAAAAAAAGGCACTCGGCAGCCCCTACACCACAAGATAAGGCATTCAGTGGCCCCTACAGCACAAAAAAAGGCACTTGGTGGCTGCTAAAATGAAAAAAAAGGCACTCGGAGGCTGCTACAACGCGAAAAAAGGCACTCAGAGGGCCCTGCACCACAAAAAAAAGCACTCGGAGGCTCCTGCACTGGAAAAAGAGGCACTTGCAGGCCTGTACACTGGATATAAAGGCACTCGGAGGCCCCTGCACCACAAAAGAAGGCACTCGGAGGCCCCTACACTGCAAAAAAAGGCACTCGGAGGGCCCTTCACCGGAAAAAAAGGCACTCGGTGGCCCCCACATTGCAAAAAAAGGCACTTGGAGGCTACTACACTGCAAAAAAAGGCACTCAGTAGCCCCTGCACCGCAAAAAAAGGCACTCAGTAGCTCCTGCACCACAAAAAAAGGCACTCGGAAGCCAGTACACTGAAAAACAGGGCACTTGGAGGCCAGTGCACCGCAAAAAAAAAATTCACTCAGAGGCCCCTACAGCACAAAAGAAAGGCACTCGGAGCACCACACCACAAAAAAAGGCACTCGGAGGCCCCTGCACCAGAAACAAAGCCACTTGGGGGCTGCTACAATGCGAAAAAGGCACTCGGAGGCCCCTGCACCAAAAAGAAAGGAACTCGGAGGGCCCTGCACCACAAAAGAAGGCACTTGGAGGCCCCTGCACCACAAGAAAAGGCACTCGGGGCCACTACACCGCAAAAAAAAGGTACATGGAGGACCACACCCCCGAAAATAACAGGACTCGGAGGCCCCTGAACCACAAGAAAAGGCATTCAGTGGCCCCTACAGCACAATAAAAGGCACTCGGGGGCTCCTGCACTGGAAAAAGAGGCACTTGCAGGCCTGTACAGCAGAAAAAAGGCACTCGGAAGCCCCTACATTGCAAAAAAAGGCACTTGGAGGCTACTACACTGCAAAGAAATGCACCCTGAGGCCCCTGCACCACAAAAAAAATGCACCCTGAGGCCCCTGCACCACAAAAAAAGGCACTCGTCTGCCCCTACACTGGAAAAAAAGGCACTCGGAGGCCCCTACACCACAAAAAAAGGCACTTGGGGGCAGCTACAATGCAAAAGAAGGCACTCGGAGGCCCCTGCACCAGAAACAAAGGCACTTGGAGGGCCCTGCACCACAAAAGAAGGCACTCGGAGGCCCCTGACCCACAAGGAAAGGCACTCGGTGGCCCCTACAGCACAATAAAAGGCACTTGGGGGCTGCTACAATGTGAAAAAAGGCACTCTGAGGGCCCAGCACCACCAAAAAAGGCACTCGGAGGCCCCTGCACTGGGAAAAGAGCCACTTGCAGGCCTGTACACTGGAAATAAAGGCACTTGGCGGCCCCTGCACTGGAAAAAGAGGCACTTGGAGGGCCTGTACACTGGAAATAAAGGCACTTGGAGGCCCCAGCACCACAAAAAAAGGCACTCGGAAGCCCCCACATTGCAAAAAAAGGCACTCGGTGGCCCCTGCACCGCAAAAAAAGGCACTCGGTGGCCTCTGCACCGCAAAAAAAGGCACTTGGAGGCCTCTACAACACCTTCCACTGCCCTATCAGACACAGAGGCTCATGTGACCTCACAAGGACAGGAAGCCGCCAGGGGCCTGCCAGTGGCCTGTCAGGCACTGGTACTTCTGTGAGCTCACAAGCAGAGTCAGCAGCCATGGGCACCCCACTGCCTGATGAGGCACTGAGACAAAGGTGACCTCAAAATGCAGCCAGCATGCAGAGGCCTGCCACTGGCCTATCAGGCAATAGGACTGCCGTGACCTAAAAAGGACAGCCAGCAGCCAATGGCCTCGCACTGGCCTATCAGGCAATAGGACTGCTGTGACCTGACAAGCACAGCCAGCAGCCAGGGGCCTGCCACTGGCCTGTGAAGCACTGAGGCTGCTGTGACCTGACAAGCACAGCCAAGCAGACAGGGGCCTTCCACTGGCCTATGAGGCACTGAGGCTGCTGTGACCTCACAAGCACAGCCAGCAGTGAAGGGCCTGCCACTGGCCTACAGGGAACAGAGGCTGATGTTACCTCACAAACACAGCCAGCAGCCATTGGCCTTCCACTGCCCAATGAGGCGCTGACACTGCTCTGACCTCACAAGCACAGCACACTGTCACGGGCCTGCCACTGCCATAAAGGGCACGGAGGCTGCTGTGACCTCACAAGCACAGCCAGCAGCCAGGGGCCTGCCATTGCCCTATAAGGTACAGAGACAAATGTGACCTCAAAAGGCAGCCAGCAGACAGAGGCCTTTCACGGGCCTATCAGGAAATAGGACTGCTGTGACCTGACAAGCACAGCCAGCAGATATGGGTCTGTCACTGGCCTACAGGAAAAGGATGCTGCTGTGACCTCACAAGCACAGCGAGCAGCCAGGGGTCTCCCACTGCCCTATAAGGTACAGAGACAAATGTGACCTCAAAATGCAGCCAGCAGACAGGGGCCTGCCACGGGCCTGTCAGGACATAGGACTGCTCTGACCTCACAAGCCGAGCCAGCAGCTATGGGCCTGCCACTGCCCTATAGGGCACTGAGGCTTCTCTGACCTCACAAGCACAGTCAGCAGCCATGGGCCTCCCACTGGCCTGTCAGGCAACAGGACTGCTGTGACCTCACAAGCACAGCCAGCAGCCAGGGCATCCCACTGGCCTATGCGGCACTGAGGCTGCTGTGACCTCACAAAAACAGCCAGCGCCCAGAGGCCTGCCACTTGCCTATCAGTAACTCAGACTGCTGTGAACTCAAAAGGACAACCAGCAGCCACTGGCCTGCCACTGACCTATCAGGCAATAGGACTGCTGTGACCTCACAAACACAGCCAGCAGCCAGGGGCCTGCCACTGGCCTATGAGGCACTGAGGCTGCTGTGACCTCACAAGCAGAGGCAGCAGGGGGTGCTTGCCATTAACCAATGAGACACTAAGGTTGCTCTGACTTCACAAGCACAGAAAGCAGCCATCAGCCTGCAACTGGCCTAGGAAGCACGGAGGCTGCTGTGACCTCACAAGCACAGCCAGCAGCCATGAGCCTGCCACTGGCTTATGAGGCACGGAGGCTGCTGTGACCTCACTAGCACAGGCAGCAGGGGACGCTTGCCACTAACTTATGACGCACTGAGGCTGCTGTGACCTCACAAGCACAGCCAGCAGCCATGAGCCTGGTACCGCCCTATGAGGCAGTGAGGCTGCTGTGACCTAACAAGCACAGAAAGCAGCCAGTGGCCTGCCCTTGGCCTAGGAGACACTGAGGCTGCTCTGACCTCACAAGCACAGCCAGCAGCCATGAGCCTGCCACTAGCCTAGGAGGGACTGAGGCTGCTGTGACCGCACAAGCACAGCCTGTGGCCAGAAGCCTGCCACTGCCCTTTGAGGCACTGAGGGTGCTGTGACCTCACAAGCACAGCCAGCAGCCATGAGCCTGCCACTGGCCTAGGAGGCACGGTGGCTGCTGTGACCTGACAAGCACAGCCAGCAGCCATGAGCCTGCCACTGGCTTATGAGGCACGGAGGCTGCTGTGACCTCACTAGCACAGGCAGCAGGGGACGCTTGCCACTAACTTATGACGCACTGAGGGTGCTGTGACCTCACAAGCACAGCCAGCAGCCATGAGCCAGCCACTGGCCTAGGAGGCACGGTGGCTGCTGTTACTTCACAAGCACAGCCAGCAGCCATGAGCCTGCCACTGGCCTAGGAGGCACGGTGGCTGCTGTTACTTCACAAGCACAGCCAGCAGCCATTGGCCTGCCACTGACCTATCAGGCACTGAGGCTGCTGTGACCTGACAAGCACAGCCAGCAGCCATTGGCCTCCCACTGGCCTATGAGGCACTGAGGCTGCTGTGACCTGACAAGCACAGCCAGCAGCCATTGGCCTCCCACTGGCCTATGAGGCACTGAGGCTGCTGTGACCTCACAAGCACAGAAAGCAGCCAGTGGCCTGCCCTTGGCCTAGAAGGCACTGAGGCTGCTGTGACCTCACAAGCACAGCCAGCAGCCATTAGCCTGCCACTGGCCTAGGAGGCACTGAGGGTGCTGTGACCTCACAAGCACAGCCAGCAGCCATGAGCCTGCCACTGGCCTAGGAGGCACGGTGGCTGCTGTTACTTCACAAGCACAGCCAGCAGCCATGAGCCTGCCACTGGCCTAGGAGGCACGGTGGCTGCTGTTACTTCACAAGCACAGCCAGCAGCCATGAGCCTGCCACTGGCCTAGGAGGCACTGAGGCTGCTGTGACCTCACAAATGCAGCCAGCAGCCAGGAGCCTGCCACTGCCCTGTGTGGCACTGAGGCTGCTGTGACCTGAAAAGCACAGCCAGCCGCTACGGGCCTCCACTGGCCTATGAGGCACGGAGGCTACTGTGACCTCACTAGCACAGGCAGCAGCGAGGGGCCTGCCACTGGCCTATGAGGTACAGAGACAAATGTGACCTCAAAACGCGGCCAGCTGCCAGGGGCCTGCCATTGCCCTATAAGACACTGAGGCTGCTGCGACCTCACAAGCACAGCCAGCAGCTGTGGGTCTGCCACTGGCCTATGAGGCACTGAGGCTGCTGTGACCTGACAAGCACAGACAGCAGCCATTGGCCTCCAACTTCCCAATCAGGTGCTGATGCTGCTGTCAACTCAGAAGCACAGTAAACAGTCAGGGGCCTGCCACTGCCCTAAAGGGCATGGAGGCTGCTGTGATCTCACAAGCCCAGCCAGCAGCTATGGGCCTGCCACTGCTCTATAGGACACTGAGGCTTCTCTGACCTCACAAGCCCACCCAGCAGTCATTGGCCTCGAACTGGCCTATGAGGCAACAGGACTGCTGTGACCTCACAAGCATGGCCAGCAGCCAGCAGCCACGGCATCCAACCAGCCAATGCGCCACTGAGGCTGCTGTCACCTCACAAAAACAGCCAGCACCCAGAGGCCTGCCACTGGCCTATGAGGCAATGTGACTGCTGTGACCTCACAAGGACAGCCAGCAGCCATTGGCCTGCCACTGGCCTATGAGGAACTGAGGCTGCTGTTACCTGACAAGCACAGCCAGCAGACAGGGGCCTGCTACTGGCCTATCAGGCATGGAGGCTGCTGTGACCTAACAAGCACAGCCAGCAGCCAAGGGCCTCCCACTGCCCTATGAGGCACTGAGGCTGCTGTGACCTCACAAGCACAGCCTGTGGCCAGAAGCCTGCCACTGGCGTATCAGTCACTCAGACTGCTGTGACCTCACAAGCACAGCGAGCAGCCAGGGGCCTGCCACTGACCTATCAGGCAATAGGACTGCTGTGACCTCACAAGCACAGCCAGAAGCCAAGGGCCTGCCACTGGCCTATCAGGCAATAGGACTGCTGTGACCTCAAGCACAGCCAGCAGATAGGGGCCTGCCACTGGCCTATCAGGCAATAGGACTGCTGTGACCTCAAGCACAGCCAGCAGATAGGGGCCTGCCACTGGCCTATGAGGCAGGGAGGCTGCTGTGACCTCCCAAGCACAGCCAGCAGATAGGGGCCTGCCACTGGCCTATAGGGAACGGAGGCTGCTGTGACCTCACAAGCACAGCCAGCAGCCATTCGCCTTCCACTGCCCGATGAGGCGCTGACACTGCTCTGACCTCACAAGCACAGCACACTGTCACGGGCCTGCCACTGCCATAAAGGGCACGGAGGCTGCTGTGACCTCACAAGCACAGCCAGTAGATTGGGGCCTGCCACTGGCCTTTAGGGAACGGAGGCTGCTGTGCCCTTTCAAGCACAGCCAGCAGCCATTCGCCTTCCACTGCCCGATGACGCACTGACACTGCTCTGACCTCACAAGCACAGCACACTGTCACGGGCCTGTCACTGCCATAAAGGGCACAGAGGCTGCTGTGACCTCACAAGCACAGCCAGCAGCCAGGGGCCTGCCATTGGCCTGTGAAGCACTGAGGCTGCTGTGACCTGACAAGCACAGCCAGCAGCTGTGGGTCTGCCACTGGCCTATCAGGCTGTAGGAGTCTTGTGACCTGACAAGCACAGCCAGCAGCCAGGGTCCTGCCACTGGCCTGTGAAGCACTGAGGCTGCTATGACCTCACGAGCCCAGGCAGCAGCTATGGGCCTGCCACTGCCCTATAGGGCACTGAGGCTGCTGTGACCTCACAAGCACAGCGAGGAGCCAGAGGCCTGCCATTGCCCTATAAGGTACAGAGACAAATGTGACCTCAAAAGGCAGCCAGCAGACAGGGGCCTTCCACGGGCCTATCAGGAAATAGGACTGCTGTGACCTGACAAGCACAGCCAGCAGCTACGGGCCTTCCACTGGCCTATGAGGCACTGAGGCTGCTATGACCTCACAAGCACAGCCAGCAGCTACGGGCCTTCCACTGGCCTATGAGGCACTGAGGCTGCTGTGACCTTACAAGCACAGCCAGCAGCTACGGGCCTCCACTGGCATATGAGGCACGGAGGCTGCTGTGACCTCACAAGCACACCAAGCAGCCATTGGCCTCCCACGGACCTATCAGGCACTGAGGCTGCTGTGACCTCACAAGCACAGCCAGCAGCCAAGGGCCTGCCACTAGCCTATCAGGCAGTAGGACTGCTGTGACGTCACAAGCACAGTCAGCAGCTATGGGCCTGCCACTGGCCTATAGGGAACGGAGGCTGCTGTAACCTGACAAGCACAGGCAGCAGCCATTGGCCTACCACTGCCCGATGAGGCGCTGACGCTGCTGTCAACTCAGAAGCTCAGCAAACAGTCAGGGGCCTGCCACTGCCCTAAAGGGCATGGAGGCTGCTGTGACCTCAGAAGCCCAGCGAGCAGCTATGGGCCTGCCACTGCCCTATAGGGCACTGAGGCTTCTCTGACCTCACAAGCCCACCCAGCAGTCATTGGCCTCGAACTGGCCTATGAGGCAACAGGACTGCTGTGACCTCACAAGCACGGCCAGCAGGCATGGGCATCCAAATGCCCTATGAGGCCCCGAGACAAACGTGACCTCATAATGCAGCCAGCAGGCATGGAGCTGTCACTGGCCTATCAGGCACTGGTACTTCTGTGACATCACAAGTACAGCCAGCAGCCATGGGCATCCCACTGGCCAATGAGGCACAGAGACAAAGGTGACCTCAAAACGCAGCCAGCAGCCAGGGGCCTGCCACTGCCCTATAAGACACTGAGGCTTCTCTGACCTGACAAGCATAGCCAGCAGCTGTGGGTCTGCCACTGGCCTATGAGGCACGGAGGCTGCTGTGACCTGACAAGCACAGCCAGCAGCCATTGGCCTCCCACTGGCCTATCAGGTCCTGACGCTGCTGTGACCTCACAAACACAGCCAAGCAGACAGGGGACTGCCACTGGCCTATCAGGCACTGAGGCTGCTGTGACCTCACAAGCACAGCCAGCAGTGAAGGGCCTGCCATGGCGCATCAAGCACGGAGAAAGAAGGGAACACCCAAGCAAACCAGCAGCCATGGGCGTGGCAGTGCATGCCCATGCATGCCATGCATGCAATGGCATGCAGGTCAAAGTGACATCATAAGACACAACCAGCAACCATGGGCCTGCCACTGCCCTTTTTGGCATGGAGACACAAGTATCCTCACAAGCCCAGTCAGGAGGCATGGCCCTGCCACTGGCCTATCAAGCACAGAGGCAGAAGCAACCTCACAAGCAGAACAAGGACTGATGGGCCTGACTGGCCTACCAGGCCGTGAGGCAGAAGTGACATGACTATCTCATCCAGCAGTGGTGGACCTGACAATATCATTTCAGGCAGAGGGTAAAGTGATATCACAGAACGTTGAAGGACCATAACAGAAAAAAAGGCACTTGGAGGCATGAGCACTGGGAAAAAAGGGCACTAGGAGGCGATGCACTGCAAAAATATGCACATGGAGGACACTATACTGGAAAAAAAGGCACTTTGGGAGCCTGCATGGCAAAAATAGGCACTTGGAGGCCGCTAGGCCGGAAAAAAAGGCACTTAGATGCCCCTTCACTGCAAAAAAAAGGCACTCAGACAGCAGTGCACCTCAAACAAAGGCACTCGGAGGCCCCTGCACCACAAAAACAGGCACCCGGAGAACAGTGAACCACAAGAAAAGGCACTCGGAGGCCGCTGCATCACAAAAAAAGACACTTGGAGGCTAATACACTGCAAAAAAGGCACTCGGAGGACCATGCATGGCAAAAAAAGGCACTCGGTGGCCCCGACACCACAAAAAGAGGCACTCGGATGCCCCTGCACTGGAACAAAAGGCACTCGGAGGCCAGTGCACCACAAGAAAAGGCACTCAGTGGCCCCTACAGCACAAAAAAAGGCTCTTGGGGCCTGCTGCAATGCAAAAAAAGGCACTCAGAGGCCCCTGAACCACAAGAAAAGGCACTTGGTGGCCCCTGAACCACAAGAAAAGGCACTCAGTGGCCCCTACAGCACAATAAAAAAGCACTTGGGGGCTGCTACAATGTGAAACAAGGCACTCCGAGGGCCCTGCACCACCAAAAAAGGCACTCGGAGGCTCCTGCACTGGAAAAAGAGGCACTTGCAGGCCTGTACAGCAGAAAAAAAGGCACTCAGAGGCCCCTACACCACCAAGAAAGGCACTCGGAAGCCCCTACATTGCAAAAAAAGGCACTTGGAGGCTACTACACTGCAAAGAAATGCACCCTGAGGCCCACGCACAGCAAAAAAAGGCACTCAGAGGCCTCCACACCACAAAAAAAAGGCACTCGGAGGCCAGTGCACTGAAAAACAGGGCACTTGGAGGCCAGTGCACCGCAAAAAAAAATGCACTCAGAGGCCCCGACACCACAAAAAAAAGGCACTTGGAGGACCACACCACAAAAAAAGGTACTGGGTGGCCCCGACAGCACAAACAAATGCACTCGGGGGCTGCTACAATGTGAAACAAGGCATTCGGGGGGCTCGGCACGTCCAAAAAGGCACTCGGAAGCCCCTACATTGCAAAAAAAGGCACTTGGAGGCTACTACACTGCAAAAAAATGCACCCTGAGGCCCCTGCACTGCAAAAAAAGGCACTCGGTGGCCCCAACACCACAAAAAAAGGCACTCGGGGGCTGCTACAATGCGAAAACAGGCACTACGATGCCCCTACAGCGGAAAGAAAGGCACTCAGAGGGCCCTGCAGCACAAAAAAAGGCACTCAGCTGCCCTTACACTGGAAAAACAGGCACTTGGAGTCCTCTACACCCCAGAAAAAGGCACTCAGTGGCCCCTACACGACCAAGAAAGGCACTCGGTGGCCCCCACATTGCAAAAAAAGGCATTTGGAGGCTACTACACTGCAAAGAAATGCACCCTGAGGCCCACGCACAACAAGAAAAGGCACTTAGTAGCCCCTGCACTGCAATAAAAGGCACTCAGAGGCCTCCACACCGCAAAAAAAGGAACTCAGAGGCCAGTGCACTGAAAAACAGGGCACTTGGAGGCCAGTGCACCGCAAAAAAAATGCACTCAGAGGCCCCTACAGCACAAAAGAAAGGCACTCGGAGGACCACACCACAAAAAAAGGCACTCGGCTGCCCCTACACTGGAAAAAAAAGGCACTCGGAGGCCCCTACAGCACAAAAAAGGCACTTGGGGGCTGCTACAATGCAAAAATGGCACTCAGAGGCCCCTGCACCAGAAACAAAGGCACTTGGAGGGCCCTGCACCACAAAAGAAGGCACTCAGAGGCCCCTGAACCACAAGAAAAGGCACTCGGTGGCTCCTACAGCACAAAAAAAGGCACTCGGGGGCTGCTACAATGTGAAACAAGGCACTCGGAGGGCCCAGCACCACCAAAAGAGGCACTCGGAGGTTGCTGCACTGGAAAAAGAGGCACTTGCAGGCCTGTACACCGGAAAAAAAGGCACTCGGAAGCCGCTACACCGCAGAGAAAGGCACTCAGAGGCACCTGCAACGGAAAAAAATGCACTCGGAGGCCCCTACAGCACAAAAAAAGGCACTCGGAGGCCAGTACACTGGAAAAAAAGGCACTTGGAGGCCTCTACAGCACAAAGAAAGGCACTTGGAGGCTGCGACAATGCAAAAAAAGGCACTCAGAGGCCCCTGCACCACAAGAAAAAGCTCCCGGGGCCACTACACTGCCAAAAAAAGGTACATGGAGGACCACACACCCCAAAATAACAGCACTCGGAGGCCCCTGAACCACAAGAAAAGGCACTCGGTGGCTCCTACAGTACAAAAAAACAGCACTTGGGGGCTGCTACAATGTGAAACAAGGCACTCGGAGGGCCCTGCACCACAAAAGAAGGCACTCGGAGGCCCCTGCACTGGAAAAAGAGGCACTTGCAGGCCTGTACACTGGAAATAAAGACACTTGGAGGCCCCTGTGCTGGAAAAAGAGGCACTTGCAGGCCTGTACACTGGAAATAAAGGCACTCGGAGGCCCCTACACCACCAAGAAAGGCACTTGGAGGCCCCTGCACTGGAAATAAAGGCACTTGGAGGCCCCTACACTGGAATAAAAGGCACTTGGAGGCCAGTGCACCCCAAAAAAGGGCACTCGGAGGCCTCTACACCACAAAAGAAAAGGCACTAGGAGGGCCTTACACTGCAAAAACAGGGCACTCGGAGGCCAGTGCACTGCAAAAACAGGGCACTTGGAGGCCTCTACACTGCAAAAGAAGGCACTCGGAGGCCACTACACTGGAACAAAAGGCACTCGCAGGCCAGTGCACCACAAGAAAAGGCACTCAGTGGCCCCTACAGCACAAAAAAAGGCTCTTGGGGGCTGCTACAATGCAAAAAAAAAAGGCACTCAGAGGGCCCTGAACCACAAGAAAAGGCACTTGGTGGCCCCTGAACCACAAGAAAAGGCACTCGGTGGCCCCTACAGCACAATAAAAAGCACTCGGGGGCTGCTACAATGTGAAACAAGGCACTTGGAGGGCCCTGCACCACCAAAAAAGGCACTCGGAGGCTCCTGCACTGGAAAAAGAGGCACTTGCAGGCCTGTACAGCAGAAAAAAGGCACTCGGAAGCCCCTACATTGCAAAAAAAGGCACTTGGAGGCTACTACACTGCAAAGAAATGCACCCTGAGGCCCACGCACAGCAAAAAAAGGCACTTGGAGGCCAGTGCACCACAAAAGAAAATGCACTCAGAGGCCCCGACACCACAAAAGAAAGGCACTTGTAGGACCACACCACAAAAAAAGGCACTCGGCTGCCCCTACACTGTAAAAAAAAGGCACTCGGAGGCCTCTACAGCACAAAAAAAGGCACTCGGTGGCCCCTACAGCACAATAAAAAGCACTCGGGGGCTGCTACAATGTGAAACAAGGCACTTGGAGGGCCCTGCACCACCAAAAAAGGCACTCGGAGGCTCCTGCACTGGAAAAAGAGGCACTTGCAGGCCTGTACAGCAGAAAAAAGGCACTCGGAAGCCCCTACATTGCAAAAAAAGGCACTTGGAGGCTACTACACTGCAAAGAAATGCACCCTGAGGCCCACGCACAGCAAAAAAAGGCACTTGGAGGCCAGTGCACCACAAAAGAAAATGCACTCAGAGGCCCCGACACCACAAAAGAAAGGCACTTGTAGGACCACACCACAAAAAAAGGCACTCGGCTGCCCCTACACTGGAAAAAAAAGGCACTCGGAGGCCTCTACAGCACAAAAAAAGGCACTTGGGGGCTGCTACAATGCAAAAAAAGGCACTCGGAGGCCCCTGAACCACAAGAAAAGGCACTTGGTGGCCCCTGAACCACAAGAAAAGGCACTTGGTGGCCTCTACAGCACAATAAAAGGCAGTCGGGGCCACTACACTGCAAAAAAAAGAAACATGGAGGACCACACCCCCCAAAATAACAGCACTCAGAGGCCCCTGAACCACAAGAAAAGGCACTCAGTGGCTCCTACAGCACAAAAAAAGGCACTCGGGGGCTGCTACAATGTGAAACAAGGCACTTGGAGGGCCCTGCACCACCAAAAAAGGCACTCGGAGGCCCCTGCACTGGAAAAAAAAGGCACTTGCAGGCCTGTACACTGGAAATAAAGGCACTTGGAGGCCGATTCGCTGCAAAAAAAGGCACTCGGAGGGCCCTGCACCACAAAAAAAAAGCACTCGGAGGCTCCTGCACTGGAAAAAGAGGCACTTGCAGGCCTGTACACTAGGAAAAAAAGGCACTCGGAGGCCCCTACACCACCAAGAAAGGCACTTGGAGGCTGCTACGATGGAAAAAAAGGCACTCGGAGGCCCCTACACTGGAATAAAAGGCACTTGGAGGCCAGTGCACCCCAAAAAAGGGCACTCGGAGGCCTCTACACCACAAAAGAAAAGGCAGTAGGAGGCCCCTACACCACAAAAAAAGGCACTCGGAGGGCCCTTCACCGCAAAAAAAGGCACTCGGTGGCCCCCACATTGCAAAGAAAGGCACTTGGAGGCTACTACACTGCAAAAAAAGGCACTCGGTGGCCCCTGCACCGCAAAAAAAGGCACTCAGTAGCCCCTGCACCGCAAAAAAAGGCACTCGGAGGCCAGTGCACCGCAAAAAAAGGCACTCGGAGGCCAGTGCACCGCAAAAAAAAATGCACTCAGAGGCCCCTACAGCACAAAAGAAAGGCACTTGGAGCACCACACCACAAAAAAAGGCACTCGGCTGCCCCTACACTGGAAAAAAAAGGCACTTGGGGGCTGCTACAATGCAAACAAAGGCACTCGGGGCCACTACACTGCAAAAAAAAGGTACATGGAGGACCACACCCCCCAAAATAACAGCACCCTGAGGCCCCTGCACCACAAAAAAAAGGCACTTGGAGGCCCCTACACCACAAAAAAAGGCACTTGGCTGCCCCCACACTGGAAAAAAAGGCACTCGGAGGCCCCTACAGCACAAAAAAAGGCACTCGGGGGCTGCTACAATGTGAAACAAGGCACTCCGAGGGCCCTGCACCACCAAAAAAGGCACTCGGAGGCTCCTGCACTGGGAAAAGAGGCACTTGCAGGCCTGTACAGCAGAAAAAAGGCACTCGGAAGCCCCTACATTGCAAAAAAAGGCACTTGGAGGCTACTACACTGCAAAAAAATGCACCCTGAGGACCCTGCACCACCAAAAAAAGGCACTTGGAGGCCCCTACACCACAAAAAAAGGCACTCAGAGGCCCCTACACTGGAAAAAAAGGCACTCGGCTGCCCCTACACTGGAAAAAAAGGCACTCGGAGGCCCCTACACTGGAAAAAAAGGCACTTGGGGGCTGCTACAATGCAAAAAAAGGCACTTGGAGGCCCTGCACCAGAAACAAAGCACTTGGAGGGGCCTGCACCACAAAAGAAGGCACTCAGAGGCCCCTGACCCACAAGAAAAGGCACTCGGGGGCTGCTACAATGTGAAACAAGGCACTCTGAGGGCCCAGCACCACCAAAAAAGGCACTCGGAGGCCCCTGCACTCGGAAAAGAGGCACTTGCAGGCCTGTACACTGGAAATAAAGGCACTTGGCGGCCCCTGCACTGGAAAAAGAGGCACTTGGAGGGCCTGTACACTGGAAATAAAGGCACTTGGAGGCCCCAGCACCACAAAAAAAGGCACTCGGAAGCCCCCACATTGCAAAAAAAAGGCCCTTGGAGGCTACTACACTGCAAAAAAAGGCACTCGGTGGCCCCTGCACCACAAAAAAAGGCACTTGGAGGCCTCTACAACACCTTCCACTGCCCTATCAGACGCAGAGGCTCATGTGACCTCACAAGGACAGGAAGCCGCCAGGGGCCTGCCAGTGGCCTGTCAGGCACTGGTACTTCTGTGAGCTCACAAGCAGAGTCAGCAGCCATGGGCACACCACTGCCTGATGAGGCACTGAGACAAAGGTGACCTCAAAATGCAGCCAGCATGCAGAGGCCTGCCACTGGCCTATCAGGCAATAGGACTGCCGTGACCTCACAAGCACAGCAAACAGCCAGGAGCCTGCCACTGCCCTATAGGGCACAGAGGCTGCTTTGACCTGACAAGCACAGCCAGCAGCCAGGGGCCTGCTGCTGGCCTATCAGGCTGTAGGAGTGTTATGACCTGACAAGCCCAGCCAGCAGCTATGGGCATCCCACTGGCCTATCAGGCAACAGGACTGCTGTGACCTTACAAGCACAGCCAGCAGCTACGGGCCTCCACTGGCCTATGAGGCACAGAGGCTGCTGTGACCTCACAAGCACAGCCAGCAGCCATTGGCCTCCAACTTCCCAATCAGGTGCTGATGCCTTTTTTTGCGGTGCAGGGGCCACCGAGTGCCTTTTTTTGCGGTGCAGGGGCCACCGAGTGCCTTTTTTTGCAGTGTAGTAGCCTCCAAGTGCCTTTTTTTGCAATGTGGGGGCTTCCGAGTGCCTTTTTTTTGTGGTGCTGGAGCCTCCAAGTGCCTTTATTTCCAGTGTACAGGCCTGCAAGTGCCTCTTTTCCGAGTGCAGTGCAGGGGCCTCCGAGTGCCTTTTTTGGTGGTGCTGGGCCCTCAGAGTGCCTTGTTTCACATTGTAGCAGCCCCCGAGTGCCTTTTTTTGTGCTGTAGGAGCCACTGAGTGCCTTTTCTTGTGGTTCAGGGGCCTCTGAGTGCCTTCTTTTGTGGTGCAGGGCCCTCCAAGTGCGTTTGTTTCTGGTGCAGGGGCCTCCGAGTGCCTTCTTTTGCATTGTAGCTGCCCCCAAGTGCCTTTTTTTGTGGTGTAGGGGCCTCCGAGTGCCTTTTTTTCCAGTGTAGGGGCAGCCGAGTGCCTTTTTTTGTGGTGTAGGGGGCTGCTGTGACCTCACGAGCACAGCCAGCAGCCATTGGCCTCCCACTGGCCTATGAGGCACTGAGGCTGCTGTGACCTGACAAGCACAGCCAGCAGACAGGGGCCTGCTACTGGCCTATCAGGCACTGAGGCTGCTGTGACCGCACAAGCACAGCCTGTGGCCAGAAGCCTGCCACTGCCCTTTGAGGCAGTGAGGCTGCTGTGACCTCACAAGCACAGCCAGCAGCCATTGGCCTCCCACTGGCCTATCAGGTCCTGACGCTTCTGTGACCTCACAAGCACAGACAGCAGCTATGGGCCTGCCACTGCCCGATCAGGTGCTGACGCTGCTGTCAACTCAGAAGCACAGGAAATAGTCAGGGCCCTGCCACTGCCCTAAAGGGCATGGAGGCTGCTGTGACCTCAGAAGCCCAGCCAGCAGCTATGGGCCTGCCACTGCCCTATAGGGCACTGAGGCTTCTCTGACCTCACAAGCCCACCCAGCAGTCATTGGCCTCGAACTGGCCTATGAGGCAACAGGACTGCTGTGACCTCATGCAATGGCATGCAGGTCAAAGTGACATCATAAGACACAACCAGCAACCATGGGCCTGCCACTGCCCTTTTTGGCATGGAGACACAAGTATCCTCACAAGCCCAGTCAGGAGGCATGGCCCTGCCACTGGCCTATCAAGCATAGAGGCAGAAGCAACCTCACAAGCAGAACAAGGACTGATGGGCCTGACTGGCCTACCAGGCCGTGAGGCAGAAGTGACATGACTATCTCATCCAGCAGTGGTGGGCCTGACAATATCATTTCAGGCAGAGGGTAAAGTGATATCACAGAACGTTGAAGGACCATAACAGAAAAAAGGCACTTGGAGGCATGAGCACTGGGAAAAAAGGGCACTAGGAGGCGATGCACTGCAAAAATATGCACATGGAGGACACTATACTGGAAAAAAAGGCACTTTGGGAGCCTGCATGGCAAAAATAGGCACTTGGAGGCCGCTAGGCCGGAAAAAAAGGCACTTAGATGCCCCTTCACTGCAAAAAAAAGGCACTCAGACAGCAGTGCACCTCAAACAAAGGCACTCGGAGGCCCCTGCACCACAAAAACAGGCACCCGGAGAACAGTGAACCACAAGAAAAGGCACTCGGAGGCCGCTGCATCACAAAAAAAGACACTTGGAGGCTAATACACTGCAAAAAAGGCACTCGGAGGACCATGCATGGCAAAAAAAGGCACTCGGTGGCCCCGACACCACAAAAAGAGGCACTCGGATGCCCCTGCACTGGAACAAAAGGCACTCGGAGGCCAGTGCACCACAAGAAAAGGCACTCAGTGGCCCCTACAGCACAAAAAAAGGCTCTTGGGGCCTGCTGCAATGCAAAAAAAGGCACTCAGAAGCCCCTGAACCACAAGAAAAGGCACTCAGTGGCCCCTACAGCACAATAAAAAAGCACTTGGGGGCTGCTACAATGTGAAACAAGGCACTCCGAGGGCCCTGCACCACCAAAAAAGGCACTCGGAGGCTCCTGCACTGGAAAAAGAGGCACTTGCAGGCCTGTACAGCAGAAAAAAAGGCACTCAGAGGCCCCTACACCACCAAGAAAGGCACTCGGAAGCCCCTACATTGCAAAAAAAGGCACTTGGAGGCTACTACACTGCAAAGAAATGCACCCTGAGGCCCACGCACAGCAAAAAAAGGCACTCAGAGGCCTCCACACCACAAAAAAAGGCACTCGGAGGCCAGTGCACTGAAAAACAGGGCACTTGGAGGCCAGTGCACCGCAAAAAAAAATGCACTCAGAGGCCCCGACACCACAAAAAAAAGGCACTTGGAGGACCACACCACAAAAAAAGGTACTGGGTGGCCCCGACAGCACAAACAAATGCACTCGGGGGCTGCTACAATGTGAAACAAGGCATTCGGGGGGCTCGGCACGTCCAAAAAGGCACTCGGAAGCCCCTACATTGCAAAAAAAGGCACTTGGAGGCTACTACACTGCAAAAAAATGCACCCTGAGGCCCCTGCACTGCAAAAAAAGGCACTCGGTGGCCCCAACACCACAAAAAAAGGCACTCGGGGGCTGCTACAATGCGAAAACAGGCACTACGATGCCCCTACAGCGGAAAGAAAGGCACTCAGAGGGCCCTGCAGCACAAAAAAAGGCACTCAGCTGCCCTTCCACTGGAAAAACAGGCACTTGGAGTCCTCTACACCACAGAAAAAGGCACTCAGTGGCCCCTACACGACCAAGAAAGGCACTCGGTGGCCCCCACATTGCAAAAAAAGGCATTTGGAGGCTACTACACTGCAAAGAAATGCAACCTGCGGCCCACGCACAAGAAAAGGCACTTAGTAGCCCCTGCACGGCAATAAAAGGCACTCAGAGGCCTCCACACCGCAAAAAAAGGAACTCAGAGGCCAGTGCACTGAAAAACAGGGCACTTGGAGGCCAGTGCACCACAAAAGAAAATGCACTCAGAGGCCCCGACACCACAAAAGAAAGGCACTTGGAGGACCACACCACAAAAAAAGGCACTCGGCTGCCCCTACACTGTAAAAAAAAGGCACTCGGAGGCCCCTACACCACAAAAAAAGGCACTTGGGGGCTGCTACAATGCAAAAAAAGGCACTCGGAGGCCCCTGCACCAGAAACAAAGGCACTTGGAGGGACCTGCACCACAAGAAAAGGCACTCGGTGGCCCCTACAGCACAAAAAAAGGCTCTTGGGGGCTGCTACAATGCAAAAAAAGGCACTCAGCGGCCCATGAACCACAAGAAAAGGCACTTGGTGGCCCCTGAACCACAAGAAAAGGCACTCGGTGGCCTCTACAGTACAATAAAAGGCACTCGGGGCCACTACACCGCAAAAAAAAGAAACGTGGAGGACCACACCCCCCAAAATAACAGCACTCAGAGGCCCCTGAACCACAAGAAAAGGCACTCAGTGGCTCCTACAGCACAAAAAAAGGCACTCGGGGGCTGCTACAATGTGAAACAAGGCACTTGGAGGGCCCTGCACCACCAAAAAAGGCACTCGGAGGCCCCTGCACTGGAAAAAGAAAGGCACTTGCAGGCCTGTACACTGGAAATAAGGGCACTTGCAGGCCGATTCGCTGCAAAAAAAGGCACTCGGAGGGCCCTGCACCACAAATAAAAGGTACAAGGAGGACCACACCCCCCAAAATAACAGCACTCGGAGGCCCCTGAACCACAAGAAAAGGCATTCAGTGGCCTATCCAGCAAAATAAAAGGCACTCGGGGGCTGCTACAATGTGAAACAAGGCACTCGGAGGGCCCAGCACCACCAAAAAAGGCACTCGGAGGCCCCTGCACTGGGAAAAGAGGCACTTGCAGGCCTGTACACTGGAAATAAAGGCACTTGGCGGCCCCTGCACTGGAAAAAGAGGCACTTGGAGGGCCTGTACACTGGAAATAAAGGCACTTGGAGGCCCCAGCACCACAAAAAAAGGCACTCGGAAGCCCCTACATTGCAAAAAAAGGCACTCGGTGGCCCCGATACCACAAAAAAGGCACTTGGGGGCTGCTACACCGCAAAAAAAAGGCAAAAGGCACTCCGAGGCTGCTACACAGCAAAAAAAAGCCACTCAGGGGCTGCTACAATGCGAAAAAAGGCACTTGGAGGCGCCTGCAGTGGAAAAAAAGGCACTCAGAGGCCAGTGCACCACAAGAAAAGGCACTCGGTGGCCCCTGCACTGCCAAAAAAGTCAATCACAGGCCCCTGCACAGCAAAAAAAGGCACTCGGAGGCATCTACACCACAAAAAAAAGGCACTCAGAGGACCACACCACAAAAAAAGGTACTGGGTGGCCCCGACAGCACAAACAAATGCACTCGGGGGCTGCTACAATGTGAAACAAGGCATTCGGGGGGCCCGGCACCACCAAAAAGGCACTCGGAAGCCCCTACATTGCAAAAAAAGGCACTTGGAGGCTACTACACTGCAAAAAAATGCACCCTGAGGCCCCTGCACCGCAAAAAAAGGCACTCGGTGGCCCCAACACCACAAAAAAAGGCACTCGGGGGCTGCTACAATGCGAAAACAGGCACTACAATGCCCCTACAGCGGAAAGAAAGGCACTCAGAGGGCCCTGCACCGCAAAAAAAGGCACTCAGCTGCCCTTACACTGGAAAAACAGGCACTTGGAGGCCTCTACAACACAGAAAAAGGCACTCTGGCCCCTACACGACCAAGAAAGGCACTCGGTGGCCCCCACATTGCAAAAAAAGGCACTTGGAGGCTACTACACTGCAAAGAAATGCACCCTGAGGCCCACGCACAACAAGAAAAGGCACTTAGTAGCCCCTGCACTGCAATAAAAGGCACTCAGAGGCCTCCACACCGCAAAAAAAGGAACTCAGAGGCCAGTGCACTGAAAAACAGGGCACTTGGAGGCCAGTGCACCGCAAAAAAAATGCACTCAGAGGCCCCTACAGCACAAAAGAAAGGCACTCGGAGGACCACACCACAAAAAAAGGCACTCGGCTGCCCCTACACTGGAAAAAAAAGGCACTCGGAGGCCCCTACAGCACAAAAAAAGGCACTTGGGGGCTGCTACAATGCAAAAAAAGGCACTCGGAGGCCCCTGAACCACAAGAAAAGGCACTTGGTGGCCCCTGATCCACAAGAAAAGGCACTCGGTGGCCTCTACAGCACAATAAAAGGCAGTCGGGGCCACTACACTGCAAAAAAAAGAAACATGGAGGACCACACCCCCCAAAATAACAGCACTCAGAGGCCCCTGAACCACAAGAAAAGGCACTCAGTGGCTCCTACAGCACAAAAAAAGGCACTCGGGGGCTGCTACAATGTGAAACAAGGCACTTGGAGGGCCCTGCACCACCAAAACAGGCACTCGGAGGCCCCTGCACTGGAAAAAAAAAAGGCACTTGCAGGCCTGTACACTGGAAATAAAGGCACTTGCAGGCCGATTCGCTGCAAAAAAAGGCACTCGGAGGGCCCTGCACCACAAAAAAAAAGCACTCGGAGGCTCCTGCACTGGAAAAAGAGGCACTTGCAGGCCTGTACACTAGGAAAAAAAGGCACTTGGAGGCCCCTACACCACCAAGAAAGGCACTTGGAGGCTGCTACGATGGAAAAAAAGGCACTCGGAGGCCCCTGCACTGGAATAAAAGGCACTTGGAGGCCAGTGCACCCCAAAAAAGGGCACTCGGAGGCCTCTACACCACAAAAGAAAAGGCAGTAGGAGGCCCCTACACCACAAAAAAAGGCACTCGGAGGGCCCTTCACCGCAAAAAAAGGCACTCGGAGGCCAGTGCACCGCAAAAAAAGGCACTCGGAGGCCAGTGCACTGAAAAACAGGGCACTCGGAGGCCAGTGCACCGCAAAAAAAGGCACTCGGAGGCCAGTGCACCGCAAAAAAAGGCACTCGGAGGCCAGTGCACCGCAAAAAAAAATGCACTCAGAGGCCCCTACAGCACAAAAGAAAGGCACTCGGAGCACCACACCACAAAAAAGGCACTCGGCTGCCCCTACACCACAAAAAAAAGGCACTTGGGGGCTGCTACAATGCAAAAAAAGGCACTCGGGGCCACTACACTGCAAAAAAAAGGTACATGGAGGACCACACCCCCCAAAATAACAGCACCCTGAGGCCCCTGCACCACAAAAAAAAGGCACTTGGAGGCCCCTACACCACAAAAAAAGGCACTCGGCTGCCCCTACACTGGAAAAAAAGGCACTCGGAGGCCCCTACAGCACAAAAAAAGGCTCTTGGGGGCTGCTACAATGCAAAAAAAGGCACTCGGAGGCCCCTGCACCAGAAAGAAAGGAACTCGGAGGGCCCTGCACCACAAAAGAAGGCACTCGGAGGCCCCTGCACCACAAGAAAAGCCACTCGGGGCCACTACACCGCAAAAAAAAGGTACAAGGAGGACCACACCCCCCAAAATAACAGCACTCGGAGGCCCCTGAACCACAAGAAAAGGCATTCAGTGGCCTATCCAGCAAAATAAAAGGCACTCGGGGGCTGCTACAATGTGAAACAAGGCACTCGGAGGGCCCAGCACCACCAAAAAAGGCACTCGGAGGCCCCTGCACTGGGAAAAGAGGCACTTGCAGGCCTGTACACTGGAAATAAAGGCACTTGGCGGCCCCTGCACTGGAAAAAGAGGCACTTGGAGGGCCTGTACACTGGAAATAAAGGCACTTGGAGGCCCCAGCACCACAAAAAAAGGCACTCGGAAGCCCCTACATTGCAAAAAAAGGCACTCGGTGGCCCCGATACCACAAAAAAGGCACTTGGGGGCTGCTACACCGCAAAAAAAAGGCAAAAGGCACTCCGAGGCTGCTACACAGCAAAAAAAAGCCACTCAGGGGCTGCTACAATGTGAAAAAAGGCACTTGGAGGCGCCTGCAGTGGAAAAAAAGGCACTCAGAGGCCAGTGCACCACAAGAAAAGGCACTCGGTGGCCCCTGCACTGCCAAAAAAGTCAATCACAGGCCCCTGCACAGCAAAAAAAGGCACTCGGAGGCATCTACACCACAAAAAAAAGGCACTCAGAGGACCACACCACAAAAAAAGGTACTGGGTGGCCCCGACAGCACAAACAAATGCACTCGGGGGCTGCTACAATGTGAAACAAGGCATTCGGGGGGCCCGGCACCACCAAAAAGGCACTCGGAAGCCCCTACATTGCAAAAAAAGGCACTTGGAGGCTACTACACTGCAAAAAAATGCACCCTGAGGCCCCTGCACCGCAAAAAAAGGCACTCGGTGGCCCCAACACCACAAAAAAAGGCACTCGGGGGCTGCTACAATGCGAAAACAGGCACTACAATGCCCCTACAGCGGAAAGAAAGGCACTCAGAGGGCCCTGCACCGCAAAAAAAGGCACTCAGCTGCCCTTACACTGGAAAAACAGGCACTTGGAGGCCTCTACAACACAGAAAAAGGCACTCTGGCCCCTACACGACCAAGAAAGGCACTCGGTGGCCCCCACATTGCAAAAAAAGGCACTTGGAGGCTACTACACTGCAAAGAAATGCACCCTGAGGCCCACGCACAACAAGAAAAGGCACTTAGTAGCCCCTGCACTGCAATAAAAGGCACTCAGAGGCCTCCACACCGCAAAAAAAGGAACTCAGAGGCCAGTGCACTGAAAAACAGGGCACTTGGAGGCCAGTGCACCGCAAAAAAAATGCACTCAGAGGCCCCTACAGCACAAAAGAAAGGCACTCGGAGGACCACACCACAAAAAAAGGCACTCGGCTGCCCCTACACTGTAAAAAAAAGGCACTCGGAGGCCCCTACAGCACAAAAAAAGGCACTTGGGGGCTGCTACAATGCAAAAAAAGGCACTCGGAGGCCCCTGAACCACAAGAAAAGGCACTTGGTGGCCCCTGATCCACAAGAAAAGGCACTCGGTGGCCTCTACAGCACAATAAAAGGCAGTCGGGGCCACTACACTGCAAAAAAAAGAAACATGGAGGACCACACCCCCCAAAATAACAGCACTCAGAGGCCCCTGAACCACAAGAAAAGGCACTCAGTGGCTCCTACAGCACAAAAAAAGGCACTCGGGGGCTGCTACAATGTGAAACAAGGCACTTGGAGGGCCCTGCACCACCAAAACAGGCACTCGGAGGCCCCTGCACTGGAAAAAAAAAAGGCACTTGCAGGCCTGTACACTGGAAATAAAGGCACTTGCAGGCCGATTCGCTGCAAAAAAAGGCACTCGGAGGGCCCTGCACCACAAAAAAAAAGCACTCGGAGGCTCCTGCACTGGAAAAAGAGGCACTTGCAGGCCTGTACACTAGGAAAAAAAGGCACTTGGAGGCCCCTGCACTGGAATAAAAGGCACTTGGAGGCCAGTGCACCCCAAAAAAGGGCACTCGGAGGCCTCTACACCACAAAAGAAAAGGCAGTAGGAGGCCCCTTCACCGCAAAAAAAGGCACTCGGAGGGCCCTTCACCGCAAAAAAAGGCACTCGGTGGCCCCTGCACCGCAAAAAAAGGCACTCGGAGGCCAGTGCACTGAAAAACAGGGCACTCGGAGGCCAGTGCACCGCAAAAAAAGGCACTCGGAGGCCAGTGCACCGCAAAAAAAAATGCACTCAGAGGCCCCTACAGCACAAAAGAAAGGCACTCGGAGCACCACACCACAAAAAAGGCACTCGGCTGCCCCTACACCACAAAAAAAAGGCACTTGGGGGCTGCTACAATGCAAAAAAAGGCACTCGGGGCCACTACACTGCAAAAAAAAGGTACATGGAGGACCACACCCCCCAAAATAACAGCACCCTGAGGCCCCTGCACCACAAAAAAAAGGCACTTGGAGGCCCCTACACCACAAAAAAAGGCACTCGGCTGCCCCTACACTGGAAAAAAAGGCACTCGGAGGCCCCTACAGCACAAAAAAAGGCACTTGGGGGCTGCTACAATGCAAAAAAAGGCACTCGGAGGCCCCTGCACCAGAAAGAAAGGAACTCGGAGGGCCCTGCACCACAAAAGAAGGCACTCGGAGGCCCCTGCACCACAAGAAAAGCCACTCGGGGCCACTACACCGCAAAAAAAAGGTACAAGGAGGACCACACCCCCGAAAATAACAGCACTCGGAGGCCCCTGAACCACAAGAAAAGGCATTCAGTGGCCTATCCAGCAAAATAAAAGGCACTCGGGGGCTGCTACAATGTGAAACAAGGCACTCGGAGGGCCCAGCACCACCAAAAAAGGCACTCAGAGGCCCCTGCACTGGGAAAAGAGGCACTTGCAGGCCTGTACACTGGAAATAAAGGCACTTGGCGGCCCCTGCACTGGAAAAAGAGGCACTTGGAGGGCCTGTACACTGGAAATAAAGGCACTTGGAGGCCCCAGCACCACAAAAAAAGGCACTCGGAAGCCCCTACATTGCAAAAAAAGGCACTCGGTGGCCCCGATACCACAAAAAAGGCACTTGGGGGCTGCTACACCGCAAAAAAAAGGCAAAAGGCACTCCGAGGCTGCTACACAGCAAAAAAAAGCCACTCAGGGGCTGCTACAATGCGAAAAAAGGCACTTGGAGGCGCCTGCAGTGGAAAAAAAGGCACTCAGAGGCCAGTGCACCACAAGAAAAGGCACTCGGTGGCCCCTGCACTGCCAAAAAAGTCAATCACAGGCCCCTGCACTGCCAAAAAAGGCACTCGGAGGCATCTACACCACAAAAAAAAGGCACTCAGAGGACCACACCACAAAAAAAGGTACTGGGTGGCCCCGACAGCACAAACAAATGCACTCGGGGGCTGCTACAATGTGAAACAAGGCATTCGGGGGGCCCGGCACCACCAAAAAGGCACTCGGAAGCCCCTACATTGCAAAAAAAGGCACTTGGAGGCTACTACACTGCAAAAAAATGCACCCTGAGGCCCCTGCACCGCAAAAAAAGGCACTCGGTGGCCCCAACACCACAAAAAAAGGCACTCGGGGGCTGCTACAATGCGAAAACAGGCACTACAATGCCCCTACAGCGGAAAGAAAGGCACTCAGAGGGCCCTGCACCGCAAAAAAAGGCACTCAGCTGCCCTTACACTGGAAAAACAGGCACTTGGAGGCCTCTACAACACAGAAAAAGGCACTCTGGCCCCTACACGACCAAGAAAGGCACTCGGTGCCCCCACATTGCAAAAAAAGGCACTTGGAGGCTACTACACTGCAAAGAAATGCACCCTGAGGCCCACGCACAACAAGAAAAGGCACTTAGTAGCCCCTGCACTGCAATAAAAGGCACTCAGAGGCCTCCACACCGCAAAAAAAGGAACTCAGAGGCCAGTGCACTGAAAAACAGGGCACTTGGAGGCCAGTGCACCGCAAAAAAAATGCACTCAGAGGCCCCTACAGCACAAAAGAAAGGCACTCGGAGGACCACACCACAAAAAAAGGCACTCGGCTGCCCCTACACTGTAAAAAAAAGGCACTCGGAGGCCCCTACAGCACAAAAAAAGGCACTTGGGGGCTGCTACAATGCAAAAAAAGGCACTCGGAGGCCCCTGAACCACAAGAAAAGGCACTTGGTGGCCCCTGATCCACAAGAAAAGGCACTCGGTGGCCTCTACAGCACAATAAAAGGCAGTCGGGGCCACTACACTGCAAAAAAAAGAAACATGGAGGACCACACCCCCCAAAATAACAGCACTCAGAGGCCCCTGAACCACAAGAAAAGGCACTCAGTGGCTCCTACAGCACAAAAAAAGGCACTCGGGGGCTGCTACAATGTGAAACAAGGCACTTGGAGGGCCCTGCACCACCAAAACAGGCACTCGGAGGCCCCTGCACTGGAAAAAAAAAAGGCACTTGCAGGCCTGTACACTGGAAATAAAGGCACTTGCAGGCCGATTCGCTGCAAAAAAAGGCACTCCGAGGGCCCTGCACCACAAAAAAAAAGCACTCGGAGGCTCCTGCACTGGAAAAAGAGGCACTTGCAGGCCTGTACACTAGGAAAAAAAGGCACTTGGAGGCCCCTACACCACCAAGAAAGGCACTTGGAGGCTGCTACGATGGAAAAAAAGGCACTCGGAGGCCCCTGCACTGGAATAAAAGGCACTTGGAGGCCAGTGCACCCCAAAAAAGGGCACTCGGAGGCCTCTACACCACAAAAGAAAAGGCAGTAGGAGGCCCCTACACCACAAAAAAAGGCACTCGGAGGGCCCTTCACCGCAAAAAAAGGCACTCGGTGGCCCCTGCACCGCAAAAAAAGGCACTCGGAGGCCAGTGCACTGAAAAACAGGGCACTCGGAGGCCAGTGCACCGCAAAAAAAGGCACTCGGAGGCCAGTGCACCGCAAAAAAAGGCACTCGGAGGCCAGTGCACCGCAAAAAAAAATGCACTCAGAGGCCCCTACAGCACAAAAGAAAGGCACTCGGAGCACCACACCACAAAAAAGGCACTCGGCTGCCCCTACACCACAAAAAAAAGGCACTTGGGGGCTGCTACAATGCAAAAAAAGGCACTCGGGGCCACTACACTGCAAAAAAAAGGTACATGGAGGACCACACCCCCCAAAATAACAGCACCCTGAGGCCCCTGCACCACAAAAAAAAGGCACTTGGAGGCCCCTACACCACAAAAAAAGGCACTCGGCTGCCCCTACACTGGAAAAAAAGGCACTCGGAGGCCCCTACAGCACAAAAAAAGGCTCTTGGGGGCTGCTACAATGCAAAAAAAGGCACTCGGAGGCCCCTGCACCAGAAAGAAAGGAACTCGGAGGGCCCTGCACCACAAAAGAAGGCACTCGGAGGCCCCTGCACCACAAGAAAAGCCACTCGGGGCCACTACACCGCAAAAAAAAGGTACAAGGAGGACCACACCCCCCAAAATAACAGCACTCGGAGGCCCCTGAACCACAAGAAAAGGCATTCAGTGGCCTATCCAGCAAAATAAAAGGCACTCGGGGGCTGCTACAATGTGAAACAAGGCACTCGGAGGGCCCAGCACCACCAAAAAAGGCACTCGGAGGCCCCTGCACTGGGAAAAGAGGCACTTGCAGGCCTGTACACTGGAAATAAAGGCACTTGGCGGCCCCTGCACTGGAAAAAGAGGCACTTGGAGGGCCTGTACACTGGAAATAAAGGCACTTGGAGGCCCCAGCACCACAAAAAAAGGCACTCGGAAGCCCCTACATTGCAAAAAAAGGCACTCGGTGGCCCCGATACCACAAAAAAGGCACTTGGGGGCTGCTACACCACAAAAAAAAGGCAAAAGGCACTCCGAGGCTGCTACACAGCAAAAAAAAGCCACTCAGGGGCTGCTACAATGCGAAAAAAGGCACTTGGAGGCGCCTGCAGTGGAAAAAAAGGCACTCAGAGGCCAGTGCACCACAAGAAAAGGCACTCGGTGGCCCCTGCACTGGAAAAAAAGTCAATCACAGGCCCCTGCACAGCAAAAAAAGGCACTCGGAGGCATCTACACCACAAAAAAAAGGCACTCAGAGGACCACACCACAAAAAAAGGTACTGGGTGGCCCCGACAGCACAAACAAATGCACTCGGGGGCTGCTACAATGTGAAACAAGGCATTCGGGGGGCCCGGCACCACCAAAAAGGCACTCGGAAGCCCCTACATTGCAAAAAAAGGCACTTGGAGGCTACTACACTGCAAAAAAATGCACCCTGAGGCCCCTGCACCGCAAAAAAAGGCACTCGGTGGCCCCAACACCACAAAAAAAGGCACTCGGGGGCTGCTACAATGCGAAAACAGGCACTACAATGCCCCTACAGCGGAAAGAAAGGCACTCAGAGGGCCCTGCATCGCAAAAAAAGGCACTCAGCTGCCCTTACACTGGAAAAACAGGCACTTGGAGGCCTCTACAACACAGAAAAAGGCACTCTGGCCCCTACACGACCAAGAAAGGCACTCGGTGGCCCCCACATTGCAAAAAAAGGCACTTGGAGGCTACTACACTGCAAAGAAATGCACCCTGAGGCCCACGCACAACAAGAAAAGGCACTTAGTAGCCCCTGCACTGCAATAAAAGGCACTCAGAGGCCTCCACACCACAAAAAAAGGAACTCAGAGGCCAGTGCACTGAAAAACAGGGCACTTGGAGGCCAGTGCACCGCAAAAAAAATGCACTCAGAGGCCCCTACAGCACAAAAGAAAGGCACTCGGAGGACCACACCACAAAAAAAGGCACTCGGCTGCCCCTACACTGGAAAAAAAAGGCACTCGGAGGCCCCTACAGCACAAAAAAAGGCACTTGGGGGCTGCTACAATGCAAAAAAAGGCACTCGGAGGCCCCTGAACCACAAGAAAAGGCACTTGGTGGCCCCTGATCCACAAGAAAAGGCACTCGGTGGCCTCTACAGCACAATAAAAGGCACTCGGGGCCACTACACTGCAAAAAAAAGAAACATGGAGGACCACACCCCCCAAAATAACAGCACTCAGAGGCCCCTGAACCACAAGAAAAGGCACTCAGTGGCTCCTACAGCACAAAAAAAGGCACTCGGGGGCTGCTACAATGTGAAACAAGGCACTTGGAGGGCCCTGCACCACCAAAACAGGCACTCGGAGGCCCCTGCACTGGAAAAAAAAAAGGCACTTGCAGGCCTGTACACTGGAAATAAAGGCACTTGCAGGCCGATTCGCTGCAAAAAAAGGCACTCGGAGGGCCCTGCACCACAAAAAAAAAGCACTCGGAGGCTCCTGCACTGGAAAAAGAGGCACTTGCAGGCCTGTACACTAGGAAAAAAAGGCACTTGGAGGCCCCTACACCACCAAGAAAGGCACTTGGAGGCTGCTACGATGGAAAAAAAGGCACTCGGAGGCCCCTGCACTGGAATAAAAGGCACTTGGAGGCCAGTGCACCCCAAAAAAGGGCACTCGGAGGCCTCTACACCACAAAAGAAAAGGCAGTAGGAGGCCCCTACACCACAAAAAAAGGCACTCGGAGGGCCCTTCACCGCAAAAAAAGGCACTCGGTGGCCCCTGCACCGCAAAAAAAGGCACTCGGTGGCCCCTGCACCGCAAAAAAAGGCACTCGGAGGCCAGTGCACCGCAAAAAAAGGCACTCGGAGGCCAGTGCACCGCAAAAAAAAATGCACTCAGAGGCCCCTACAGCACAAAAGTAAGGCACTCGGAGCACCACACCACAAAAAAGGCACTCGGCTGCCCCTACACCACAAAAAAAAGGCACTTGGGGGCTGCTACAATGCAAAAAAAGGCACTCGGGGCCACTACACTGCAAAAAAAAGGTACATGGAGGACCACACCCCCCAAAATAACAGCACCCTGAGGCCCCTGCACCACAAAAAAAAGGCACTTGGAGGCCCCTACACCACAAAAAAAGGCACTCGGCTGCCCCTACACTGGAAAAAAAGGCACTCGGAGGCCCCTACAGCACAAAAAAAGGCACTTGGGGGCTGCTACAATGCAAAAAAAGGCACTCGGAGGCCCCTGCACCAGAAAGAAAGGAACTCGGAGGCCCCTGCACCACAAAAGAAGGCACTCGGAGGCCCCTGCACCACAAGAAAAGCCACTCGGGGCCACTACACCGCAAAAAAAAGGTACAAGGAGGACCACACCCCCCAAAATAACAGCACTCGGAGGCCCCTGAACCACAAGAAAAGGCATTCAGTGGCCTATCCAGCAAAATAAAAGGCACTCGGGGGCTGCTACAATGTGAAACAAGGCACTCGGAGGGCCCAGCACCACCAAAAAAGGCACTCGGAGGCCCCTGCACTGGGAAAAGAGGCACTTGCAGGCCTGTACACTGGAAATAAAGGCACTTGGCGGCCCCTGCACTGGAAAAAGAGGCACTTGGAGGGCCTGTACACTGGAAATAAAGGCACTTGGAGGCCCCAGCACCACAAAAAAAGGCACTCGGAAGCCCCTACATTGCAAAAAAAGGCACTCGGTGGCCCCGATACCACAAAAAAGGCACTTGGGGGCTGCTACACCGCAAAAAAAAGGCAAAAGGCACTCCGAGGCTGCTACACAGCAAAAAAAAGCCACTCAGGGGCTGCTACAATGCGAAAAAAGGCACTTGGAGGCGCCTGCAGTGGAAAAAAAGGCACTCAGAGGCCAGTGCACCACAAGAAAAGGCACTCGGTGGCCCCTGCACTGCCAAAAAAGTCAATCACAGGCCCCTGCACAGCAAAAAAAGGCACTCGGAGGCATCTACACCACAAAAAAAAGGCACTCAGAGGACCACACCACAAAAAAAGGTACTGGGTGGCCCCGACAGCACAAACAAATGCACTCGGGGGCTGCTACAATGTGAAACAAGGCATTCGGGGGGCCCGGCACCACCAAAAAGGCACTCGGAAGCCCCTACATTGCAAAAAAAGGCACTTGGAGGCTACTACACTGCAAAAAAATGCACCCTGAGGCCCCTGCACCGCAAAAAAAGGCACTCGGTGGCCCCAACACCACAAAAAAAGGCACTCGGGGGCTGCTACAATGCGAAAACAGGCACTACAATGCCCCTACAGCGGAAAGAAAGGCACTCAGAGGGCCCTGCACTGCAAAAAAAGGCACTCAGCTGCCCTTACACTGGAAAAACAGGCACTTGGAGGCCTCTACAACACAGAAAAAGGCACTCTGGCCCCTACACGACCAAGAAAGGCACTCGGTGGCCCCCACATTGCAAAAAAAGGCACTTGGAGGCTACTACACTGCAAAGAAATGCACCCTGAGGCCCACGCACAACAAGAAAAGGCACTTAGTAGCCCCTGCACTGCAATAAAAGGCACTCAGAGGCCTCCACACCGCAAAAAAAGGAACTCAGAGGCCAGTGCACTGAAAAACAGGGCACTTGGAGGCCAGTGCACCGCAAAAAAAATGCACTCAGAGGCCCCTACAGCACAAAAGAAAGGCACTCGGAGGACCACACCACAAAAAAAGGCACTCGGCTGCCCCTACACTGGAAAAAAAAGGCACTCGGAGGCCCCTACAGCACAAAAAAAGGCACTTGGGGGCTGCTACAATGCAAAAAAAGGCACTCGGAGGCCCCTGCACCACAAGAAAAGCCACTCGGAGCCACTGCACCGCAAAAAAAAGGTACATGGAGGACCACACCCCCCAAAATAACAGCACTCGGAGGCCCCTGAACCACAAGAAAAGGCATTCAGTGGCCTATCCAGCAAAATAAAAGGCACTCGGGGGCTGCTACAATGTGAAACAAGGCACTCCGAGGGCCCTGCACCACCAAAAAAGGCACTCGGAGGCTCCTGCACTGGGAAAAGAGGCACTTGCAGGCCTGTACAGCAGAAAAAAGGCACTCGGAAGCCCCTACATTGCAAAAAAAGGCACTTGGAGACTACTACACTGCAAAAAAATGCACCCTGAGGACCCTGCACCACCAAAAAAAGGCACTTGGAGGCCCCTACACCACAAAAAAAGGCACTCGGCTGCCCCTACACTGGAAAAAAAGGCACTCGGCTGCCCCTACACTGGAAAAAAAGGCACTCGGAGGCCCCCACACCACAAAAAAAGGCACTTGGGGGCTGCTACAATGCAAAAAAAGGCACTCGGAGGCCCCTGAACCACAAGAAAAGGCACTTGGTGGCCCCTGATCCACAAGAAAAGGCACTCGGTGGCCTCTACAGCACAATAAAAGGCAGTCGGGGCCACTACACTGCAAAAAAAAGATACATGGAGGACCACACCCCCCAAAATAACAGCACTCAGAGGCCCCTGAACCACAAGAAAAGGCACTCAGTGGCTCCTACAGCACAAAAAAAGGCACTCGGGGGCTGCTACAATGTGAAACAAGGCACTTGGAGGGCCCTGCACCACCAAAACAGGCACTCGGAGGCCCCTGACCCACAATAAAAGGCACTCGGGGGCTGCTACAATGTGAAACAAGGCACTCTGAGGGCCCAGCACCACCAAAAAAGGCACTCGGAGGCCCCTGCACTGGGAAAAGAGGCACTTGCAGGCCTGTACACTGGAAATAAAGGCACTTGGCGGCCCCTGCACTGGAAAAAGAGGCACTTGGAGGGCCTGTACACTGGAAATAAAGGCACTTGGAGGCCCCAGCACCACAAAAAAAGGCACTCGGAAGCCCCCACATTGCAAAAAAAGGCCCTTGGAGGCTACTACACTGCAAAAAAAGGCACTCGGTGGCCCCTGCACCGCAAAAAAAGGCACTTGGAGGCCTCTACAACACCTTCCGCTGCCCTGTCAGACGCAGAGGCTCATGTGACCTCACAAGGACAGGAAGCCGCCAGGGGCCTGCCAGTGGCCTGTCAGGCACTGGTACTTCTGTGAGCTCACAAGCAGAGTCAGCAGCCATGGGCACACCACTGCCTGATGAGGCACTGAGACAAAGGTGACCTCAAAATGCAGCCAGCATGCAGAGGCCTGCCACTGGCCTATCAGGCAATAGGATTGCCGTGACCTCACAAGCACAGCAAACAGCCAGGAGCCTGCCACTGCCCTATAGGGCACAGAGGCTGCTGTGACCTGACAAGCACAGCCAGCAGCCAGGGGCCTGCCACTGGCCTGTGAAGCACTGAGGCTGCTGTGACCTGACAAGCACAGCCAAGCAGACAGGGGCCTTCCACTGGCCTATGAGGCACTGAGGCTGCTGTGACCTCACAAGCACAGCCAGCAGTGAAGGGCCTGCCACTGGCCTACAGGGAACAGAGGCTGCTGTGACCTCACAAGCACAGCCAGCAGCCATTGGCCTTCCACTGCCCAATGAGGCGCTGACACTGCTCTGACCTCACAAGCACAGCACACTGTCACGGGCCTGCCACTGCCATAAAGGGCACGGAGGCTGCTGTGACCTCACAAGCACAGCCAGCAGCCAGGGGCCTGCCACTGGCCTGTGAAGCACTGAGGCTGCTGTGACCTCACGAGCCCAGGCAGCAGCTATGGGCCTGCCACTGCCCTGTAGGGCAGGGAGGCTGCTGTGACCTCAGAAGCCCAGCGAGCAGCTATGGGCCTGCCACTGCCCCATAGGGCACTGAGGCTTCTCTGACCTCACAAGCCCACCCAGCAGTCATTGGCCTCGAACTGGCCTATGAGGCAACAGGACTGCTGTGACCTCACAAGCACGGCCAGCAGGCATGGGCATCCAACTGCCCTATGAGGCCCCGAGACAAACGTGACCTCATAACGCAGCCAGCAGCCATGGGCGTGCCCCTGACCTATCAGGCAATAGGACTGCTGTGACCTCACAAGCATAGCCAGCAGCCAGGGCCTGCCACTGCCCTATGAGGTACAGAGACAAATGTGACCTGAAAAGGCAGCCAGCAGACGGGCCTGCCACTGCCTTATAAGACACTGAGGCTGCTGTGACCTCACAAGCAAAGCCAGCAGCTGTGGGTCTGCCACTGGCCTATGAGGCACTGAGGCTGCTATGACCTCACAAGCACAGCCAGCAGCCAGGGTCCTGCTGCTGGCCTATCAGGCTGTAGGCGTGTTATCACCTGACAAGCACAGCCAGCAGCTATGGGCCTCCCACTGGCCTATCAGGCAACAGGACTGCTGTGACCTTACAAGCACAGCTAGCAGCTATGGGCCTGCCACTGGCCTATGAGGCATGGAGGCTGCTGTGACCTCACAAGCAAAGCCAGCAGCCATTGGCCTCCCACTGGCCTATGAGGCACGGAGGCTGCTGTGACCTCACAAGCACAGCCAGCAGCCATTCGCCTTCCACTGCCCGATGAGGCACTGACACTGCTCTGACCTCACAAGCACAGCACACTGTCACGGGCCTGCCGCTGTCACGGGCCTGCCACTGCCATAAAGGGCACGGAAGCTGCTGTGACCTCACAAGCACAGCCAGCAGCCAGGGGCCTGCCATTGGCCTGTGAAGCACTGAGGCTGCTGTGCCCTTTCAAGCACAGCCAGCAGCCAGGGGCCTGCCACTGCCCTATGAGAAACTGAGGCTGCTGTGACCTCACAAGCAAAGCAAGCAGCTGTGGGTCTGTCACTGGCCTATCAGGCTGTAGGAGTCTTGTGACCTGACAAGCACAGCCAGCAGCCAGGGGCCTGCCACTGGCCTGTGAAGCACTGAGGCTGCTATGACCTCACAAGCCCAGGCAGCAGCTATGGGCCTGCCACTGCCCTATAGGGCACTGAGGCTGCTGTGACCTCACAAGCACAGCGAGGAGCCAGAGGCCTGCCATTGCCCTAGAAGGTACAGAGACAAATGTGACCTCAAAAGGCAGCCAGCAGACAGGGGCCTTCCACGGGCCTATCAGGAAATAGGACTGCTGTGACCTGACAAGCACAGCAAGCAGCTACGGGCCTTCCACTGGCCTATGAGGCACTGAGGCTGCTATGACCTCACAAGCACAGCCAGCAGCTATGGGCCTGCCACTGGCCTATGAGGCACTGAGGCTGCTGTGACCTCAGAAGCACAGTCAGCAGCCAGGGGCCTGCTGCTGGCCTATCAGGCTGTAGGAGTGTTATGACCTGACAAGCACAGCCAGCAGCTATGGGCATCCCACTGGCCTATCAGGCAACAGGACTGCTGTGACCTTACAAGCACAGCCAGCAGCTACGGGCCTCCACTGGCCTATGAGGCACTGAGGGTGCTGTGACCTCACAAGCACACCAAGCAGCCAGGGGCCTCCTACGGACCTATCAGGCACTGAGGCTGCTGTGACCTCACAAGCACAGCCAGCAGCCAAGGGCCTGCCACTAGCCTATCAGGCAGTAGGATGCTGTGACGTCACAAGCACAGTCAGCAGCTATGGGCCTTCCACTGGCCTATAGGGAACGGAGCTGAGGACCCTGCACCACAAAAAAAAGGCACTTGGAGGCCCCTACACCACAAAAAAAGGCACTCGGCTGCCCCTACACTGGAAAAAAAGGCACTCGGCTGCCCCTACACTGGAAAAAAAGGCACTCGGCTGCCCCTACACTGGAAAAAAAGGCACTCGGAGGCCCCCACACCACAATAAAAGGCACTTGGGGGCTGCTACAATGCAAAAAAAGGCACTTGGAGGCCCTGCACCAGAAACAAAGGCACTTGGAGGGCCCTGCACCACAAGAAAAGGCACTCAGTGGCCCCTAGAGCACAATAAAAGGCTCTTGGGGGCTGCTATAATGCAAAAAAAGGCACTCAGAGGCCCCTGAACCACAAGAAAAGGCACTTGGTGGCCCCTGAACCACAAGAAAAGGCACTCGGTGGCCTCTACAGCACAATAAAAGGCACTCGGGGGCTGCTACAATGTGAAACAAGGCACTTGGAGGGCCCTGCACCACCAAAAAAGGCACTCGGAGGCCCCTGCACTGGAAAAAAAAAGGCACTTGCAGGCCTGTACACTGGAAATAAAGGCACTTGCAGGCCGATTCGCTGCAAAAAAAGGCACTCGGAGGGCCCTGCACCACAAAAAAAAAGCACTCGGAGGCTCCTGCACTGGAAAAAGAGGCACTTGCAGGCCTGTACACTAGGAAAAAAAGGCACTTGGAGGCCCCTACACCACCAAGAAAGGCACTTGGAGGCCCCTACACCACCAAGAAAGGCACTTGGAGGCTGCTACAAAGGAAAAAAAGGCACTTGGAGGCCAGTGCACCCCAAAAAAGGGCACTCGGAGACCTCTACACCACAAAAGAAAAGGCAGTAGGAGGCCCCTACACCACAAAAAAAGGCACTCGGTGGCCCCCACATTGCAAAAAAAGGCACTTGGAGGCTACTACACTGCAAAAAAAGGCACTCAGTAGCCCCTGCACCGCAAAAAAAGGCACTCAGTAGCCCCTGCACCGCAAAAAAAGGCACTCGGAGGCCAGTGCACTGAAAAACAGGGCACTTGGAGGCCAGTGCACCGCAAAAAAAAATGCACTCAGAGGCCCCTACAGCACAAAAGAAAGGCACTTGGAGCACCACACCACAAAAGAAGGCACTCGGCTGCCCCTACACCACAAAAAAAGGCACTTGGGGGCTGCTACAATGCAAAAAAAGGCACTCGGAGGCCCCTGCACCAGAAAGAAAGGAACTCGGAGGGCCCTGCACCACAAAAGAAGGCACTCGGAGGCCCCTGCACCACAAGAAAAGGCACTCGGGGCCACTACACTGCAAAAAAAAGGTACATGGAGGACCACACCCCCCAAAATAACAGCACTCGGAGGCCCCTGAACCACAAGAAAAGGCATTCAGTGGCCCCTACAGCACAATAAAAGGCACTTGGGGGCTGCTACAATGTGAAACAAGGCACTCCGAGGGCCCTGCACCACCAAAAAAGGCACTCGGAGGCTCCTGCACTGGAAAAAGAGGCACTTGCAGGCCTGTACAGTGGAAATAAAGGCACTTGGAGGCCCCTGCACCACAAAAGAAGGCACTCGGAGGCCCCTACACTGCAAAAAAGGGCACTCGGAGGGCACTTCACCGCAAAAAAAGGCACCCGGTGGCCCCCACATTGCAAAAAAAGGCACTTGGAGGCTACTACACTGCAAAAAAAGGCACTCAGTAGCCCCTGCACCGCAAAAAAGGCACTCAGTAGCCCCTGCACCGCAAAAAAAGGCACTCGGAGGCCAGTGCACTGAAAAACAGGGCACTTGGAGGCCAGTGCACCGCAAAAAAAAAATGCACTCAGAGGGCCCTACAGCACAAAAGAAAGGCACTCGGAGCACCACACCACAAAAAAAGGCACTCGGCTCCCCTTACACTGGAAAAAAAGGCACTCGGAGGCCCCTACAGCACAAAAAAAGGCACTTGGGGGCTGCTACAATGCGAAAAAGGCACTCGGAGGCCCCTGCACCAAAAAGAAAGGAACTCAGAGGGCCCTGCACCACAAAAGAAGGCACTCAGAGGCCCCTGCACCACAAAAGAAGGCACTCGGGGCCACTACACCGCAAAAAAAAGGTACATGGAGGACCACACCCCCGAAAATAACAGCACTCGGAGGCCCCTGAACCACAAGAAAAGGCATTCAGTGGCCCCTGCAGCACAATAAAAGGCACTTGGGGGCTGCTACAATGTGAAACAAGGCACTCGGAGGGCCCTGCACCACCAAAAAAGGCACTCGGAGGCTCCTGCACTGGAAAAAGAGGCACTTGCAGGCCTGTACAGTGGAAATAAAGGCACTTGGAGGCCCCTGCACCACAAAAAAAGGCACTCGGCTGCCCCTACACTGGAAAAAAAGGCACTCGGAGGCCCCTACACCACAAAAAAAGGCACTTGGGGGCTGCTACAATGCAAAAAAAGGCACTCGGAGGGCCCTGCACCAGAAACAAAGGCACTTGGAGGGCCCTGCACCACAAAAGAAGGCACTCGGAGGCCCCTGACCCACAAGAAAAGGCACTCGGTGGCCCCTACACCACAAGAAAAGGCACTCTGGGGCTGCTAAAATGTGAAACAAGGCACTCTGAGCGCCCAGCACCACCAAAAAAGGCACTCGGAGGCTCCTGCACTGGGAAAAGAGCCACTTGCAGGCCTGTACACTGGAAATAAAGGCACTTGGCGGCCCCTGCACTGGAAAAAGAGGCACTTGCAGGCCTGTACACTGGAAATAAAGGCACTTGGAGGCCCCAGCACCACAAAAAAAGGCACTCGGAAGCCCCTACATTGCAAAAAAAGGCACTTGGAGGCTACTACACTGCAAAAAAATGCACCCTGAGGCCCATGCACAGCAAAAAAAGGCACTCAGAGGCCTCCACACCGCAAAAAATGCACCCAGAGGCCTCGACACCACAAAAGAAAGGCACTCGGAGGACCACACCACAAAAAATGGCACTCGGCTGCCCCTACACTGGAAAAAAAGGCACTCGGCTGCCCCTACACCACAAGATAAGGCACTCAGTGGCCCCTACAGCACAAAAAAAGGCACTTGGTGGCTGCTAAAATGAAAAAAAGGCACTCGGAGGCAGCTACAATGCGAAAAAAGGCACTCAGAGGGCCCTGCACCACAAAAGAAGGCACTCGGAGGCCCCTACACTGCAAAAAAAGGCACTCGGAGGGCTCTTCACCGCAAAAAAAAGCACTCGGTGGCCCCCACATTGCAAAAAAAGGCACTTGGAGGCTACTACACTGCAAAAAAAGGCACTCGGAAGCCCCTACATTGCAAAAAAGGCACTTGGAGGCTACTACACTGCAAAAAAATGCACCCTGAGGCCCCTGCACCACAAAAAAAATGCACTTGGAGGCCCCTACACCACAAAAAAAGGCACTCGGCTGCCCCTACACTGGAAAAAAAGGCACTCGGAGGCCCCTACACCACAAAAAAAGGCACTTGGGGGCTGCTACAATGCAAAAAAAGGCACTCGGAGGGCCCTGCACCAGAAACAAAGGCACTTGGAGGGCCCTGCACCACAAAAGAAGGCACTCGGAGGCCCCTGACCCACAAGAAAAGGCACTCGGTGGCCCCTACAGCACAATAAAAGGCACTCGGGGGCTGCTACAATGTGAAACAAGGCACTCGGAGGGCCCAGCACCACCAAAAAAGGCACTCGGAGGCTCCTGCACTGGAAAAAGAGGCACTTGCAGGCCTGTACACTGGAAATAAAGGCACTTGGAGGCCCCTGCACCACAAAAAAAGGCACTCGGCTGCCCCTACACTGGAAAAAAAGGCACTCGGAGGCCCCTACACCACAAAAAAAGGCACTTGGGGGCTGCTACAATGCAAAAAAAGGCACTCGGAGGGCCCTGCACCAGAAACAAAGGCACTTGGAGGGCCCTGCACCACAAAAGAAGGCACTCGGAGGCCCCTGACCCACAAGAAAAGGCACTCGGTGGCCCCTACACCACAAGAAAAGGCACTCTGGGGCTGCTAAAATGTGAAACAAGGCACTCTGAGCGCCCAGCACCACCAAAAAAGGCACTCGGAGGCTCCTGCACTGGGAAAAGAGCCACTTGCAGGCCTGTACACTGGAAATAAAGGCACTTGGCGGCCCCTGCACTGGAAAAAGAGGCACTTGCAGGCCTGTACACTGGAAATAAAGGCACTTGGAGGCCCCAGCACCACAAAAAAAGGCACTCGGAAGCCCCTACATTGCAAAAAAAGGCACTTGGAGGCTACTACACTGCAAAAAAATGCACCCTGAGGCCCATGCACAGCAAAAAAAGGCACTCAGAGGCCTCCACACCGCAAAAAAAAAAATGCACCCAGAGGCCTCGACACCACAAAAGAAAGGCACTCGGAGGACCACACCACAAAAAATGGCACTCGGCTGCCCCTACACTGGAAAAAAAGGCACTCGGCTGCCCCTACACCACAAGATAAGGCACTCAGTGGCCCCTACAGCACAAAAAAAGGCACTTGGTGGCTGCTAAAATGAAAAAAAGGCATTCGGAGGCAGCTACAATGCGAAAAAAGGCACTCAGAGGGCCCTGCACCACAAAAGAAGGCACTCGGAGGCCCCTACACTGCAAAAAAAGGCACTCGGAGGGCTCTTCACCGCAAAAAAAAGCACTCGGTGGCCCCCACATTGCAAAAAAAGGCACTTGGAGGCTACTACACTGCAAAAAAAGGCACTCGGAAGCCCCTACATTGCAAAAAAGGCACTTGGAGGCTACTACACTGCAAAAAAATGCACCCTGAGGCCCCTGCACCACAAAAAAAATGCACTTGGAGGCCCCTACACCACAAAAAAAGGCACTCGGCTGCCCCTACACTGGAAAAAAAGGCACTCGGAGGCCCCTACACCACAAAAAATGGCACTTGGGGGCTGCTACAATGCAAAAAAAGGCACTCGGAGGGCCCTGCACCAGAAACAAAGGCACTTGGAGGGCCCTGCACCACAAAAGAAGGCACTCGGAGGCCCCTGACCCACAAGAAAAGGCACTCGGTGGCCCCTACAGCACAATAAAAGGCACTCGGGGGCTGCTACAATGTGAAACAAGGCACTCGGAGGGCCCAGCACCACCAAAAAAGGCACTCGGAGGCTCCTGCACTGGAAAAAGAGGCACTTGCAGGCCTGTACACTGGAAATAAAGGCACTTGGAGTCCCCAGCACCACAAAAAAAGGCACTCGGAAGCCCCTACATTGCAAAAAAAGGCACTTGGAGGCTACTACACGGCAAAAAAAGGCACTCGGAGGCAGCTACACTGCCAAAAAAAAAATGCACCCAGAGGCCTCGACACCACAAAAGAAAGGCACTCGGAGGACCACACCACAAAAAATGGCACTCGGCTGCCCCTACACTGGAAAAAAAGGCACTCGGCTGCCCCTACACCACAAGATAAGGCACTCAGTGGCCCCTACAGCACAAAAAAAGGCACTTGGTGGCTGCTAAAATGAAAAAAAGGCACTCGGAGGCTGCTACAACGCGAGAAAAGGCACTCAGAGGGCCCTGCACCACAAAAAAAAGCACTCGGAGGCTCCTGCACTGGAAAAAGAGGCACTTGCAGGCCTGTACACTGGATATAAAGGCACTCGGAGGCCCCTGCACCACAAAAGAAGGCACTCGGAGGCCCCTACACTGCAAAAAAAGGCACTCGGAGGGCCCTTCACCGGAAAAAAAGGCACTCGGTGGCCCCCACATTGCAAAAAAAGGCGCTGGGAGGCTACTACACTGCAAAAAAAGGCACTCAGTAGCCCCTGCACCACAAAAAAAGGCACTCGGAAGCCAGTACACTGAAAAACAGGGCACTAGGAGGCCAGTGCACCGCAAAAAAAAAATGCACTCAGAGGCCCCTACAGCACAAAAGAAAGGCACTCGGAGCACCACACCACAAAATAAGGCACTCGGCTGCCCCTACACCACAAAAAAAGGCACTCGGAGGCCCCTGCAACAGAAACAAAGCCACTTGGGGGCTGCTACAATGCGAAAAAGGCACTCGGAGGCCCCTGCACCAGAAAGAAAGGAACTCGGAGGGCCCTGCACCACAAAAGAAGGCACTCGGAGGCCCCTGCACCACAAGAAAAGGCACTCGGGGCCACTACACCACAAAAAAAAGGTACATGGAGGACCACACCCCCGAAAATAACAGCACTCGGAGGCACCTGAACCACAAGAAAAGGCATTCAGTGGCCCCTGCAGCACAATAAAAGGCACTCGGAGGCTCCTGCACTGGAAAAAGAGGCACTTGCAGGCCTGTACAGCAGAAAAAAGGCACTCGGAAGCCCCTACATTGCAAAAAAAGGCACTTGGAGGCTACTACACTGCAAAGAAATGCACCCTGAGGCCCCTGCACCACAAAAAAAATGCACCCTGAGGCCCCTGCACCACAAAAAAAGGCACTCGTCTGCCCCTACACTGAAAAAAAAGGCACTCGGAGGCCCCTACACCACAAAAAAAGGCACTTGGGGGCAGCTACAATGCAAAAGAAGGCACTCGGAGGCCCCTGCACCAGAAACAAAGGCACTTGGAGGGCCCTGCACCACAAAAAAAAGGCACTGGGAGGCCCCTGACCCACAAGGAAAGGCACTCGGTGGCCCCTACAGCACAAGAAAAGGCACTCGGGGGCTGCTACAATGTGAAACAAGGCACTCGGAGGGCCCAGCACCACCAAAAAAGGCACTCGGAGGCCCCTGCACTGGGAAAAGAGCCACTTGCAGGCCTGTACACTGGAAATAAAGGCACTTGGCAGCCCCTGCACTGGAAAAAGAGGCACTTGGAGGGCCTGTACACTGGAAATAAAGGCACTTGGAGGCCCCAGCACCACAAAAAAAGGCACTCGGAAGCCCCCACATTGCAAAAAAAAGGCACTCGGTGGCCCCTGCACCGCAAGAAAAGGCACTCGGTGGCCCCTGCACCGCAAGAAAAGGCACTCGGTGGCCTCTGCACCGCAAGAAAAGGCACTTGGAGGCCTCTACAACACCTTCCACTGCCCTATCAGACACAGAGGCTCATGTGACCTCACAAGGACAGGAAGCCGCCAGGGGCCTGCCAGTGGCCTGTCAGGCACTGGTACTTCTGTGAGCTCACAAGCAGAGTCAGCAGCCATGGGCACCCCACTGCCTGATGAGGCACTGAGACAAAGGTGACCTCAAAATGCAGCCAGCATGCAGAGGCCTGCCACTGGCCTATCAGGCAATAGGACTGCCGTGACCTAAAAAGGACAGCCAGCAGCCAATGGCCTCGCACTGGCCTGTCAGGCAATAGGACTGCTGTGACCTCACAAGCACAGCAAACAGCCAGGGGCCTGCCACTGCCCTATAGGGCACAGAGGCTGCTGTGACCTCACAAGCACAGCCAGCAGCCAGGGGCCTGCCACTGGCCTGTGAAGCACTGAGGCTGCTGTGACCTCAGAAGCACAGCCAAGCAGACAGGGGCCTTCCACTGCCCTATGAGAAACTGAGGCTGCTGTGACCTCCCAAGCACAGCCAGCAGTGAAGGGCCTGCCACTGGCCTATAGGGAACAGAGGCTGATGTTACCTCACAAACACAGCCAGCAGCCATTGGCCTTCCACTGCCCAATGAGGCGCTGACACTGCTCTGACCTCACAAGCACAGCACACTGTCACGGGCCTGCCACTGCCATAAAGGGCACGGAGGCTGCTGTGACCTCACAAGCACAGCCAGCAGCCAGGGGCCTGCCATTGCCCTATAAGGTACAGAGACAAATGTGACCTCAAAAGGCAGCCAGCAGACAGAGGCCTTTCACGGGCCTATCAGGAAATAGGACTGCTGTGACATGACAAGCACAGCCAGCAGATATGGGTCTGTCACTGGCCTACAGGAAAAGGAGGCTGCTGTGACCTCACAAGCACAGCGAGCAGCCAGGGGTCTCCCACTGCCCTATAAGGTACAGAGACAAATGTGACCTCAAAATGCAGCCAGCAGACAGGGGCCTGCCACGGGCCTGTCAGGCAACAGGACTGCTGTGACCTCACAAGCACAGCCAGCAGCCAGGGCATCCCACTGGCCTATGCGGCACTGAGGCTGCTGTGACCTCACAAAAACAGCCAGCGCCCAGAGGCCTGCCACTTGCCTATCAGTAACTCAGACTGCTGTGAACTCAAAAGGACAACCAGCAGCCACTGGCCTGCCACTGACCTATCAGGCAATAGGACTGCTGTGACCTCACAAGCACAGCCAGCAGCCAGGGGCCTGCCACTGGCCTATGAGGCACTGAGGCTGCTGTGACCTCACAAGCAGAGGCAGCAGGGGGTGCTTGCCAGTAACCAATGAGACACTAAGGTTGCTCTGACTTCACAAGCACAGAAAGCAGCCATCAGCCTGCAACTGGCCTAGGAAGCACGGAGGCTGCTGTGACCTCACAAGCACAGCCAGCAGCCATGAGCCTGCCACTGGCTTATGAGGCACGGAGGCTGCTGTGACCTCACAAGCACAGCCAGCAGCCATGAGCCTGGTACCGCCCTATGAGGCAGTGAGGCTGCTATGACCTAACAAGCACAGAAAGCAGCCAGTGGCCTGCCCTTGGCCTAGGAGGCACTGAGGCTGCTCTGACCTCACAAGCACAGCCAGCAGCCATTAGTCTGCCACTGGCCTAGGAGGCATGGAGGGTGCTATGACCTCACAAGCACAGCCAGCAGCCAGAAGCCTGCCACTGCCCTTTGAGGCACTGAGGGTGCTGTGACCTCACAAGCACAGCCAGCAGCCATGAGCCTGCCACTGGCCTAGGAGGCACGGTGGCTGCTGTTACTTCACAAGCACAGCCAGCAGCCATGAGCCTGCCACTGGCCTAGGAGGCACGGTGGCTGCTGTTACTTCACAAGCACAGCCAGCAGCCATGAGCCTGCCACTGGCCTAGGAGGCACTGAGGCTGCTGTGACCTCACAAATGCAGCCAGCAGCCAGGAGCCTGCCACTGCCCTGTGTGGCACTGAGGCTGCTGTGACCTGAAAAGCACAGCCAGCCGCTACGGGCCTCCACTGGCCTATGAGGCACGGAGGCTACTGTGACCTCACAAGCGCAGTCAGCAGCGAGGGGCCTGCCACTGGCCTATGAGGTACAGAGACAAATGTGACCTCAAAATGCGGCCAGCTGCCAGGGGCCTGCCATTGCCCTATAAGACACTGAGGCTGCTGCGACCTCACAAGCACAGCCAGCAGCTGTGGGTCTGCCACTGGCCTATGAGGCACTGAGGCTGCTGTGACCTGACAAGCACAGACAGCAGCCATTGGCCTCCAACTTCCCAATCAGGTGCTGATGCTGCTGTCAACTCAGAAGCACAGTAAACAGTCAGGGGCCTGCCACTGCCCTAAAGGGCATGGAGGCTGCTGTGATCTCACAAGCCCAGCCAGCAGCTATGGGCCTGCCACTGCCCTATAGGACACTGAGGCTTCTCTGACCTCACAAGCCCACCCAGCAGTCATTGGCCTCGAACTGGCCTATGAGGCAACAGGACTGCTGTGACCTCACAAGCATGGCCAGCAGCCAGCAGCCACGGCATCCAACCAGCCAATGCGCCACTGAGGCTGCTGTCACCTCACAAAAACAGCCAGCACCCAGAGGCCTGCCACTGGCCTATGAGGCAATGTGACTGCTGTGACCTCACAAGGACAGCCAGCAGCCATTGGCCTGCCACTGGCCTATGAGGAACTGAGGCTGCTGTTACCTGACAAGCACAGCCAGCAGACAGGGGCCTGCTACTGGCCTATCAGGCATGCAGGCTGCTGTGACCTCACAAGCACAGCCTGTGGCCAGAAGCCTGCCACTGGCGTATCAGTCACTCAGACTGCTGTGACCTCACAAGCACAGCCAGCAGCCAGGGGCCTGCCACTGACCTATCAGGCAATAGGACTGCTGTGACCTCACAAGCACAGCCAGAAGCCAAGGGCCTGCCACTGGCCTATCAGGCAATAGGACTGCTGTGACCTCACAAGTACAACCAGCAGATAGGGGCCTGCCACTGGCCTATGAGGCAGGGAGGCTGCTATGACCTCACAAGCACAGCCAGCAGATAGGGGCCTGCCACTGGCCTATAGGGAACGGAGGCTGCTGTGACCTCACAAGCACAGCCAGCAGCCATTCGCCTTCCACTGCCCGATGAGGCGCTGACACTGCTTTGACCTCACAAGCACAGCACACTGTCACGGGCCTGCCACTGCCATAAAGGGCACGGAGGCTGCTGTGACCTCACAAGCACAGCCAGTAGATTGGGGCCTGCCACTGGCCTTTAGGGAACGGAGGCTGCTGTGACCTCACAAGCACAGCCAGCAGCCATTCGCCTTCCACTGCCCGATGACGCACTGACACTGCTCTGACCTCACAAGCACAGCACACTGTCACGGGCCTGTCACTGCCATAAAGGGCACGGAGGCTGCTGTGACCTCACAAGCACAGCCAGCAGCCAGGGTCCTGCCACTGGCCTGTGAAGCACTGAGGCTGCTGTGACCTGAGAAGCACAGCCAGCAGCTGTGGGTCTGCCACTGCCCTATATGGCACGGAGGCTGCTGTGACCTCACAAGCACAGCGAGGAGCCAGAGGCCTGCCACTGCCCTAGAAGGTACAGAGACAAATGTGACCTGAAAAGGCAGCCAGCAGCCAGGGGCCTTCCACGGGCCTATCAGGCACTGAGGCTGCTGTGACCTGACAAGCACAGCCAGCAGCTACGGGCCTTCCACTGGCCTATGAGGCACTGAGGCTGCTATGACCTCACAAGCACAGCCAGCAGCTACGGGCCTTCCACTGGCCTATGAGGCACTGAGGCTGCTATGACCTCACAAGCACAGCCAGCAGCTATGGGCCTTCCACTGGCCTATGAGGCACTGAGGCTGCTATGACCTCACAAGCACAGCCAGCAGCTATGGGCCTGCCACTGGCCTATGAGGCACTGAGGCTGCTGTGACCTCAGAAGCACAGTCAGCAGCCAGGGGCCTGCTGCTGGCCTATCAGGCTGTAGGAGTGTTATGACCTGACAAGCACAGCCAGCAGCTATGGGCATCCCACTGGCCTATCAGGCAACAGGACTGCTGTGACCTTACAAGCACAGCCAGCAGCTACGGGCCTCCACTGGCCTATGAGGCACAGAGGCTGCTGTGACCTCACAAGCACACCAAGCAGCCATTGGCCTCCCACGGACCTATCAGGCACTGAGGCTGCTGTGACCTCACAAGCACAGCCAGCAGCCAAGGGCCTGCCACTAGCCTATCAGGCAGTAGGACTGCTGTGACGTCACAAGCACAGTCAGCAGCTATGGGCCTGCCACTGGCCTATAGGGAACGGAGGCTGCTGTAACCTGACAAGCACAGGCAGCAGCCATTGGCCTACCACTGCCCGATGAGGCGCTGACGCTGCTGTCAACTCAGAAGCACAGCAAACAGTCAGGGCCCTGCCACTGCCCTCAAGGGCATGGAGGCTGCTGTGACCTCAGAAGCCCAGCGAGCAGCTATGGGCCTGCCACTGCCCCATAGGGCACTGAGGCTTCTCTGACCTCACAAGCCCACCCAGCAGTCATTGGCCTCGAACTGGCCTATGAGGCAACAGGACTGCTGTGACCTCACAAGCACGGCCAGCAGGCATGGGCATCCAACTGCCCTATGAGGCCCCGAGACAAACGTGACCTCATAACGCAGCCAGCAGCCATGGGCGTGCCCCTGACCTATCAGGCAATAGGACTGCTGTGACCTCACAAGCACAGCCAGCAGCCGGGGCCTGCCACTGCCCTATGAGGTACAGAGACAAATGTGACCTGAAAACGCGGCCACCAGCCAGGGGCCTGCCACTGCCCTATAAGACACTGAGGCTGCTGTGACCTGACAAGCATAGCCAGCAGCTGTGGGTCTGCCACTGGCCTATGAGGCACTGAGGCTGCTCTGACCTCACAAGCACACGCAGCAGCGAAGGGCCTGCCACTGCCCTGTCAGGCAATAAGACTGCTTTGACCTGACAAGCACAGACAGCAGCTATGGGCCTGCCACTGGCCTATCAGGCAATAGGACTGCTTTGACCTGACAAGCACAGACAGCAGCTATGGGCCTGCCACTGCCCGATCAGGTGCTGACGCTGCTGTCAACTCAGAAGCACAGCAAACAGTCAGGGGCCTGCCACTGCCCTAAAGGGCATGGAGGCTGCTGTGACCTCAGAAGCCCAGCGAGCAGCTATGGGCCTGCCACTGCCCTATAGGGCACTGAGGCTTCTCTGACCTCACAAGCCCACCCAGCAGTCATTGGCCTCGAACTGGCCTATGAGGCAACAGGACTGCTGTGACCTCACAAGCACGGCCAGCAGGCATGGGCATCCAACTGCCCTATGAGGCCCCGAGACAAACGTGACCTCATAATGCAGCCAGCAGGCATGGAGCTGTCACTGGCCTATCAGGCACTGGTACTTCTGTGACATCACAAGTACAGTCAGCAGCCATGGGCATCCCACTGGCCAATGAGGCACAGAGACAAAGGTGACCTCAAAACGCAGCCAGCAGCCAGGGGCCTGCCACTGCCCTATAAGACACTGAGGCTTCTCTGACCTGACAAGCACAGCCAGCAGCTGTGGGTCTGCCACTGGCCTATGAGGCACGGAGGCTGCTGTGACCTCACAAGCACAGCCAGCAGCCATTGGCCTCCCACTGGCCTATCAGGTCCTGACGCTGCTGTGACCTCACAAACACAGCCAAGCAGACAGGGGCCTGCCACTAGCCTATCAGGCACTGAGGCTGCTGTGACCTCACAAGCACAGCCAGCAGTGAAGGGCCTGCCATGGCGCATCAAGCACGGAGAAAGAAGGGAACACCCAAGCAAACCAGCAGCCATGGGCGTGGCAGTGCATGCCCATGCATGCCATGCATGCAATGGCATGCAGGTCAAAGTGACATCATAAGACACAACCAGCAACCATGGGCCTGCCACTGCCCTTTTTGGCATGGAGACACAAGTATCCTCACAAGCCCAGTCAGGAGGCATGGCCCTGCCACTGGCCTATCAAGCATAGAGGCAGAAGCAACCTCCAGTGCCCATGCACTGGAACAAAAGGCACTTGGAGGCCAGTGCACCATAAAACAGGGCACTCGGAGGCCCCTACACTGGAACAAAAGGCACTTGGAGGCCAGTGCACCACAAGAAAAGGCACTCAGTGGCCCCTAGAGCACAAAAAAAGGCTCTTGGGGGCTGCTGCAATGCAAAAAAAGGCACTCAGAGGCCCCTGAACCACAAGAAAAGGCACTTGGTGGCCCCTGATCCACAAGAAAAGGCACTCGGTGGCCTCTACAGCACAATAAAAGGCACTCGGGGCCACTACACCGCAAAAAAAGAAACATGGAGGACCACACCCCCCAAAATAACAGCACCCTGAGGCCCCTGCACCAAAGAAAAAGGCACTTGGAGGCCCCTACACCACAAAAAAAGGCACTCGGCTGCCCCTACACTGGAAAAAAAGGCACTCGGAGGCCCCTACAGCACAAAAAAAGGCACTTGGGGGCTGCTACAATGCAAAAAAAGGCACTCGGAGGCCCCTGCACCAGAAAGAAAGGAACTCGGAGGGCCCTGCACCACAAAAGAAGGCACTCGGAGGCCCCTGCACCACAAGAAAAGCCACTCGGAGCCACTGCACCGCAAAAAAAAGGTACATGGAGGACCACACCCCCCAAAATAACAGCACTCGGAGGCCCCTGAACCACAAGAAAAGGCATTCAGTGGCCTATCCAGCAAAATAAAAGGCACTCGGGGGCTGCTACAATGTGAAACAAGGCACTCCGAGGGCCCTGCACCACCAAAAAAGGCACTCGGAGGCTCCTGCACTGGGAAAAGAGGCACTTGCAGGCCTGTACAGCAGAAAAAAGGCACTCGGAAGCCCCTACATTGCAAAAAAAGGCACTTGGAGGCTACTACACGGCAAAAAAAGGCACCCTGAGGACCCTGCACCACCAAAAAAAGGCACTTGGAGGCCCCTACACCACAAAAAAAGGCACTCGGCTGCCCCTACACTGGAAAAAAAGGCACTCGGAGGCCCCCACACCACAAAAAAAGGCACTTGGGGGCTGCTACAATGCAAAAAAAGGCACTTGGAGGCCCTGCACCATAAACAAAGGCACTTGGAGGGGCCTGCACCACAAAAGAAGGCACTCGGAGGCCCCTGACCCACAAGAAAAGGCACTCGGGGGCTGCTACAATGTGAAACAAGGCACTCGGAGGGCCCAGCACCACCAAAAAAGGCACTCGGAGGCCCCTGCACTGGGAAAAGAGCCACTTGCAGGCCTGTACACTGGAAATAAAGGCACTCGGTGGCCCCTGCACTGGAAAAAGAGGCACTTGGAGGGCCTGTACACTGGAAATAAAGGCACTCGGTGGCCCCTGCACCGCAAAAAAAGGCACTCGGTGGCCCCTGCACCGCAAAAAAAGGCACTTGGAGGCCTCTACAACAGCTTCCACTGCCCTATCAGACACAGAGGCTCATGTGACCTCACAAGGACAGGAAGCCGCCAGGGGCCTGCCAGTGGCCTGTCAGGCACTGGTACTTCTGTGAGCTCACAAGCAGAGTCAGCAGCCATGGGCACCCCACTGCCTGATGAGGCACTGAGACAAAGGTGACCTCAAAAAGCAGCCAGCATGCAGAGGCCTGCCACTGGCCTATCAGGCAATAGGACTGCTGTGACCTCACAAGCACAGAAAACAGCCAGGGGCCTGCCACTGCCCTATAGGGCACAGAGGCTGCTGTGACCTGACAAGCACAGCCAGCAGCCAGGGGCCTGCCACTGGCCTGTGAAGCACTGAGGCTGCTGTGACCTCAGAAACACAGCCAAGCAGACAGGGGCCTTCCACTGCCCTATGAGAAACTGAGGCTGCTGTGACCTCCCAAGCACAGCCAGCAGTGAAGGGCCTGCCACTGGCCTATAGGGAACAGAGGCTGATGTTACCTCACAAACACAGCCAGCAGCCATTGGCCTTCCACTGCCCAATGAGGCGCTGACACTGCTCTGACCTCACAAGCACAGCACACTGTCACGGGCCTGCCACTGCCATAAAGGGCACGGAGGCTGCTGTGACCTCACAAGCACAGCCAGCAGCCAGGGGCCTGCCACTGGCCTGTGAAGCACTGAGGCTGCTGTGACCTCACGAGCCCAGGCAGCAGCTATGGGCCTGCCACTGCCCTATAGGGCACTGAGGCTGCTGTGACCTCACAAGCACAGCGAGGAGCCAGAGGCCTGCCATTGCCCTATAAGGTACAGAGACAAATGGGACCTGAAAAGGTAGCCAGCAGACAGGGGCCTTCCACGGGCCTATGAGGAAATAGGACTGCTGTGACCTGACAAGCACAGCCAGCAGCTACGGGCCTTCCACTGGCCTATGAGGCACTGAGGCTGCTATGACCTCACAAGCACAGCCAGCAGCTATGGGCCTGCTGCTGGCCTTTCAGGCACTGAGGCTGCTGTGACCTCAGAAGCACAGTCAGCAGCCAGGGGCCTGCTGCTGGCCTATCAGGCTGTAGGAGTGTTATGACCTGACAAGCCCAGCCAGCAGCTATGGGCATCCCACTGGCCTATCAGGCAACAGGACTGCTGTGACCTTACAAGCACAGCCAGCAGCTACGGGCCTCCACTGGCCTATGAGGCACTGAGGCTGCTGTGACCTCACAAGCACAGCCAGCAGCTAAGGGCCTGCCACTAGCCTATCAGGCAGTAGGACTGCTGTGACGTCACAAGCACAGTCAGCAGCTATGGGCCTGCCACTGGCCTATAGGGAACGGAGGCTGCTGTAACCTGACAAGCACAGGCAGCAGCCATTGGCCTACCACTGCCCGATGAGGCGCTGACGCTGCTGTCAACTCAGAAGCACAGCAAACAGTCAGGGGCCTGCCACTGCCCTAAAGGGCATGGGGGCTGCTGTGACCTCAGAAGCCCAGCGAGCAGCTATGGGCCTGCCACTGCCCCATAGGGCACTGAGGCTTCTCTGACCTCACAAGCCCACCCAGCAGTCATTGGCCTCGAACTGGCCTATGAGGCAACAGGACTGCTGTGACCTCACAAGCACGGCCAGCAGGCATGGGCATCCAACTGCCCTATGAGGCCCCGAGACAAACGTGACCTCATAACGCAGCCAGCAGCCATGGGCGTGCCCCTGACCTATCAGGCAATAGGACTGCTGTGACCTCACAAGCATAGCCAGCAGCCGGGGCCTGCCACTGCCCTATGAGGTACAGAGACAAATGTGACCTGAAAACGCGGCCACCAGCCAGGGGCCTGCCACTGCCCTATAAGACACTGAGGCTGCTGTGACCTCACAAGCAAAGCCAGCAGCTGTGGGTCTGCCACTGGCCTATGAGGCACTGAGGCTGCTCTGACCTCACAAGCACACGCAGCAGCGAAGGGCCTGCCACTGCCCTGTCAGGCAATAAGACTGCTTTGACCTGACAAGCACAGACAGCAGCTATGGGCCTGCCACTGGCCTATCAGGCTGTAGGAGTCTTGTGACCTGACAAGCACAGCCAGCAGCCAGGGGCCTGCCACTGGCCTGTGAAGCACTGAGGCTGCTATGACCTCACGAGCCCAGGCAGCAGCTATGGGCCTGCCACTGCCCTATAGGGCACTGAGGCTGCTGTGACCTCACAAGCACAGCGAGGAGCCAGAGGCCTGCCATTGCCCTAGAAGGTACAGAGACAAATGTGACCTGAAAAGGCAGCCAGCAGCCAGGGGCCTTCCACGGGCCTATCAGGCACTGAGGCTGCTGTGACCTGACAAGCACAGCCAGCAGCTACGGGCCTTCCACTGGCCTATGAGGCACTGAGGCTGCTATGACCTCACAAGCACAGCCAGCAGCCAGGGGCCTGCTGCTGGCCTATCAGGCTGTAGGAGTGTTATGACCTGACAAGCACAGCCAGCAGCTATGGGCCTCCCACTGGCCTATCAGGCAACAGGACTGCTGTGACCTTACAAGCACAGCTAGCAGCTACGGGCCTGCCACTGGCCTATGAGGCATGGAGGCTGCTGTGACCTCACAAGCAAAGCCAGCAGCCATTGGCCTCCCACTGGCCTATGAGGCATGGAGGCTGCTGTGACCTCACAAGCACAGCCAGCAGCCATTCGCCTTCCACTGCCCGATGAGGCACTGACACTGCTCTGACCTCACAAGCACAGCACACTGTCACGGGCCTGCCGCTGTCACGGGCCTGCCACTGCCATAAAGGGCACGGAAGCTGCTGTGACCTCACAAGCACAGCCAGCAGCCAGGGGCCTGCCATTGGCCTGTGAAGCACTGAGGCTGCTGTGCCCTTTCAAGCACAGCCAGCAGCCAGGGGCCTGCCACTGCCCTATGAGAAACTGAGGCTGCTGTGACCTCACAAGCAAAGCAAGCAGCTGTGGGTCTGTCACTGGCCTATCAGGCTGTAGGAGTCTTGTGACCTGACAAGCACAGCCAGCAGCCAGGGGCCTGCCACTGGCCTGTGAAGCACTGAGGCTGCTATGACCTCACAAGCCCAGGCAGCAGCTATGGGCCTGCCACTGCCCTATAGGGCACTGAGGCTGCTGTGACCTCACAAGCACAGCGAGGAGCCAGAGGCCTGCCATTGCCCTATAAGGTACAGAGACAAATGGGACCTGAAAAGGTAGCCAGCAGACAGGGGCCTTCCACGGGCCTATGAGGAAATAGGACTGCTGTGACCTGACAAGCACAGCCAGCAGCTACGGGCCTTCCACTGGCCTATGAGGCACTGAGGCTGCTATGACCTCACAAGCACAGCCAGCAGCTATGGGCCTGCTGCTGGCCTTTCAGGCACTGAGGCTGCTGTGACCTCAGAAGCACAGTCAGCAGCCAGGGGCCTGCTGCTGGCCTATCAGGCTGTAGGAGTGTTATGACCTGACAAGCCCAGCCAGCAGCTATGGGCATCCCACTGGCCTATCAGGCAACAGGACTGCTGTGACCTTACAAGCACAGCCAGCAGCTACGGGCCTCCACTGGCCTATGAGGCACTGAGGCTGCTGTGACCTCACAAGCACAGCCAGCAGCTATGGGCCTGCCACTGGCCTATAGGGAACGGAGGCTGCTGTAACCTGACAAGCACAGGCAGCAGCCATTGGCCTACCACTGCCCGATGAGGCGCTGACGCTGCTGTCAACTCAGAAGCACAGCAAACAGTCAGGGGCCTGCCACTGCCCTAAAGGGCATGGGGGCTGCTGTGACCTCAGAAGCCCAGCGAGCAGCTATGGGCCTGCCACTGCCCCATAGGGCACTGAGGCTTCTCTGACCTCACAAGCCCACCCAGCAGTCATTGGCCTCGAACTGGCCTATGAGGCAACAGGACTGCTGTGACCTCACAAGCACGGCCAGCAGGCATGGGCATCCAACTGCCCTATGAGGCCCCGAGACAAACGTGACCTCATAACGCAGCCAGCAGCCATGGGCGTGCCCCTGACCTATCAGGCAATAGGACTGCTGTGACCTCACAAGCATAGCCAGCAGCCGGGGCCTGCCACTGCCCTATGAGGTACAGAGACAAATGTGACCTGAAAACGCGGCCACCAGCCAGGGGCCTGCCACTGCCCTATAAGACACTGAGGCTGCTGTGACCTCACAAGCAAAGCCAGCAGCTGTGGGTCTGCCACTGGCCTATGAGGCACTGAGGCTGCTCTGACCTCACAAGCACACGCAGCAGCGAAGGGCCTGCCACTGCCCTGTCAGGCAATAAGACTGCTTTGACCTGACAAGCACAGACAGCAGCTATGGGCCTGCCACTGGCCTATCAGGCTGTAGGAGTCTTGTGACCTGACAAGCACAGCCAGCAGCCAGGGGCCTGCCACTGGCCTGTGAAGCACTGAGGCTGCTATGACCTCACGAGCCCAGGCAGCAGCTATGGGCCTGCCACTGCCCTATAGGGCACTGAGGCTGCTGTGACCTCACAAGCACAGCGAGGAGCCAGAGGCCTGCCATTGCCCTAGAAGGTACAGAGACAAATGTGACCTGAAAAGGCAGCCAGCAGCCAGGGGCCTTCCACGGGCCTATCAGGCACTGAGGCTGCTGTGACCTGACAAGCACAGCCAGCAGCTACGGGCCTTCCACTGGCCTATGAGGCACTGAGGCTGCTATGACCTCACAAGCACAGCCAGCAGCCAGGGGCCTGCTGCTGGCCTATCAGGCTGTAGGAGTGTTATGACCTGACAAGCACAGCCAGCAGCTATGGGCCTCCCACTGGCCTATCAGGCAACAGGACTGCTGTGACCTTACAAGCACAGCTAGCAGCTACGGGCCTGCCACTGGCCTATGAGGCATGGAGGCTGCTGTGACCTCACAAGCAAAGCCAGCAGCCATTGGCCTCCCACTGGCCTATGAGGCATGGAGGCTGCTGTGACCTCACAAGCACAGCCAGCAGCCATTCGCCTTCCACTGCCCGATGAGGCACTGACACTGCTCTGACCTCACAAGCACAGCACACTGTCACGGGCCTGCCGCTGTCACGGGCCTGCCACTGCCATAAAGGGCACGGAAGCTGCTGTGACCTCACAAGCACAGCCAGCAGCCAGGGGCCTGCCATTGGCCTGTGAAGCACTGAGGCTGCTGTGCCCTTTCAAGCACAGCCAGCAGCCAGGGGCCTGCCACTGCCCTATGAGAAACTGAGGCTGCTGTGACCTCACAAGCAAAGCAAGCAGCTGTGGGTCTGTCACTGGCCTATCAGGCTGTAGGAGTCTTGTGACCTGACAAGCACAGCCAGCAGCCAGGGGCCTGCCACTGGCCTGTGAAGCACTGAGGCTGCTATGACCTCACAAGCCCAGGCAGCAGCTATGGGCCTGCCACTGCCCTATAGGGCACTGAGGCTGCTGTGACCTCACAAGCACAGCGAGGAGCCAGAGGCCTGCCATTGCCCTATAAGGTACAGAGACAAATGTGACCTCAAAAGGCAGCCAGCACACAGGGGCCTTCCACGGGCCTATCAGGAAATAGGACTGCTGTGACCTGACAAGCACAGCCAGCAGCTACGGGCCTTCCACTGGCCTATGAGGCACTGAGGCTGCTATGACCTCACAAGCACAGCCAGCAGCTATGGGCCTGCCACTGGCCTATGAGGCACTGAGGCTGCTGTGACCTCAGAAGCACAGTCAGCAGCCAGGGGCCTGCTGCTGGCCTATCAGGCTGTAGGAGTGTTATGACCTGACAAGCACAGCCAGCAGCTATGGGCATCCCACTGGCCTATCAGGCAACAGGACTGCTGTGACCTTACAAGCACAGCCAGCAGCTACGGGCCTCCACTGGCCTATGAGGCACTGAGGCTGCTGTGACCCCACAAGCACAGCCAGCAGCCAAGGGCCTGCCACTAGCCTATCAGGCAGTAGGACTGCTGTGACGTCACAAGCACAGTCAGCAGCTATGGGCCTGCCACTGGCCTATAGGGAACGGAGGCTGCTGTAACCTGACAAGCACAGGCAGCAGCCATTGGCCTACCACTGCCCGATGAGGCGCTGACGCTGCTGTCAACTCAGAAGCACAGCAAACAGTCAGGGGCCTGCCACTGCCCTAAAGGGCATGGAGGCTGCTGTGACCTCAGAAGCCCAGCGAGCAGCTATGGGCCTGCCACTGCCCCATAGGGCACTGAGGCTTCTCTGACCTCACAAGCCCACCCAGCAGTCATTGGCCTCGAACTGGCCTATGAGGCAACAGGACTGCTGTGACCTCACAAGCACGGCCAGCAGGCATGGGCATCCAACTGCCCTATGAGGCCCCGAGACAAACGTGACCTCATAACGCAGCCAGCAGCCATGGGCGTGCCCCTGACCTATCAGGCAATAGGACTGCTGTGACCTCACAAGCACAGCCAGCAGCCGGGGCCTGCCACTGCCCTATGAGGTACAGAGACAAATGTGACCTGAAAACGCGGCCACCAGCCAGGGGCCTGCCACTGCCCTATAAGACACTGAGGCTGCTGTGACCTGACAAGCATAGCCAGCAGCTGTGGGTCTGCCACTGGCCTATGAGGCACTGAGGCTGCTCTGACCTCACAAGCACACGCAGCAGCGAAGGGCCTGCCACTGCCCTGTCAGGCAATAAGACTGCTTTGACCTGACAAGCACAGACAGCAGCTATGGGCCTGCCACTGGCCTATCAGGCAATAGGACTGCTTTGACCTGACAAGCACAGACAGCAGCTATGGGCCTGCCACTGCCCGATCAGGTGCTGACGCTGCTGTCAACTCAGAAGCACAGCAAACAGTCAGGGGCCTGCCACTGCCCTAAAGGGCATGGAGGCTGCTGTGACCTCAGAAGCCCAGCGAGCAGCTATGGGCCTGCCACTGCCCTATAGGGCACTGAGGCTTCTCTGACCTCACAAGCCCACCCAGCAGTCATTGGCCTCGAACTGGCCTATGAGGCAACAGGACTGCTGTGACCTCACAAGCACGGCCAGCAGGCATGGGCATCCAACTGCCCTATGAGGCCCCGAGACAAACGTGACCTCATAATGCAGCCAGCAGGCATGGAGCTGTCACTGGCCTATCAGGCACTGGTACTTCTGTGACATCACAAGTACAGCCAGCAGCCATGGGCATCCCACTGGCCAATGAGGCACAGAGACAAAGGTGACCTCAAAACGCAGCCAGCAGCCAGGGGCCTGCCACTGCCCTATAAGACACTGAGGCTTCTCTGACCTGACAAGCACAGCCAGCAGCTGTGGGTCTGCCACTGGCCTATGAGGCACGGAGGCTGCTGTGACCTCACAAGCACAGCCAGCAGCCATTGGCCTCCCACTGGCCTATCAGGTCCTGACGCTGCTGTGACCTCACAAACACAGCCAAGCAGACAGGGGCCTGCCACTGGCCTATCAGGCACTGAGGCTGCTGTGACCTCACAAGCACAGCCAGCAGTGAAGGGCCTGCCATGGCGCATCAAGCACGGAGAAAGAAGGGAACACCCAAGCAAACCAGCAGCCATGGGCGTGGCAGTGCATGCCCATGCATGCCATGCATGCAATGGCATGCAGGTCAAAGTGACATCATAAGACACAACCAGCAACCATGGGCCTGCCACTGCCCTTTTTGGCAGGGAGACACAAGTATCCTCACAAGCCCAGTCAGGAGGCATGGCCCTGCCACTGGCCTATCAAGCATAGAGGCAGAAGCAACCTCCAGTGCCCATGCACTGGAACAAAAGGCACTTGGAGGCCAGTGCACCATAAAACAGGGCACTCGGAGGCCCCTACACTGGAACAAAAGGCACTTGGAGGCCAGTGCACCACAAGAAAAGGCACTCAGTGGCCCCTACAGCACAAAAAAAGGCTCTTGGGGGCTGCTGCAATGCAAAAAAAGGCACTCAGAGGCCCCTGAACCACAAGAAAAGGCACTTGGTGGCCCCTGAACCACAAGAAAAGGCACTCGGTGGCCCCTACAGCACAATAAAAAGCACTCGGGGGCTGCTACAATGTGAAACAAGGCACTCCGAGGGCCCTGCACCACCAAAAAAGGCACTCGGAGGCTCCTGCACTGGAAAAAGAGGCACTTGCAGGCCTGTACAGCAGAAAAAAGGCACTCAGAGGCCCCTACACCACCAAGAAAGGCACTCGGAAGCCCCTACATTGCAAAAAAAGGCACTTGGAGGCTACTACACTACAAAGAAATGCACCCTGAGGCCCACGCACAGCAAAAAAAGGCACTCAGAGGCCTCCACACCACAAAAAAAGGCACTCGGAGGCCAGTGCACTGAAAAACAGGGCACTTGGAGGCCAGTGCACTGCAAAAAAAAATGCACTCAGAGGCCCCGACACCACAAAAGAAAGGCACTTGGAGGACCACACCACAAAAAAAGGCACTCAGCTGCCCTTACACTGGAAAAAAAGGCACTCGGAGGCCCCTGCACCACAAAAAAAGGCACTCGGAAGCCCCTACATTGCAAAAAAAGGCACTCGGTGGCCCCGATACCACAAAAAAGGCACTTGGGGGCTGCTACACCACAAAAAAAAGGCAAAAGGCACTCCGAGGCTGCTACACAGCAAAAAAAAGCCACTCAGGGGCTGCTATAATGCGAAAAAAGGCACTTGGAGGCCCCTGCACTGGGAAAAAAGGCACTCAGAAGCCAGTGCACCACAAGAAAAGGCACTCGGTGGCCCCTGCACTGGAAAAAAAGTCAATCATAGGCCCCTGCACAGCAAAAAAAAGGCACTCGGAGGCATCTACACCACAAAAAAAAGGCACTCAGAGGACCACACCACAAAAAAAGGTACTGGGTGGCCCCGACAGCACAAACAAATGCACTCGGGGGCTGCTACAATGTGAAACAAGGCATTCAGGGGGCCTGGAACGACCAAAAAGGCACTCGGAAGCCCCTACATTGCAAAAAAAGGCACCCTGAGGCCCCTGCACCGCAAAAAAAGGCACTCAGCTGCCTTTACACTGGAAAAACAGGCACTTGGAGGCCTCTACACCCCAGAAAAAGGCACTCAGTGGCCCCTACACGACCAAGAAAGGCACTCGGTGACCCCCACATTGCAAAAAAAGGCACTTGGAGGCTACTACACTGCAAAGAAATGCACCCTGAGGCCCACGTACAACAAGAAAAGGCACTTAGTAGCCCCTGCACTGCAATAAAAGGCACTCAGAGGCCTCCACACTGCAAAAAAAGGAACTCAGAGGCCAGTGCACTGAAAAACAGGGCACTTGGAGGCCAGTGCACCGCAAAAAAAATGCACTCAGAGGCCCCTACAGCACAAAAGAAAGGCACTCGGAGGACCACACCACAAAAAAAGGCACTCGGCTGCCCCTACACTGGAAAAAAAAGGCACTCGGAGGCCCCTACAGCACAAAAAAAGGCACTTGGGGGCTGCTACAATGCAAAAAAGGCACTCGGAGGCCCCTGCACCAGAAACAAAGGCACTCAGAGGGCCCTGCACCACAAAAGAAGGCACTCAGAGGCCCCTGAACCACAAGAAAAGGCACTCAGTGGCTCCTACAGCACAAAAAAAGGCACTCGGGGGCTGCTACAATGTGAAACAAGGCACTTGGAGGGCCCTGCACCACCAAAAAAGGCACTCGGAGGCCCCTGCACCTCAAAAGAAGACACTCGGAAGCCCCTACATTGCAAAAAAAGGCACTTGGAGGATACTACACTGCAAAAATTGCACCCTGAGGCCCCTGCACCGCAAAAAAAGGCACTCGGGGGCTGCTACAATGCGAAAACAGGCACTACGATGCCCCTACACCGGAAAGAAAGGCACTCAGAGGGCCCTGCAGCACAAAAAATGCACTCAGCTGCCCTTACACTGGAAAAACAGGCACTTGGAGGCCTCTACACCCCAGAAAAAGGCACTCAGTGGCCCCTACACTACAAAAAAAGGCACTCGGGGGCTGCTACAATGTGAAACAAGGCACTCGGAGGGCCCAGCACCACCAAAAGAGGCACTCGGAGGTTGCTGCACTGGAAAAAGAGGCACTTGCAGGCCTGTACACCGGAAAAAAAGGCACTCGGAAGCTGCTACACCGCAGAGAAAGGCACTCGGAGGCACCTGCAACGGAAAAAAATGCACTCGGAGGCCCCTACACCACAAAAAAAGGCACTCGGAGGCCAGTGCACTGGAAAAAAAGGCACTTGGAGGCCTCTACAGCACAAAAAAAGGCACTTCGGGGCTGCGACAATGCAAAAAAAGGCACTCAGAGGCCCCTGCACCACAAGAAAAAGCTCTCGGGGCCACTACACTGCCAAAAAAAGGTACATGGAGGACCACACACCCCAAAATAACAGCACTCGGAGGCCCCTGAACCACAAGAAAAGGCACTCAGTGGCTCCTACAGTACAAAAAAACAGCACTTGGGGGCTGCTACAATGTGAAACAAGGCACTCGGAGGGCCCTGCAGCACAAAAAAAGGCACTCGGAGGCCCCTGCACTGGGAAAAGAGGCACTTGCAGGCCTGTACACTGGAAATAAAGACACTTGGAGGCCCCTGTGCTGGAAAAAGAGGCACTTGCAGGCCTGTACACTGGAAATAAAGGCACTTGGAGGGCCCTGCACCACCAAAAAAGGCACTCGGAAGCCCCCACATTGCAAAAAAAGGCACTTGGAGGCTAGTACACTGCAAAAAAATGCACCCTGAGGCCCCTGCACCACAAAAAAAAGGCACTCGGTGGCCCCTACAGCACAAAAAAAGGCACTCGGAGGCTGCTACAATGCGAAAACAGGCACTCGGATGCCCCTACACCGGAAATAAAGGCACCCTGAGGCCCCTGCAACACAAAAAAAGGCACTCGGAGGGCCCTGCACCACAAAAACAGGCACTTGGAGGCTGCTACACCGTAGAGAAAGGCACTTGGAGGGCCCTGCACCAGAAACAAAGGCACTTGGAGGCCCCTGTGCTGGAAAAAGAGGCACTTGCAGGCCTGTACACTAGGAAAAAAAGGCACTTGGAGGCCCCTACACCACCAAGAAAGGCACTTGGAGGCCCCTGCACTGGAAATAAAGGCACTTGGAGGCCCCTACACTGGAATAAAAGGCACTCGGAGGCCAGTGCACCCCAAAAAAGGGCACTCGGAGGCCTCTACACCACAAAAGAAAAGGCACTAGGAGGGCCTTACACTGCAAAAACAGGGCACTCGGAGGCCAGCGCACTGCAAAAACAGGGCACTCGGAGGCCACTACACTGGAACAAAAGGCACTCGGAGACCAGTGCACCACAAGAAAAGGCACTCGGAGGCCTCTACACCACAAAGAAAAGGCACTAGGAGGGCCTTACACTGGAAAAAAAGGCACTAGGGGGCCACTACGCTGGAAAAAAAGGCACTCGGAGGCCAGTGCACTGCAAAAACAGGACACTTGGAGGCCTCTACACTGCAAAAGAAGGCACTCGGAGGCCACTACACTGGAACAAAAGGCACTCGGAGGCCAGTGCACCACAAGAAAAGGCACTCAGTGGCCCCTACAGCACAAAAAAAGGCTCTTGGGGGCTGCTACAATGCAAAAAAAAAAGGCACTCAGAGGGCCCTGAACCACAAGAAAAGGCACTTGGTGGCCCCTGAACCATAAGAAAAGGCACTCGGTGGCCCCTACAGCACAATAAAAAGCACTCGGGGGCTGCTACAATGTGAAACAAGGCACTTGGAGGGCCCTGCACCACCAAAAAAGGCACTCGGAGGCTCCTGCACTGGAAAAAGAGGCACTTGCAGGCCTGTACAGCAGAAAAAAGGCACTCGGAAGCCCCCACATTGCAAAAAAAGGCACTTGGAGGCTACTACACTGCAAAGAAATGCACCCTGAGGCCTCCACACCGCAAAAAAGGGCACTCGGGGGCCAGTGCACTGAAAAACAGGGCACTTGGAGGCCAGTGCACCGCAAAAAAAAATGCACTCAGAGGCCCCTACAGCACAAAAGAAAGGCACTTGGAGCACCACACCACAAAAAAAGGCACTCGGCTGCCCCTACACCACAAAAAAAGGCACTCGGAGGCCCCTGCACCAGAAAGAAAGGAACTCGGAGGGCCCTGCACCACAAAAGAAGGCACTCAGAGGCCCCTGCACCACAAGAAAAGGCACTCGGGGCCACTACACTGCAAAAAAAAGGTACATGGAGGACCACACCCCCCAAAATAACAGCACTCGGTGGCCCCTGAACCACAAGAAAAGGCATTCAGTGGCCTATACAGCACAAAAAAAGGCACTCGGGGGCTGCTACAATGTGAAACAAGGCACTCCGAGGGCCCTGCACCACCAAAAAAGGCACTCGGAGGCTCCTGCACTGGAAAAAGAGGCACTTGCAGGCCTGTACACTGGAAATAAAGGCACTCGGAAGCCCCTACATTGCAAAAAAAGGCACTCGGAAGCCCCTACATTGCAAAAAAAGGCACTTGGAGGCTACTACACTGCAAAAAAATGCACCCTGAGGCCCCTGCACCACAAAAAAAAGGCACTCGGCTGCCCCTACACTGGAAAAAAAGGCACTCGGAGGCCCCTACACCACAAAAAAAGGCACTTGGGGGCTGCTACAATGCAAAAAAAGGCACTCGGAGGCCCCTGCACCAGAAACAAAGGCACTTGGAGGGCCCTGCACCACAAAAGAAGGCACTCGGAGGCCCCTGACCCACAAGGAAAGGCACTCGGTGGCTCCTACAGCACAATAAAAGGCACTCGGGGGCTGCTACAATGTGAAATAAGGCACTCTGAGGGCCCAGCACCACCAAAAAAGGCACTCGGAGGCCCCTGCACTGGGAAAAGAGCCACTTGCAGGCCTGTACACTGGAAATAAAGGCACTTGGAGGCCCCAGCACCACAAAAAAAGGCACTCGGAAGCCCCTACATTGCAAAAAAAGGCACTTGGAGGCTACTACACGGCAAAAAAATGCACCCTGAGGCCCCTGCACCACAAAAAAAAGGCACTTGGAGGCCCCTGCACCACGAAAAAAGGCACTCGGAAGCCCCTACATTGCAAAAAAAGGCACTTGGAGGCTACTACACGGCAAAAAAATGCACCCTGAGGCCCATGCACAGCAAAAAAAGGCACTCGGAGGCCTCCACACCGCAAAAAAAGGCACTCGGAGGCCTCCACACCGCAAAAAAAAAAATGCACCCAGAGGCCTCGACACCACAAAAGAAAGGCACTCGGAGGACCACACCACAAAAAATGGCACTCGGCTGCCCCTACACTGGAAAAAAAGGCACTCGGCTGCCCCTACACCACAAGATAAGGCACTCAGTGGCCCCTACAGCACAAAAAAAGGCACTTGGTGGCTGCTAAAATGCAAAAAAGGGCACTCGGAGGCTGCTACAACACAAAAAAAGGCACTCAGAGGGCCCTGCACCACAAAAAAAGCACTCGGAGGTTCCTGCACTGGAAAAAGAGGCACTTGCAGGCCTGTACACCGGATATAAAGGCACTTGGAGGCCCCAGCACCACAAAAGAAGGCACTGGGAGGCCCCTACACTGCAAAAAAAGGCACTCGGAGGGCTCTTCACCGCAAAAAAAGGCACTCGGTGGCCCCCACATTGCAAAAAAAGGCACTTGGAGGCTACTACACTGCAAAAAAAGGCACTCAGTAGCCCCTGCACCGCAAAAAAAAGGCACTCAGTAGCCCCTGCACCGCAAAAAAAGGCACTCAGTAGCCCCTGCACCACAAAAAAAGGCACTCGGAGGCCAGTGCACTGAAAAACAGGGCACTTGGAGGCCAGTGCACCGCAAAAAAAAAATGCACTCAGAGGCCCCTACAGCACAAAAGAAAGGCACTTGGAGCACCACACCACAAAAAAAGGCACTCGGCTGCCCCTACACTGGAAAAAAAAAGGCACTCGGAGGCCCCTACAGCACAAAAAAAGGCACTTGGGGGCTGCTACAATGCGAAAAAGGCACTCGGAGGCCCCTGCACCAGAAAGAAAGGAACTCGGAGGGCCCTGCACCACAAAAGAAGGCACTCGGAGGCCCCTGCACCACAAGAAAAGGCACTCGGGGCCACTACACCGCAAAAAAAAGGTACATGGAGGACCACACCCCCCAAAATAACAGCACTCGGAGGCCCCTGAACCACAAGAAAAGGCATTCAGTGGCCCCTACAGCACAATAAAAGGCACTCGGGAGCTGCTACAATGTGAAACAAGGCACTCGGAGGGCCCAGCACCACCAAAAAAGGCACTCGGAGGCCCCTGCACTGGAAAAAGAGGCACTTGCAGGCCTGTACAGTGGAAATAAAGGCACTTGGAGGCCCCTGCACCACAAAAAAAGGCACTCGGAAGCCCCTACATTGCAAAAAAAGGCACTTGGAGGCTACTACAAGGCAAAAAAATGCACCCTGAGGCCCCTGCACCACAAAAAAAGGCACTTGGAGGCCCCTACACCACAAAAAAAGGCACTCGGCTGCCCCTACACTGGAAAAAAAGCACTCGGAGGCCCCTACACCACAAAAAAGGCACTTGGGGGCTGCTACAATGCAAAAAAAGGCATTCGGAGGGCCCTGCACCAGAAACAAAGGCACTTGGAGGGCCCTTCACCAGAAACAAAGGCACTTGGAGGCCCCAGCACCACAAAAAAAGGCACTCGGAAGCCCCTACATTGCAAAAAAAGGCACTTGGAGGCTACTACACTGCAAAAAAATGCACCCTGAGGCCCATGCACAGCAAAAAAAGGCACTCGGAGGCCTCCACACTGCAAAAAAAGGCACTCGGAGGCCTCCACACCGCAAAAAAAGGCACTCGGAGGCCGCTACACTGCAAAAAAAAAAATGCACCCAGAGGCCTCGACACCACAAAAGAAAGGCACTAGGAGGACCACACCACAAAAAATGGCACTCGGCTGCCCCTACACTGGAAAAAAAGGCACTCGGCTGCCCCTACACCACAAGATAAGGCACTCAGTGGCCCCTACAGCACAAAAAAAGGCACTTGGTGGCTGCTAAAATGCAAAAAAAGGCACTTGCAGGCTGCTACAACGCAAAAAAAGGCACTCAGAGGGCCCTGCACCACAAAAAAAAGCACTAGGAGGCCCCTGCACTGGAAATAAAGGCACTTGGAGGCCCCTACATTGGAATAAAAGGCACTTGGAGGCCAGCGCACCCCAAAAAAGGGCACTCGGAGGCCTCTACACCACAAAAGAAAAGGCACTAGGAGGCCCCTACACTGCAAAAACAGGGCACTCGGAGGCCAGCGCACTGCAAAAACAGGGCACTCGGAGGCCACTACACTGGAAAAAAAAGGCACTCGAAGACCAGTGCACCACAAGAAAAGGCACTCGGAGGCCTCTACACCACAAAGAAAAGGCACTAGGAGGGCCTTACACTGGAAAAAAAGGCACTAGGGGGCCACTACGCTGGAAAAAAAGGCACTCGGAGGCCACTACACTGGAACAAAAGGCACTCGGAGGCCAGTGCACCACAAGAAAAGGCACTCAGTGGCCCCTACAGCACAAAAAAAGGCTCTTGGGGGCTGCTACAATGCAAAAAAAAGGCACTCAGAGGGCCCTGAACCACAAGAAAAGGCACTTGGTGGCCCCTGAACCACAAGAAAAGGCACTCGGTGGCCCCTACAGCACAATAAAAAGCACTCGGGGGCTGCTACAATGTGAAACAAGGCACTTGGAGGGCCCTGCACCGCCAAAAAAGGCACTCGGAGGCTCCTGCACTGGAAAAAGAGGCACTTGCAGGCCTGCACAGCAGAAAAAAGGCACTCTGAAGCCCCTACATTGCAAAAAAAGGCACTTGGAGGCTACTACACTGCAAAGAAATGCACCCTGAGGCCCACGCACAGCAAAAAAAGGCACTCAGAGGCCTCCACACCGCAAAAAAGGGCACTCGGAGGCCAGTGCACTGAAAAACAGGGCACTTGGAGGCCAGTGCACCACAAAAGAAAATGCACTCAGAGGCCCCGACACCACAAAAGAAAGGCACTTGGAGGACCACACCACAAAAAAAGGCACTCGGCTGCCCCTACACTGTAAAAAAAAGGCACTCGGAGGCCTCTACAGCACAAAAAAAGGCACTTGGGGGCTGCTACAATGCAAAAAAAGGCACTCAGAGGCCCCTGAACCACAAGAAAAGGCACTTGGTGGCCCCTGAACCACAAGAAAAGGCACTTGGTGGCCCCTGAACCACAAGAAAAGGCACTCAGTGGCCTCTACAGCACAATAAAAGGCACTCGGGGCCACTACACCGCAAAAAAAAGATACATGGAGGACCACACCCCCGAAAATAACAGCACTCGGAGGCCCCTGAACCACAAGAAAAGGCATTCAGTGGCCTATACAGCAAAATAAAAGGCACTCGGGGGCTGCTACAATGTGAAACAAGGCACTCCGAGGGCCCTGCACCACCAAAAAAGGCACTCGGAGGCTCCTGCACTGGAAAAAGAGGCACTTGCAGGCCTGTACACTGGAAATAAAGGCACTTGGAGGCCCCAGCACCACAAAAAAAGGCACTCGGAGGCCTCCACACCGCAAAAAAAGGCACTTGGAGGCTACTACACTGCAAAAAAAGGCACCCTGAGGCCCATGCACAGCAAAAAAAGGCACTCGGAGGCCGCTACACTGCAAAAAAAAAAATGCACCCAGAGGCCTCGACACCACAAAAGAAAGGCACTCGGAGGACCACACCACAAAAAATGGCACTCGGCTGCCCCTACACTGGAAAAAAAGGCACTCGGCTGCCCCTACACCACAAGATAAGGCACTCAGTGGCCCCTACAGCACAAAAAAAGGCACTTGGTGGCTGCTAAAATGCAAAAAAGGGCACTCGGAGGCTGCTACAACGCGAAAAAAGGCACTCAGAGGGCCCTGCACCACAAAAAAAAGCACTCGGAGGCTCCTGCACTGGAAAAAGAGGCACTTGCAGGCCTGTACACCGGATATAAAGGCACTCGGAGGCCCCTACACTGCAAAAAAAGGCACTCGGAGGCCCCTACACTGCAAAAAAAGGCACTCGGAGGCCCCTACACTGCAAAAAAAGGCACTCGGTGGCCCCCACATTGCAAAAAAAGGCACTTGGAGGCTACTACACTGCAAAAAAAGGCACTCAGTAGCCCCTGCACCGCAAAAAAAGGCACTCAGTAGCCCCTGCACCGCAAAAAAGGCACTCAATAGCCCCTACACTGCAAAAAAAGGCACTCGGAGGCCCCTACACTGCAAAAAAAGGCACTCGGCTGCCCCTACACTGGAAAAAAAAGGCACTCGGCGGCCCCTACAGCACAAAAAAAGGCACTTGGGGGCTGCTACAATGCAAAAAAGGCACTCAGAGGCCCCTGCACCAGAAAGAAAGGCACTCGGAGGGCCCTGCACCACAAAAGAAGGCACTCGGAGGCCCCTGCACCACAAGAAAAGCCACTCGGAGCCACTACACCGCAAAAAAAAGGTACATGGAGGACCACACCCCCGAAAATAACAGCACTCGGAGGCCCCTGAACCACAAGAAAAGGCATTCAGTGGCCTATACAGCAAAATAAAAGGCACTCGGGGGCTGCTACAATGTGAAACAAGGCACTCCGAGGGCCCTGCACCACCAAAAAAGGCACTCGGAGGCTCCTGCACTGGAAAAAGAGGCACTTGCAGGCCTGTACACTGGAAATAAAGGCACTTGGAGGCCCCAGCACCACAAAAAAAGGCACTCGGAGGCCTCCACACTGCAAAAAAAGGCACTTGGAGGCTACTACACTGCAAAAAAAGGCACTTGGAGGCCCCTGCACCACAAAAAAAAGGTACTTGGAGGCCCCTACACCACAAAAAAAAGGCATTCGGCTGCCCCTACACTGGAAAAAAACGCACTCGGAGGCCCCTACACCACAAAAAAAGGCACTTGGGGGCTGCTACAATGCAAAAAAAGGCACTCGGAGGGCCCTGCACCACAAAAGAAGGCACTCGGAGGCCCCTGCACCACAAAAAAAGGCACTCGGTGGCTCCTACAGCACAATAAAAGGCACTTGGGGGCTGCTACAATGTGAAACAAGGCACTCTGAGGGCCCAGCACCACCAAAAAAGGCACTCGGAGGCCCCTGCACTGGGAAAAGAGGCACTTGCAGGCCTGTACACTGGAAATAAAGGCACTTGGAGGCCCCAGCACCACAAAAAAAGGCACTCGGAAGCCCCTACATTGCAAAAAAAGGCACTTGGAGGCTACTACACTGCAAAAAAATGCACCCTGAGGCCCATGCACAGCAAAAAAAGGCACTCGGTGGCCCCTGCACCGCAAAAAAAGGCACTCGGAGGCCTCCACACCGCAAAAAAAGGCACTCGGAGGCAGCTACACTGCAAAAAAAAAAATGCACCCAGAGGCCTCGACACCACAAAAGAAAGGCACTCGGAGGACCACACCACAAAAAATGGCACTCGGCTGCCCCTACACTGGAAAAAAAGGCACTCGGCTGCCTCTACACCACAAGATAAGGCACTCAGTGGCCCCTACAGCACAAAAAAAGGCACTTGGTGGCTGCAAAAATGCAAAAAAGGGCACTCGGAGGCTGCTACAACGCGAAAAAAGGCACTCAGAGGGCCCTGCACCACAAAAAAAAGCACTCGGAGGCTCCTGCACTGGAAAAAGAGGCACTTGCAGGCCTGTACACCGGATATAAAGGCACTCGGAGGCCCCTACACTGCAAAAAAAGGCACTCGGAGGCCCCTACACTGCAAAAAAAGGCACTCGGAGGCCCCTACACTGCAAAAAAAGGCACTCGGAGGCCCCTACACTGCAAAAAAAGGCACTCGGTGGCCCCCACATTGCAAATAAAGGCACTTGGAGGCTACTACACTGCAAAAAAAGGCATTCAGTAGCCCCTGCACCGCAAAAAAAGGCACTCAGTAGCCCCTGCACCGCAAAAAAAGGCACTCGGAGGCCAGTGCACCGCAAAAAAAAAATGCACTCAGAGGCCCCTACAGCACAAAAGAAAGGCACTTGGAGCACCACACCACAAAAAAAGGCACTCGGCTGCCCCTACACTGGAAAAAAAAGGCACTCGGCGGCCCCTACAGCACAAAAAAAGGCACTTGGGGGCTGCTACAATGCAAAAAAGGCACTCGGAGGCCCCTGCACCAGAAAGAAAGGAACTCGGAGGGCCCTGCACCACAAAAGAAGGCACTCGGAGGCCCCTGCACCACAAGAAAAGGCATTCAGTGGCCTATACAGCAAAATAAAAGGCACTCGGGGGCTGCTACAATGTGAAACAAGGCACTCCGAGGGCCCTGCACCACCAAAAAAGGCACTCGGAGGCTCCTGCACTGGAAAAAGAGGCACTCGGCTGCCCCTACACTGCAAAAAAAGGCACTCGGAGGCCCCTACACCACAAAAAAAGGCACTTGGGGGCTGCTACAATGCAAAAAAAGGCACTCGGAGGCCTCCACACCGCAAAAAAAGGCACTTGGAGGCTACTACACTGCAAAAAAATGAACCCTGAGGCCCCTGCACCACAAAAAAAAGGCACTTGGAGGCCCCTACACCACAAAAAAAAGGCATTCGGCTGCCCCTACACTGGAAAAAAATGCACTCAGAGGCCCCTACACCACAAAAAAAGGCACTTGGGGGCTGCTACAATGCAAAAAAAGGCACTCGGAGGGCCCTGCACCACAAGAAAAGGCACTCGGAGGCCCCTGCACCACAAAAAAAGGCACTCGGTGGCTCCTACAGCACAATAAAAGGCACTTGGGGGCTGCTACAATGTGAAACAAGGCACTCTGAGGGCCCAGCACCACCAAAAAAGGCACTCGGAGGCCCCTGCACTGCGAAAAGAGGCACTTGCAGGCCTGTACACTGGAAATAAAGGCACTTGGAGGCCCCAGCACCACAAAAAAAGGCACTCGGAAGCCCCTACATTGCAAAAAAAGGCACTTGGAGGCTACTACACTGCAAAAAAAGGCACCCTGAGGCCCATGCACAGCAAAAAAAGGCACTCGGAGGCCGCTACACTGCAAAAAAAAAAATGCACCCAGAGGCCTCGACACCACAAAAGAAAGGCACTCGGAGGACCACACCACAAAAAATGGCACTCGGCTGCCCCTACACTGGAAAAAAAGGCACTCGGCTGCCCCTACACCACAAGATAAGGCACTCAGTGGCCCCTACAGCACAAAAAAAGGCACTTGGTGGCTGCTAAAATGCAAAAAAGGGCACTCGGAGGCTGCTACAACGCGAAAAAAGGCACTCAGAGGGCCCTGCACCACAAAAAAAAGCACTCGGAGGCTCCTGCACTGGAAAAAGAGGCACTTGCAGGCCTGTACACCGGATATAAAGGCACTCGGAGGCCCCTACACTGCAAAAAAAGGCACTCGGAGGCCCCTACACTGCAAAAAAAGGCACTCGGAGGCCCCTACACTGCAAAAAAAGGCACTCGGTGGCCCCTACACTGCAAAAAAAGGCACTTGGAGGCTACTACACTGCAAAAAAAGGCACTCAGTAGCCCCTGCACCGCAAAAAAAGGCACTCAGTAGCCCCTGCACCGCAAAAAAGGCACTCAATAGCCCCTACACTGCAAAAAAAGGCACTCGGAGGCCCCTACACTGCAAAAAAAGGCACTCGGCTGCCCCTACACTGGAAAAAAAAGGCACTCGGCGGCCCCTACAGCACAAAAAAAGGCACTTGGGGGCTGCTACAATGCAAAAAAGGCACTCGGAGGCCCCTGCACCAGAAAGAAAGGCACTCGGAGGGCCCTGCACCACAAAAGAAGGCACTCGGAGGCCCCTGCACCACAAGAAAAGCCACTCGGAGCCACTACACCGCAAAAAAAAGGTACATGGAGGACCACACCCCCGAAAATAACAGCACTCGGAGGCCCCTGACACACAAGGAAAGGCATTCAGTGGCCCCTACAGCACAATAAAAGGCACTCGGGGGCTGCTACAATGTGAAACAAGGCACTCGGAGGGCCCAGCACCACCAAAAAAGGCACTCGGAGGCCCCTGCACTGGGAAAAGAGGCACTTGCAGGCCTGTACACTGGAAATAAAGGCACTTGGAGGCCCCAGCACCACAAAAAAAGGCACTCGGAAGCCCCTACATTGCAAAAAAAGGCACTTGGAGGCTACTACACTGCAAAAAAATGCACCCTGAGGCCCATGCACAGCAAAAAAAGGCACTCGGAGGCCTCCACACTGCAAAAAAAGGCACTCGGAGGCCTCCACACCGCAAAAAAAGGCACTTGGAGGCCGCTACACTGCAAAAAAAAAAAATGCACCCAGAGGCCTCGACACCACAAAAGAAAGGCACTCGGAGGACCACACCACAAAAAATGGCACTCGGCTGCCCCTACACTGGAAAAAAAGGCACTCGGCTGCCCCTACACCACAAGATAAGGCACTCAGTGGCCCCTACAGCACAAAAAAAGGCACTTGGTGGCTGCTAAAATGCAAAAAAGGGCACTCGGAGGCTGCTACAACACAAAAAAAGGCACTAGGAGGGCCCTGCACCACAAAAAAAAGCACTCGGAGGCTCCTACACTGGAAAAAGAGGCACTTGCAGGCCTGTACACCGGATATAAAGGCACTTGGAGGCCCCAGCACCACAAAAGAAGGCACTCGGAGGCCCCTACACTGCAAGAAAAGGCACTCGGAGGGCTCTTCACCGCAAAAAAAGGCACTCGGTGGCCCCCACATTGCAAAAAAAGGCACTTGGAGGCTACTACACTGCAAAAAAAGGCACTCGGTAGCCCCTGCACCGCAAAAAAAGGCACTCGGAGGCCAGTACACTGAAAAACAGGGCACTTGGAGGCCAGTGCACCACAAAAAAAAAAAAGGCACTCAGAGGCCCCTACAGCACAAAAGAAAGGCACTTGGGGGCTGCTACAATGCAAAAAAAGGTACTCGGAGGGCCCTGCACCACAAAAAAAGGCACTTGGAGGGCCCTGCACCAGAAACAAAGGCACTTGGAGGGCCCTGCACCACAAAAGAAGGCACTCGGAGGCCCCTGACCCACAAGGAAAGGCACTCGGTGGCCCCTACAGCACAATAAAAGGCACTCGGGGGCTGCTACAATGTGAAACAAGGCACTCTGAGGGCCCAGCACTGGGAAAAGAGGCACTTGCAGGCCTGTACACTGGAAATAAAGGTACTTGGAGGCCCCATCACCACAAAAAAAGGCACTCGGAAGCCCCTGCACTGGAAATAAAGGCACTTGGAGGCCCCTACATTGGAATACAAGGCACTTGGAGGCCAGTGCACCCCAAAAAAGGGCACTCGGAGGCCTCTACACCACAAAAGAAAAGGCACTAGGAGGGCCTTACACTGGAAAAAAAGGCACTAGGGGGCCACTACGCTGGAAAAAAAGGCACTCGGAGGCCAGTGCACTGCAAAAACAGGGCACTTGGAGGCCTCTACACTGCAAAAGAAGGCACTCGGAGGCCACTACACTGGAACAAAAGGCACTCAGAGGCTAGTGCACCACAAGAAAAGGCACTCAGTGGCCCCTACAGCACAAAAAAAGGCTCTTGGGGGCTGCTACAATGCAAAAAAAAGGCACTCAGTGGCCCCTGACCCACAGGAAAAGGCACTCATTGGCCCCTACAACACAATAAAAAGCACTCGGGGTCTGCTACAATGTGAAACAAGGCACTTGGAGGGCCCTGCACCACCAAAAAAGGCACTCGGAGGCTCCTGCACTGGAAAAAGAGGCACTTGCAGGCCTGTACACTGGAAATAAAGACACTTGGAGGCCCCAGCACCACAAAAAAAGGCACTCGGAAGCCCCTACATTGCAAAAAAAGGCACTTGGAGGCTACTACACTGCAAAAAAAGGCACCCTGAGGCCCATGCACAGCAAAAAAAGGCACTCAGAGGCCTCCACACCGCAAAAAAAGGCACTCGGAGGCCGCTACACTGCAAAAAAATAAATGCACTCAGAGGCCTCGACACCACAAAAGAAAGGCACTCGGAGGACCACACCACAAAAAATGGCACTCGGCTGCCCCTACACTGGAAAAAAAGGCACTCGGCTGCCCCTACACCACAAGATAAGGCACTCAGTGGCCCCTACAGCACAAAAAAAGGCACTTGGTGGCTGCTAAAATGCAAAAAAAGGCACTTGCAGGCTGCTACAACGCAAAAAAAGGCACTCAGAGGGCCCTGCACCACAAAAAAAAGCACTCGGAGGCCCCTGCACTGGAAATAAAGGCACTTGGAGGCCCCTACATTGGAATAAAAGGCACTTGGAGGCCAGTGCACCCCAAAAAAGGGCACTCGGAGGCCTCTACACCACAAAAGAAAAGGCACTAGGAGGGCCTTACACTGCAAAAACAGGGCACTCGGAGGCCAGCGCACTGCAAAAACAGGGCACTCGGAGGCCACTACACTGGAACAAAAGGCACTCGGAGACCAGTGCACCACAAGAAAAGGCACTCGGAGGCCTCTACACCACAAAGAAAAGGCACTAGGAGGGCCTTACACTGGAAAAAAAGGCACTAGGGGGCCACTACGCTGGAAAAAAAGGCACTCGGAGGCCAGTGCACTGCAAAAACAGGGCACTTGGAGGCCTCTACACTGCAAAAGAAGGCACTCGGAGGCCACTACACTGGAACAAAAGGCACTCAGAGGCCAGTGCACCACAAGAAAAGGCACTCAGTGGCCCCTACAGCACAAAAAAAGGCTCTTGGGGGCTGCTACAATGCAAAAAAAAGGCACTCAGTGGCCCCTGAACCACAAGAAAAGGCACTCAGTGGCCCCTGAACCACAAGAAAAGGCACTCAGTGGCTCCTACAGCACAAAAAAAGGCACTCGGGGGCTGCTACAATGTGAAACAAGGCACTTGGAGGGCCCTGCACCACCAAAAAAGGCACTCGGAGGCTCCTGCACTGGAAAAAGAGGCACTTGCAGGCCTGTACACTGGAAATAAAGGTACTTGGAGGCCCCAGCACCACAAAAAAAGGCACTCGGAAGCCCCTACATTGCAAAAAAAGGCACTTGGAGGCTACTACACTGCAAAAAAATGCACCCTGAGGCCCATGCACAGCAAAAAAAGGCACTCAGAGGCCTCCACACCGCAAAAAATGCACCCAGAGGCCTCGACACCACAAAAGAAAGGCACTCGGAGGACCACACCACAAAAAATGGCACTCGGCTGCCCCTACACTGGAAAAAAAGGCACTCGGCTGCCCCTACACCACAAGATAAGGCACTCAGTGGCCCCTACAGCACAAAAAAAGGCACTCGGGGGCTGCTACAATGTGAAACAAGGCACTCTGAGGGCCCAGCACCACCAAAAAAGGCACTCGGAGGCCCCTGCACTGCGAAAAGAGGCACTTGCAGGCCTGTACACTAGGAAAAAAAGGCACTTGGAGGCCCCTACACCACCAAGAAAGGCACTTGGAGGCTGCTACAATGGAAAAAAAGGCACTCGGAGGCCCCTACACTGGAACAAAAGGCACTTGGAGGCCAGTGCACCCCAAAAAAGGGCACTCGGAGGCCTCTACACCACAAAAGAAAAGGCAGTAGGAGGCCCCTACACCACAAAAAAAGGCACTCGGTGGCCACCACATTGCAAAAAAAGGCACTTGGAGGCAACTACACTGCAAAAAAAGGCACTCGGTAGCCCCTGCACTGCAAAAAAAGGCACTCGGTAGCCCCTGCACTGCAAAAAAAGGCACTCGGAGGCTAGTGCACCACAAAAAAAGGCACTTGGGGGCCCCTACACCACAAAAAAAGGCACTCGGCTGCCCCTACACTGGAAAGAAAGGCACTCGGAGGCCCCTGCACCACAAAAAAAGGCACTTGGGGGCTGCTACAATGCAAAAAAAGGCACTTGGAGGCCCCTGCACCAGAAACAAAGGCACTTGGAGGGCCCTGCACCACAAAAGAAGGCACTCGGAGGCCCCTGACCCACAAGGAAAGGCACTCGGTGGCCCCTACAGCACAATAAAAGGCACTTGGGGGCTGCTACAATGTGAAACAAGGCACTCTGAGGGCCCAGCACCACCAAAAAAGGCACTCGGAGGCCCCTGCACTGGGAAAAGAGGCACTTGCAGGCCTGTACACTGGAAATAAAGGCACTTGGAGGCCCCAGCACCACAAAAAAAGGCACTCGGAAGCCCCTACATTGCAAAAAAAGGCACTTGGAGGCCTCCACACTGCAAAAAAATGCACCCTGAGGCCCATGCACAGCAAAAAAAGGCACTCGGAGGCCGCTACACTGCAAAAAAAAAAATGCACCCAGAGGCCTCGACACCACAAAAGAAAGGCACTCGGAGGACCACACCACAAAAAATGGCACTCGGCTGCCCCTACACTGGAAAAAAAGGCACTCGGCTGCCCCTACACCACAAGATAAGGCACTCAGTGGCCCCTACAGCACAAAAAAAGGCACTTGGTGGCTGCTAAAATGCAAAAAAGGGCACTCGGAGGCTGCTACAACGCGAAAAAAGGCACTCAGAGGGCCCTGCCCCACAAAAAAAAGCACTCGGAGGCTCCTGCACTGGAAAAAGAGGCACTTGCAGGCCTGTACACCGGATATAAAGGCACTTGGAGGCCCCTGCACCACAAAAGAAGGCACTCGGAGGCCCCTACACTGCAAAAAAAGGCACTCGGTGGCCCCCACATTGCAAAAAAAGGCACTTGGAGGCTACTACACTGCAAAAAAATGCACTCAGTAGCCCCTGCACCGCAAAAAAAGGCACTCAGTAGCCCCTGCACCGCAAAAAAAGGCACTCGGAGGCCAGTGCACTGAAAAACAGGGCACTTGGAGGCCAGTGCACCGCAAAAAAAAAATGCACTCAGAGGCCCCTACAGCACAAAAAAAGGCACTTGGGGGCTGCTACAATGCAAAAAAGGCACTCGGAGGCCCCTGCACCAGAAAGAAAGGAACTCGGAGGGCCCTGCACCACAAAAGAAGGCACTCGGAGGCCCCTGCACCACAAGAAAAGCCACTCGGAGCCACTACACCGCAAAAAAAAGGTACATGGAGGACCACACCCCCCAAAATAACAGCACTCGGAGGCCCCTGAACCACAAGAAAAGGCATTCAGTGGCCCCTACAGCACAATAAAAGGCACTCGGGGGCTGCTACAATGTGAAACAAGGCACTCCGAGGGCCCTGCACCACCAAAAAAGGCACTCGGAGGCTCCTGCACTGGAAAAAGAGGCACTTGCAGGCCTGTACACTGGAAATAAAGGCACTTGGAGGCCCCTGCACCACAAAAAAAGGCACTCGGAAGCCCCTACATTGCAAAAAAAGGCACTTGGAGGCTACTACACTGCAAAAAAATGCACCCTGAGGCCCCTGCACCACAAAAAAAAGGCACTTGGAGGCCCCTACACCACAAAAAAAGGCACTTGGGGGCTGCTACAATGCAAAAAAAGGCACTCGGAGGGCCCTGCACCAGAAACAAAGGCACTTGGAGGGCCCTGCACCACAAAAGAAGGCACTCGGAGGCCCCTAACCCACAAGGAAAGGCACTCGGTGGCCCCTACAGCACAATAAAAGGCACTCGGGGGCTGCTACAATGTGAAACAAGGCACTCCGAAGGCCCTGCACCACCAAAAAAGGCACTTGGAGGGCCCTGCACCACCAAAAAAGGCACTTGGAGGGCCCTGCACCACAAAAAAAGGCACTCGGAGGCCCCTAACCCACAAGGAAAGGCACTTGGAGGCCCCTGCACCACAAAAAAAGGCACTCGGAGGCCTCCACACCGCAAAAAAAGGCACTCGGAGGCCTCCACACTGCAAAAAAAGGCACTCAGAGGCCGCTACACTGCAAAAAAAAAAATGCACCCAGAGGCCTCGACACCACAAAAGAAAGGCACTCGGAGGACCACACCACAAAAAATGGCACTCGGCTGCCCCTACACTGGAAAAAAAGGCACTCGGCTGCCCCTACACCACAAGATAAGGCACTCAGTGGCCCCTACAGCACAAAAAAAGGCACTTGGTGGCTGCTAAAATGCAAAAAAGGGCACTCGGAGGCTGCTACAACGCGAAAAAAGGCACTCAGAGGGCCCTGCACCACAAAAAAAAGCACTCGGAGGCTCCTGCACTGGAAAAAGAGGCACTTGCAGGCCTGTACACCGGATATAAAGGCACTTGGAGGCCCCTGCACCACAAAAGAAGGCACTGGGAGGCCCCTACACTGCAAAAAAAGGCACTCGGTGGCCCCCACATTGCAAAAAAAGGCACTTGGAGGCTACTACACTGCAAAAAAAGGCACTCAGTAGCCCCTGCACCGCAAAAAAAGGCACTCAGTAGCCCCTGCACCGCAAAAAAAAAAAGGCACTCAGAGGCCCCTACAGCACAAAAGAAAGGCACTCGGTGGCCCCCACCACAAAAAAAGGCACTCGGCTGCCCCTACACTGGAAAAAAAAGGCACTCGGAGGCCCCTACAGCACAAAAAAAGGCACTTGGGGGCTGCTACAATGCAAAAAAGGCACTCGGAGGCCCCTGCACCAGAAAGAAAGGAACTCGGAGGGCCCTGCACCACAAAAGAAGGCACTCGGAGGCCCCTGCACCACAAGAAAAGGCACTCGGAGCCTCTACACCGCAAAAATAGGCACTCGGAGGCCTCCACACTGCAAAAAAAAAAATGCACCCAGAGGCCTCGACACCACAAAAGAAAGGCACTCGGAGGACCACACCACAAAAAATGGCACTCGGCTGCCCCTACACTGGAAAAAAAGGCACTCGGCTGCCCCTACACCACAAGATAAGGCACTCAGTGGCCCCTACAGCACAAAAAAAGGCACTTGGTGGCTGCTAAAATGCAAAAAAGGGCACTCGGAGGCTGCTACAACACAAAAAAAGGCACTAGGAGGGCCCTGCACCACAAAAAAAAGCACTCGGAGGCTCCTGCACTGGAAAAGAGGCACTTGCAGGCCTGTACACCGGATATAAAGGCACTTAGAGGCCCCAGCACCACAAAAGAAGGCACTCGGAGGCCCCTACACTGCAAGAAAAGGCACTCGGTGGCCACCACATTGCAAAAAAAGGCACTTGGAGGCTACTACACTGCAAAAAAAGGCACTCAGTAGCCCCTGCACCGCAAAAAAAGGCACTCAGTAGCCCCTGCACCGCAAAAAAAAAAATGCACTCAGAGGCCCCTACAGCACAAAAGAAAGGCACTTGGAGCACCACACCACAAAAAAAGGCACTCGGCTGCCCCTACACTGGAAAAAAAGGCACTCGGAGGCCCCTGCACCAGAAACAAAGCCACTTGGGGGCTGCTACAATGCAAAAAAAGGCACTCGGAGGGCCCTGCACCACAAAAGAAGGCACTCGGAGGCCCCTGCACCACAAAAGAAGGCACTCGGAGGCCCCTGCACCACAAGAAAAGCCACTCGGAGCCACCACACAGCAAAAAAAAGGTACATGGAGGACCACACCCCCGAAAATAACAGCACTCGGAGGCCCCTGAACCACAAGAAAAGGCATTCAGTGGCCTATACAGCAAAATAAAAGGCACTCGGGGGCTGCTACAATGTGAAACAAGGCACTCGGAGGGCCCTGCACCACCAAAAAAGGCACTCGGAGGCTCCTGCACTGGAAAAAGAGGCACTTGCAGGCCTGTACAGCAGAAAAAAAGGCACTCGGAAGCCCCTACATTGCAAAAAAAGGCACTTGGAGGCTACTACACTGCAAAAAAAAGCACCCTTAGGCCCCTGCACCGCAAAAAAAGGCACTTGGAGGCCCCTGCACCACAAAAAAAAGGCACTTGGAGGCCCCTACACTGGAAAAAAAAGGCACTCGGCTGCCCCTACACTGGAAAAAAAGGCACTCGGAGGCCCCTACACCACAAGAAAAGGCACTCGGAGGCCCCTGAACCACAAGAAAAGGCACTCGGTGGCCCCTACAGCACAATAAAAGGCACTCGGGGGCTGCTACAATGTGAAACAAGGCACTCAGAGGCCCCAGCACCACCAAAAAAGGCACTCGGAGGCCCCTGCACTGGGAAAAGAGGCACTTGCAGGCCTGTACACTGGAAATAAAGGCACTCGGTGGCCCCTGCACTGGAGAAAGAGGCACTTGGAGGGCTTGTACACTGGAAATAAAGGCACTCGGTGGCCCCAGCACCGCAAAAAAAGGCACTCGGTGGCCCCAGCACCGCAAAAAAAGGCACTCGGTGGCCCCAGCACCGCAAAAAAAGGCACTCGGTGGCCCCAGCACCGCAAAAAAAGGCACTCGGTGGCCCCAGCACCGCAAAAAAAGGCACTCGGTGGCCCCAGCACCGCAAAAAAAGGCACTCGGTGGCCCCAGCACCGCAAAAAAAGGCACTTGGAGGCCTCTACAACAGCTTCCACTGCCCTATCAGACACAGAGGCTCATGTGACCTCACAAGGACAGGAAGCCGCCAGGGGCCTGCCAGTGGCCTGTCAGGCACTGGTACTTCTGTGAGCTCACAAGCAGAGTCAGCAGCCATGGGCACCCCACTGCCTGATGAGGCACTGAGACAAAGGTGACCTCAAAAAGCAGCCAGCATGCAGAGGCCTGCCACTGGCCTATCAGGCAATAGGACTGCTGTGACCTCACAAGCACAGCAAACAGCTACGGGCCTGCCACTGCCCTATAGGGCACAGAGGCTGCTGTGACCTGACAAGCACAGCCAGCAGCCAGGGGCCTGCCACTGGCCTGTGAAGCACTGAGGCTGCTGTGACCTCAGAAGCACAGCCAGCAGTGAAGGGCCTGCCACTGGCCTATAGGGAACAGAGGCTGATGTTACCTCACAAACACAGCCAGCAGCCATTGGCCTTCCACTGCCCAATGAGGCGCTGACACTGCTCGGACCTCACAAGCACAGCACACTGTCACGGGCCTGCCACTGCCATAAAGGGCACGGAGGCTGCTGTGACCTCACAAGCATAGCCAGCAGCCAGGGGCCTGCCACTGGCCTGTGAAGCACTGAGGCTGCTATGACCTCACGAGCCCAGGCAGCAGCTATGGGCCTGCCACTGCCCTATAGGGCAGGGAGGCTGCTGTGACCTCACAAGCACTGCGAGGAGCCAGAGGCCTGCCATTGCCCTAGAAGGTACACAGACAAATGTGACCTCAAAATGCAGACAGGGGCCTGCCACGGGCCTGTCAGGACATAGGACTGCTCTGACCTCACAAGCACAGTCAGCAGCCATGAGCCTGCCACTGGCCTATGAGGCAACAGGACTGCTGTGACCTCACAAGCACAGCCGGCAGCCAGGGCATCCCACTGGCCTATGCGGCACTGAGGCTGCTGTGACCTCACAAGTACTACCAGCAGCCATGGGCATCCCACTGGCCAATGAGGCACTAAGACAAAGGTGACCTAAAAATGCAGCCAGCAGCCATGGGCCTCCCACTGGCCTATCAGGCAACAGGACTCCTATGACCTCACAAGCACAGCCAGCAGCCAGGGCATCGCACTGGCCTATGAGGCACTGAGGCTGCTGTGACCTCACAAAAACAGCCAGCGCCCAGAGGCCTGCCACTTGCCTATCAGTAACTCAGACTGCTGTGAACTCAAAAGGACAACCAGCAGCCATTGGCCTGCCACTGACCTATCAGGCAATAGGACTGCTGTGACCTCACAAGCACAGCCAGCAGCCAGGGGCCTGCCACTGGCCTATGAGGCACTGAGGCTGCTGTGACCTCACAAGCAGAGGCAGCAGGGGGCGCTTGCCAGTAACCAATGAGACACTAAGGTTGCTCTGACTTCACAAGCACAGAAAGCAGCCATCAGCCTGCAACTGGCCTAGGAAGCACGGAGGCTGCGGTGACCTCACAAGCACAGCCAGCAGCCATGAGCCTGCCACTGGCTTATGAGGCACGGAGGCTGCTGTGACCTCACAAGCACAGGCAGCAGGGGACGCTTGCCACTAACTTATGACGCACTGAGGGTGCTGTGACCTCACAAGCACAGCCAGCAGCCATGAGCCTGGTACCGCCCTATGAGGCAGTGAGGCTGCTATGACCTAACAAGCACAGAAAGCAGCCAGTGGCCTGACCTTGGCCTAGGAGGCACTGAGGCTGCTGTGACCGCACAAGCACAGCCAGCGGCCATTAGTCTGCCACTGGCCTAGGAGGCATGGAGGGTGCTATGACCTCACAAGCACAGCCAGCAGCCAGAAGCCTGCCACTGGCCTAGAAGGCACGGTGGCTGCTGTTACTTCACAAGCACAGCCAGCAGCCATGAGCCTGCCACTGCCCTGTGTGGCACTGAGGCTGCTGTAACCTGAAAAGCACAGCCAGCCGCTATGGGCCTCCACTGGCCTATGAGGCACGGAGGCTACTGTGACCTCACAAGCGCAGTCAGCAGCGAGGGGCCTGCCACTGGCCGATGAGGTACAGAGACAAATGTGACCTCAAAACGCGGCCAGCTGCCAGGGGCCTGCCATTGCCCTATAAGACACTGAGGCTGCTGTGACCTCACAAGCACAGCCAGCAGCTGTGGGTCTGCCACTGGCCTATGAGGCACTGAGGCTGCTGTGACCTGACAAGCACAGACAGCAGCCATTGGCCTCCAACTTCCCAATCAGGTGCTGATGCTGCTGTCAACTCAGAAGCACAGTAAACAGTCAGGGGCCTGCCACTGCCCTAAAGGGCATGGAGGCTGCTGTGATCTCACAAGCCCAGCCAGCAGCTATGGGCCTGCCACTGCCCCATAGGACACTGAGGCTTCTCTGGCCTCACAAGCCCACCCAGCAGTCATTGGCCTCGAACTGGCCTATGAGGCAACAGGACTGCTGTGACCTCACAAGCATGGCCAGCAGCCAGCAGCCACGGCATCCAACCAGCCAATGCGCCACTGAGGCTGCTGTCACCTCACAAAAACAGCCAGCACCCAGAGGCCTGCCACTGGCCTATGAGGCAATGTGACTGCTGTGACCTCACAAGGACAGCCAGCAGCCATTGGCCTGCCACTGACCTATGAGGAACTGAGGCTGCTGTTACCTGACAAGCACAGCCAGCAGACAGGGGCCTGCTACTGGCCTATCAGGCATGGAGGCTGCTGTGACCTAACAAGCACAGCCAGCAGCCAAGGGCCTCCCACTGGCCTATGAGGCACTGAGGCTGCTGTGACCTCAGAAGGACAGCCAGCAGCCATTGGCCTCCCACTGCCCTATGAGGCACTGAGGCTGCTGTGACCTCACAAGCACAGCCAGCAGCCATTGGCCTGCCACTGGCCTATCAGGCACTGAGGCTGCTGTGACCTCACAAGCACAGCCAGCAGCCAAGGGCCTGCCACTGGCCTGTAGGGAATGGAGGCTGATGTGACCTCACAAACACAGCCGGCAGGCAGGGCATCCCACTGGCCTATGCGGCACTGAGGCTGCTGTGACCTCACAAGTACTACCAGCAGCCATGGGCATCCCACTGGCCAATGAGGCACTAAGACAAAGGTGACCTCAAAATGCAGCCAGCAGCCATGGGCCTCCCACTGGCCTATCAGGCAACAGGACTCCTATGACCTCACAAGCACAGCCAGCAGCCAGGGCATCGCACTGGCCTATGAGGCACTGAGGCTGCTGTGACCTCACAAAAACAGCCAGCACCCAGAGGCCTGCCACTTGCCTATCAGTAACTCAGACTGCTGTGAACTCAAAAGGACAACCAGCAGCCACTGGCCTGCCACTGACCTATCAGGCAATAGGACTGCTGTGACCTCACAAGCACAGCCAGCAGCCAGGGGCCTGCCACTGGCCTATGAGGCACTGAGGCTGCTGTGACCTCACTAGCACAGGCAGCAGGGGGCGCTTGCCACTAACTTATGACGCACTGAGGCTGCTGTGACCTCACAAGCACAGCCAGCAGCCATGAGCCTGGTACCGCCCTATGAGGCAGTGAGGCTGCTGTGACCTAACAAGCACAGAAAGCAGCCAGTGGCCTGCCCTTGGCCTAGGAGGCACTGAGGCTGCTCTGACCTCACAAGCACAGCCAGCAGCCATGAGCCTGCCACTAGCCTAGGAGGCACTGAGGCTGCTGTGACCGCACAAGCACAGCCTGTGGCCAGAAGCCTGCCACTGCCCTTTGAGGCACTGAGGGTGCTGTGACCTCACAAGCACAGCCAGCAGCCATGAGCCTGCCACTGGCCTAGGAGGCACGGTGGCTGCTGTTACTTCACAAGCACAGCGAGCAGCCAGGGGCCTGCCACTGACCTATCAGGCAATAGGACTGCTGTGACCTCACAAGCACAGCCAGAAGCCAGGGGCCTGCCACTGGCCTATCAGGCAATAGGACTGCTGTGATCTCACAAGCACAGCCAGCAGCCATGAGCCTGCCACTGGCTTTTGAGGCACGGAGGCTGCTGTGACCTCACTAGCACAGGCAGCAGGGGACGCTTGCCACTAACTTATGACGCACTGAGGCTGCTGTGACCTCACAAGCACAGCCAGCAGCCATGAGCCTGGTACCGCCCTATAAGGCAGTGAGGCTGCTGTGACCTAACAAGCACAGAAAGCAGCTAGTGGCCTGCCCTTGGTCTAGGAGACACTGAGGCTGCTCTGACCTCACAAGCACAGCCAGCAGCCATGAGCCTGCCACTAGCCTAGGAGGCACTGAGGCTGCTGTGACCGCACAAGCACAGCCTGTGGCCAGAAGCCTGCCACTGCCCTTTGAGGCACTGAGGGTGCTGTGACCTCACAAGCACAGCCAGCAGCCATGAGCCTGCCACTGGCCTAGGAGGCACGGTGGCTGCTGTTACTTCACAAGCACAGCCAGCAGCCATGAGCCTGCCACTGGCTTATGAGGCACGGAGGCTGCTGTGACCTCACTAGCACAGGCAGCAGGGGACGCTTGCCACTAACTTATGACGCACTGAGGCTGCTGTGACCTCACAAGCACAGCCAGCAGCCATGCGCCTGGTACCGCCCTATGAGGCAGTGAGGCTGCTGTGACCTAACAAGCACAGAAAGCAGCCAGTGGCCTGCCCTTGGCCTAGGAGACATTGAGGCTGCTGTGACCTCACAAGCACAGCCAGCAGCCATGAGCCTGCCACTAGCCTAGGAGGCACTGAGGCTGCTGTGACCTCACAAGCACAGCCTGTGGCCAGAAGCCTGCCACTGCCCTTTGAGGCACTGAGGGTGCTGTGACCTCACAAGCACAGCCAGCAGCCATGAGCCTGCCACTGGCCTAGGAGGCACGGTGGCTGCTGTTACTTCACAAGCACAGCCAGCAGCCAGGAGCCTGCCACTGGCCTAGGAGGCACGGTGGCTGCTGTGACCTCACAAGGACAGCCAGCAGCCATTGGCCTGCCACTGACCTATCAGGCACTGAGGCTGCTGTGACCTGACAAGCACAGCCAGCAGGTATGGGCCTGCCACCACCCTCAAGGGCAGGGAGGCTTCTGTAACCTCACAAGCACAGCCAACAGCCAGGGGCCTGCCACTGGCCTGTGAAGCACTGAGGCTGCTGTGACCTCACAAGCACAGCCAGCAGCTATGGGCCTGCCACTGCCCCATAGGGCACTGAGGCTTGTCTGACCTCACAAGCCCACCCAGCAGTCATTGGCCTCGAACTGGCATATCAGGCAACAGGACTGCTGTGACCTCACAAGCATGGCCAGCAGCCATGGGCATCCCACTGGCCTATCAGGCCCCGAGACAAACGTGACCTCATAATGCAGCCAGCAGGCATGGAGCTGTCACTGGCCTATCAGGCACTGGTACTTCCGTGACCTCACAAGCAGAGCCAGCAGCCAGGGGCCTGCCATTGGCTTGTGAAGCACTGAGGCTGCTGTGACCTCACAAGCACAGCCAGCAGCCAGGGGCCTGCCACTGCCCTATAAGACACTGAGGCTGCTGTGACCTCACAAGCACAGCGAGGAGCCAGAGGCCTGCCATTGCCCTATAAGGTACAGAGACAAATGTGACCTCAAAAGGCAGCCAGCAGCCAGGGGCCTTCCACGGGCCTATCAGGCACTGAGGCTGCTGTGACCTGACAAGCACAGCCAGCAGCTACGGGCCTTCCACTGGCCTATCAGGCACTGAGGCTGCTGTGACCTCAGAAGCACAGTCAGCAGCCAGGGGCCTGCTGCTGGCCTATCAGGCTGTAGGAGTGTTATGACCTGACAAGCACAGCCAGCAGCTCTGGGCCTGCCACTGGCCTATCAGGCAACAGGACTGCTGTGACCTCACAAGCACAGCGAGCAGCCATGAGCCTGCCACTGGCCTATGAGGCACTGAGGGTGCTGTGACCTCACAAGCACAGCCAGCAGCCAGGGGCCTGCCACGGCCCTATAAGACACTGAGGCTGCTGTGACCTCACAAGCACAACCAGCAGCCATTGGCCTGCCACTGACCTATCAGGCAATAGGACTGCTGTGACCTCACAAGCAAAGCCAGCAGCCATTGGCCTCCCACTGCCCTATGAGGCACTGAGGCTGCTGTGACCTCAGAAGGACAGCCAGCAGCCATTGGCCTGCCACTGGCCTATCAGGCACTGAGGCTGCTGTGACCTCACAAGCACAGCCAGCAGCCAAGGGCCTGCCACTGGCCTGTAGGGAATGGAGGCTGATGTGACCTCACAAACACAGCCAGCAGCCATGGGCATCCCACTGGCCAATGAGGCACTAAGACAAAGGTGTCCTAAAAATGCAGCCAGCAGCCATGGGCCTCCCACTGGCCTATCAGGCAACAGGACTCCTATGACCTCACAAGCACAGCCAGCAGCCAGGGCATCGCACTGGCCTATGAGGCACTGAGGCTGCTGTGACCTCACAAAAACAGCCAGCACCCAGAGGCCTGCCACTTGCCTATCAGTAACTCAGACTGCTGTGAACTCAAAAGGACAACCAGCAGCCATTGGCCTGCCACTGACCTATCAGGCAATAGGACTGCTGTGACCTCACAAGCACAGCCAGCAGCCAGGGGCCTGCCACTGGCCTATGAGGCACTGAGGCTGCTGTGACCTCACAAGCAGAGGCAGCAGGGGGCGCTTGCCAGTAACCAATGAGACACTAAGGTTGCTCTGACTTCACAAGCACAGAAAGCAGCCATCAGCCTGCAACTGGCCTAGGAAGCACGGAGGCTGCGGTGACCTCACAAGCAAAGCCAGCAGCCATGAGCCTGCCACTGGCTTATGAGGCACGGAGGCTGCTGTGACCTCACTAGCACAGGCAGCAGGGGACGCTTGCCACTAACTTATGGCGCACTGAGGCTGATGTGACCTCACAAGCACAGCCAGCAGCCATGAGCCTGCCACTGGCCTAGGAGGCACGGTGGCTGCTGTTACTTCACAAGCACAGCCAGCAGCCAGGAGCCTGCCACTGGCCTAGGAGGCACTGAGGCTGCTGTGACCGCACAAGCACAGCCTGTGGCCAGAAGCCTGCCACTGCCCTTTGAGGCACTGAGGGTGCTGTGACCTCACAAGCACAGCCAGCAGCCATGAGCCTGCCACTGGCCTAGGAGGCACGGTGGCTGCTGTTACTTCACAAGCACAGCGAGCAGCCAGGGGCCTGCCACTGACCTATCAGGCAATAGGACTGCTGTGACCTCACAAGCACAGCCAGAAGCCAAGGGCCTGCCACTGGCCTATCAGGCAATAGGACTGCGGTGACCTCACAAGCACAGCCAGCAGCCATGAGCCTGCCACTGGCTTATGAGGCACGGAGGCTGCTGTGACCTCACAAGCACAGCCAGCAGCCATGAGCCTGGTACCGCCCTATGAGGCAGTGAGGCTGCTGTGACCTAACAAGCACAGAAAGCAGCCAGTGGCCTGCCCTTGGCCTAGGAGGCACTGAGGCTGCTGTGACCTCACAAGCACAGCCAGCAGCCATGAGTCTGCCACTAGCCTAGGAGGCACTGAGGCTGCTGTGACCGCACAAGCACAGCCAGCGGCCATTAGTCTGCCACTGGCCTAGGAGGCATGGAGGGTGCTATGACCTCACAAGCACAGCCAGCAGCCAGAAGCCTGCCACTGGCCTAGAAGGCACGGTGGCTGCTGTTACTTCACAAGCACAGCCAGCAGCCATGAGCCTGCCACTGCCCTGTGTGGCACTGAGGCTGCTGTGACCTGAAAAGCACAGCCAGCCGCTATGGGCCTCCACTGGCCTATGAGGCACGGAGGCTACTGTGACCTCACAAGCGCAGTCAGCAGCGAGGGGCCTGCCACTGGCCGATGAGGTACAGAGACAAATGTGACCTCAAAACGCGGCCAGCTGCCAGGGGCCTGCCATTGCCCTATAAGACACTGAGGCTGCTGTGACCTCACAAGCAAAGCCAGCAGCTGTGGGTCTGCCACTGGCCTATGAGGCACTGAGGCTGCTGTGACCTGACAAGCACAGACAGCAGCCATTGGCCTCCAACTTCCCAATCAGGTGCTGATGCTGCTGTCAACTCAGAAGCACAGTAAACAGTCAGGGGCCTGCCACTGCCCTAAAGGGCATGGAGGCTGCTGTGATCTCACAAGCCCAGCCAGCAGCTATGGGCCTGCCACTGCCCTATAGGGCACTGAGGCTTCTCTGACCTCACAAGCCCACCCAGCAGTCATTGGCCTCGAACTGGCCTATGAGGCAACAGGACTGCTGTGACCTCACAAGCACGGACAGCAGCCAGCAGCCATGGCATCCGACCAGCCAATGAGCCACTGAGGCTGCTGTCACCTCAGAAAAACAGCCAGCACCCAGAGGCCTGCCACTGGCCTATGAGGCAACGTGACTGCTGTGACCTCACAAGGACAGCCAGCAGCCATTGGCCTGCCACTGACCTATGAGGAACTGAGGCTGCTGTGACCTCACAAGCACAGCCAGCAGCCATTGGCTGTTGGAAACTTGCACGGGAGGAGCCGACGGAGGGAAGACCCAGACGCTCATTATGAGTGATCAGTGTACTTCAACTTTATTAGGTGTGGTCTTTCTTTATATAGTATAGGACTAATCAGGCTCATACATATTGCAAAAGCTGAGCTCCTTATTGGTAACAGCAATTTGGTTTACCCAGCAACTTCTGCATTACATCACCCGCAAGTTCCCAGGACTAATCATTGATAACACCTTGGAGCCAAGGACAATGTGTCCTTGGCTCTAGCTGTTTTTACTCTCGTACGGGACTTGGCTCACATCAACTGTGTACGATATATACTTAGTTCTGCTTCCTTTAGTTGTTCAGTCTTCACATGACCTCTGCCCTCAAGCCAGTCCTCCACAATTCCCCCGTTTTTATTTTGTGCGAGAAAGACCTTTTCAGTTAATTGTTCAAGCTTTTGTGTTAAGCAGCCAAAAATTACTCTTACAGCAATTAAAATTAATACAATTATGAATAGAATACGTAGCCCTTCTTTGATCAAGCTCAAAATCCAGGTACTCACATTACCAAACATCTTCCTAAACAGATCATCAAACCAATTATACTGTACGGTGATTCTCTGGGTGTGGTCCTTTAGCCATTTCAATTGCTCATGGATTGACTGTCCATGATCAGAAAGATTAAAACAACACATTCCTTCAAAATCCTCACACCCGCGTCCCTGTGCCAAAAGCAGAAAGTCTATAGCTGCTCTATTTTGCAACACTGCATGTCTCAGGCTATCCATATCCTGTGACATTTCAGAGAGAATTTGTGTAGTAACATTTGATTGCTTAACAGCCCAACAAGCAAGTTTATTTAGATTAGACATGGCATGCGCAACTGCAACGTTAGGAGCTAAAGCTGCGGCGAAAAACCTTTCCGCAGGCCCCCATAATTCTGCATCATCAGCACAATCTGAACCTAGTTTTTTCAATTCACGTTTGCCTCGACGATTCTCACTTCTTCTATGTTTGATTGCTGCAGTCAGATTTGACCAACGCTGATCATGTAAGTCAGGGGCGAAGAGTGTCCTAATGAGTTCGGCCAGCGTTGAAATTTTTTCTTGAATAGTTCGTTTTGGTTGTAGCGGTGGTGCTATCCATTCTAGTACAATGGGTTCCGCCAACCCTCTTTTTTCCCCCGTTTTTATTTTGTGTTGTGTAATGGCTCCCATTAGGTATTGTGGGCCACATAAAATAGTAAGATCAAGTGGCTGATTTTCCAGGCGTCGGTGCGTAGCACGCGTAGTAATTAGCGATGCAATTTCCTGGAGTACCCGTTGCTGTTCCTCTGTGAGCGTGACGGCAGCCGCTGGGTCTGTTCCCTTCAGCAAGGGGCGTAGCAGATTTAAAAGTTCATTAGGAATGCCGACAACCGGACGGATCCATTGGAGGTCTCCTAATAGTTTTTGAGCATCATTGAGTGTTCTTATGTCAGTCCTGATTGTCAATTTCTGTGGTCTAATGGTGGCATTCGAAATATGCCAACCTAGATACTGCCAGGGGCTGGATTCTTGTACCTTTTCCGGGGCCACTACAAGTTCCTTTTTCTTTAATTGTGTGATTAGATCAAATTTTTGTTCAGGAGAAAAAGGGGTTTTTTTTGTGCCAACAATATGTCGTCCATGTAGTGATATATCATGGTCTCTGGCCACTGTTGACGTAACGGTTGAAGTGCCGCATCGACATAGAGTTGACAGAGGGTTGGTGAGTTTCGCATACCCTGCGGTAGTACTGTCCATTCAAATCTTTGGTCTGGCCCCTCTCTATTGATAGCAGGGAGTGTAAATGCAAATCGCTGTTTATCATCTTCATGGAGGGCTATGGTAAAGAAACAGTCCTTTAAATCTACGATTAGCAGGTGCCAGCCTTCTGGGATCATTGCTGGGCTGGGTAACCCCGGTTGTAAAGCGCCCATGTCATGCATCTGTCTGTTTACAGCACGTAGATCATGTAAAAGTCTGTATTTGCCGGATTTTTTCTTGATCACAAATATTGGGGTATTCCAAGGGCTGGTAGATAGTCTTAGATGACCTTGTTTGTACTGTTGCTTTACTAGTTCATGTGCTTGAATGAGACTTTCCCGTTTAAGCGGCCATTGCTCTACCCACACAGGCTGATCAGTCCTCCAGCTGAGTGGGATTGGGAAAGTCCAGGCAATGGCCGGTGCTATAAAGGGTGTTCCGAGGTAAGCACCATACCCATCTGGGCAAGGATATCGCGCCCTATTAAGGCTTGCACTCCTTCAGGTAGGGGTAAAATGGAAACGGAGCAATTAACCACCTTGTTCCCTATAGTCCATTGTAGCATCGATGATTTCCGGGCGAGGGTGACCCCGCCTACTCCAGCTACCGTGGAGCTGGTCTCTCGGGTTGGCCAATGCTGGGGCCAAATCTTAGTGCTAATTATTGATACATCCGCTCCAGTGTCCAATAAGGCATTAGTGCGTATAGATTCTTCTTTATACCTTACAGTCACGGTTTGTCGGGGCCTTTGATGCATTCCGACAGTCAGTAATACTACACTTCCAGTGGAACCAAAAGCACCATAGCCTCGTGGTTGCTCTTTCGCTGGTGCCACCCCTACAGTCAGGTGGGGAAGCGGAATAAGCTGGGCTATTCTCGATCCTTGCGGTATGTGCATAGGTGGAAACATTGCTGAAACCACAATTTGTACTTCCCCGAAATAGTCCTTGTCGATCAATCCTGTCAAAACTTGTAATCCTTTCATTGTAGCGGACGATATTCCAATCAATAAGGCACCTATCGGCTCATGATTAATAGTTACTGGTCCGTAGACATTCGTCCGGATTCTTGTTGGCTTTGTATCCAATAAGGTGGCGTCTACTGCTGTTGCCAAGTCCAGTCCGAGACTCCCTCTGGTGGCTGGTCGAAGACAAAGGGGTTCATGGCGTTCGGAGTGGAGCTGGGCGCCGGCTGAGGTGGTTGTGTTAACTGCGGGGGTTGCTGAGTTGTTGTGGTGAAGGCCGCCTTTTGTGTCGTCGCGGGGCGGCTCGTCCCGCTTCTCCGGGCGTTTCCCGAACCAGCCTTCCAGCAAGCCATTTAGCTTGGCATTCTCTGCGAAGATGACCAACAACGCCGCATCGGTAGCAGTGTGCCGATCGTCGATTAGGGGGGATATTTCCGCCGGGATTTTGCAAAGGAGCAAGGGCAGCGAATACCTGTCTTTGATTCTGTTGCATATTATCCCGCAACGCCTGTGCTTGCTCTCTCATGCTCTCTCCTAATTGTTTCACCGCCTCTACTAGCATAGCTTGCGGTCCTACAGGTACCTGCGCCATTCTTTCTAGCCCCTCCTCAATAGTCCATGTTCCCGGGAGTGTGGCTAAAATACTACGCGTTGAAGGGTTACTATTCTGTATTGCACATTGTTTCAAGATAGTCCCTTTCAGGTAATCTGGTACCCCTGCTGCTTGTATAGCATTGGCTACTCTGTCAATAAATAAGCCGAAAGGCTCTTCCCGGCCCTGCTTTATTCCCATATAAGATGGGATACCCCCTTTTTTTTTTTTTTTTTTCTTTTTTTTTCTTTTCTTTTTTTTTTTTTTCAAACTGCTTTTATTAGTGGTTTCTGAGCATTAATATCATAGAGAAAAACTTATTTCACATTGATAGCCTGAGATGGGTGTCCTCAGATAACTGTGGCCAAAGGAAGAGGAGAAGGAGGAGAGGAGAAAAAGGGGGGGGGAAGAGAGAGGGGGGGGGAGAGAGAGGGGGGGAAAGGGGGGGGGGAGAGAGAGAGGGGGGAGAGAGAGAGGGGGGAGGGGGGGGGAGAGGGGGGGGAGGGAGAGAGGGGGGAGAGACAGAGGGGGGGGAGGCGCTGAGGGAGGAGGGGGGATCTGCCGCATGGTCAATGTTGCTCCTTTTGGCAGGCCTGTGTTCCCAGACCCTCCCTGGGCAATAGTAAAAGTTCGAGGGGGGTGATGGGTATGGGGACACAGGGGACACCTCTGCATGCGGGGGTTCCTTGAACCCATCGGGGCTTCCCAAACGCTCCGCGGCGGCGGCGGCTACTTTCTTTTTCTTTTTTTTTTTTTTTTACTTTTTTTTTTTTACTTTTTTTTTCTTTTTTTTTTTTACTTTCTTTTTTTACTTTTTTTCTTTTTTTTAACTTTTTTTTTTTACTTTTTTTCTTTTTTTCTCTTTTTTTTTACTTTTTTTTTCTTTTTTTTTTTCTTTTTTTTTCTTTGAGGTGCGAGAGCATTAGTAACTGCCCTCCACGGCTTCATCAGCTTTTTTACTGTCTTGTTGTCACTTATTACTTCATCAAACAACTTGTCCCCAAATTTTTTCCATTCAGTTTGTTCGAACATGGTATCTGGGTTAACAAAACACCCCTTAGCCACTCCGTAAGCTAATAGCCCTGGGAGTTCCTTATGACATTCTATTCCTTGAGTACCTCGCTTTTCTAAAAAGCATCTTAATAAATAATAAGCCGCTTGTCGCGCCGTGGTTACTCACTTACCGTTGCAACCTTTGCAAGACCTGCGGCAAGACTTTCTGGCAGGACCCCGTCTCGTCCTGGGCACGGACCCCCTTTGTTTGTGTCCTCTCCACCTCCTCTGTAGCTCTGGCACATAGACCCCCTTTTGTGTCTCGTCGCCTTTAGCACAGCAGGACCAGCTGTCTCTAGCACTCTGTCGACTCCTGAGTTTTTAATCACCGAGTCCCTGACCGGCAGGGTCCCTGTTCGGGCGCCATTTGTTGGAAACTTGCACGGGAGGAGCCGACGGAGGGAAGACCCAGACGCTCAATATGAGTGATCAGTGTACTTCAACTTTATTAGGTGTGGTCTTTCTTTATATAGTATAGGACTAATCAGGCTCATACATATTGCAAAAGCTGAGCTCCTTATTGGTAACAGCAATTTGGTTTACCCAGCAACTTCTGCATTACATCACCCGCAAGTTCCCAGGACTAATCATTGATAACACCTTGGAGCCAAGGACAATGTGTCCTTGGCTCTAGCTGTTTTTACTCTCGTACGGGACTTGGCTCACATCAACTGTGTACGATATATACTTAGTTCTGCTTCCTTTAGTTGTTCAGTCTTCACATGACCTCTGCCCTCAAGCCAGTCCTCCACAATTGGCCTCCCACTGGCCTATGAGGCACTGAGGCTGCTGTGACCTCACAAGCACAGCCAGCAGCCATTGGCCTCCCACTGGCCTCTAGGGAATGGAGGCTGATGTGACCTCACAAACACAGCCAGCAGCCATTGGCCTTCCACTGCCCGATGAGGAGCTGACACTGCTCTGACCTCACAAGCACAGCACACTGTCACGGGCCTGCCACTGCCATAAAGGACACAGAGGCTGCTGTGACCTGACAAGCACAGCGAGGAGCCAGAGGCCTGCCACTGCCCTATAAGACACTGAGGCTGCTGTGACGTCACAAGCAAAGGCAGCAGCTGTGGGTCTGCCACTGGCTTATCAGGCTGTAGGAGTGTTGTGACCTGACAAGCACAGCCAGCAGGTATGGGCCTGCCACCACCCTCAAGGGCAGGGAGGCTTCTGTAACCTCACAAGCACAGCCAGGAGCCATGAGCCTGCCACTGCCCTGTGTGGCACTGAGGCTGCTGTAACCTGAAAAGCACAGCCAGCCGCTATGGGCCTCCACTGGCCTATGAGGCACGGAGGCTACTGTGACCTCACAAGCGCAGTCAGCAGCGAGGGGCCTGCCACTGGCCTATGAGGTACAGAGACAAATGTGACCTCAAAACGCGGCCAGCTGCCAGGGGCCTGCCATTGCCCTATAAGACACTGAGGCTGCTGTGACCTCACAAGCACAGCCAGCAGCTATGGGCCTGCCACTGCCCTATAGGACACTGAGGCTTCTCTGACCTCAGAAGCCCACCCAGCAGTCATTGGCCTCGAACTGGCCTATGAGGCAACAGGACTGCTGTGACCTCACAAGCATGGCCAGCAGCCAGCAGCCATGGCATCCAACCAGCCAATGCGCCACTGAGGCTGCTGTCACCTCAGAAAAACAGCCAGCACCCAGAGGCCTGCCACTGGCCTATGAGGCAATGTGACTGCTGTGACCTCACAAGGACAGCCAGCAGCTATGGGCCTGCCACTGACCTATGAGGAACTGAGGCTGCTGTTACCTGACAAGCACAGCCAGCAGACAGGGGCCTGCTACTGGCCTATCAGGCATGGAGGCTGCTGTGACCTAACAAGCACAGCCAGCAGCCAAGGGCCTCCCACTGGCCTATGAGGCACTGAGGCTGCTGTGACCTCAGAAGGACAGCCAGCAGCCATTGGCCTCCCACTGGCCTATGAGGCACTGAGGCTGCTGTGACCTCACAAGCACAGCCAGCAGCCATTGGCCTCCCACTGGCCTATCAGGCACTGAGGCTGCTGTGACCTCACAAGCACAGCCAGCAGCCAAGGGCCTGCCACTGGCCTGTAGGGAATGGAGGCTGATGTGACCTCACAAACACAGCCAGCAGCCATGGGCATCCCACTGGCCAATGAGGCACTAAGACAAAGGTGACCTCAAAATGCAGCCAGCAGCCATGGGCCTCCCACTGGCCTATCAGGCAACAGGACTCCTATGACCTCACAAGCACAGCCAGCAGCCAGGGCATCGCACTGGCCTATGAGGCACTGAGGCTGCTGTGACCTCACAAAAACAGCCAGCACCCAGAGGCCTGCCACTTGCCTATCAGTAACTCAGACTGCTGTGAACTCACAAGGACAACCAGCAGCCATTGGCCTGCCACTGACCTATCAGGCAATAGGACTGCTGTGACCTCACAAGCACAGCCAGAAGCCATGAGCCTGCCACTGGCCTATGAGGCACGGAGGCTGCTGTGACCTCACAAGCAGAGGCAGCAGGGGGCGCTTGCCAGTAACCAATGAGACACTAAGGTTGCTCTGACTTCACAAGCACAGAAAGCAGCCATCAGCCTGCAACTGGCCTAGGAAGCACGGAGGCTGCTGTGACCTCACAAGCACAGCCAGCAGCCATGAGCCTGCCACTGGCTTATGAGGCACAGAGGCTGCTGTGACCTCACTAGCACAGGCAGCAGGGGACGCTTGCCACTAACTTATGACGCACTGAGGCTGCTGTGACCTCACAAGCACAGAAAGCAGTCAGTGGCCTGCCCTTGGCCTAGGAGGCACTGAGGCTGCTCTGACCTCACAAGCACAGCCAGCAGCCATGAGCCTGCCACTAGCCTAGGAGGCACTGAGGCTGCTGTGACCGCACAAGCACAGCCTGTGGCCAGAAGCCTGCCACTGCCCTTTGAGGCACTGAGGGTGCTGTGACCTCACAAGCACAGCCAGCAGCCATGAGCCTGCCACTGGCCTAGGAGGCACGGTGGCTGCTGTTACTTCACAAGCACAGCGAGCAGCCAGGGGCCTGCCACTGGCCTATCAGGCAATAGGACTGCTGTGACCTCACAAGCACAGCCAGAAGCCAAGGGCCTGCCACTGGCCTATCAGGCAATAGGACTGCAGTGACCTCACAAGCACAGCCAGCAGCCATGAGCCTGCCACTGGCTTATGAGGCACGGAGGCTGCTGTGACCTCACTAGCACAGGCAGCAGGGGACGCTTGCCACTAACTTATGACGCACTGAGGCTGCTGTGACCTCACAAGCACAGCCAGCAGCCAGGGGCCTGCCACTGGCCTGTGAAGCACTGAGGCTTCTCTGACCTCACAAGCCCACCCAGCAGTAATTGGCATCGAACTGGCCTATGAGGCAACAGGACTGCTGTGACCTCACAAGCATGGCCAGCAGCCAGCAGCCATGGCATCCAACCAGCCAATGCACCACTGAGGCTGCTGTCACCTCAGAAAAACAGCCAGCACCCAGAGGCCTGCCACTTGCCTATCAGTAACTCAGACTGCTGTGAACTCACAAGGACAACCAGCAGCCATTGGCCTGCCACTGACCTATCAGGCAATAGGACTGCTGTGACCTCACAAGCACAGCCAGCAGCCAGGGGCCTCCCACTGGCCTATGAGGCACGGAGGCTGCTGTGACCTCACAAGCACAGCCAGCAGCCATTGGCCTCCCACTGGCCTATGAGGCACGGAGGCTGCTGTGACCTCACAAGCACAGCCAGCAGATAGGGGCCTGCCACTGGCCTATGAGGCAGGGAGGCTGCTGTGACCTCACAAACACAGCCAGCAGATAGGGGCCTGCCACTGGCCTATAGGGAACGGAGGCTGCTGTGACCTCACAAACACAGCCAGCAGCCATTCGCCTTCCACTGCCCGATGAGGCGCTGACACTGCTCTGACCTCACAAGCACAGCACACTGTCACGGGCCTGACACTGCCATAAAGGGCACGGAGGCTGCTGTGACCTCACAAGCACAGCCAGCAGCCAGGGGCCTGCCATTGGCCTGTGAAGCACTGAGGCTGCTGTGACCTGACAAGCACAGCCAGCAGCTGTGGGTCTGCCACTGGCCTATCAGGCTGTAGGAGTCTTGTGACCTGACAAGCACAGCCAGCAGCCAGGGGCCTGCCACTGGCCTGTGAAGCACTGAGGCTTCTATGGCCTCACGAGCCCAGGCAGCAGCTATGGGCCTGCCACTGCCCTATAGGGCACTGAGGCTGCTGTGATCTCACAAGCACAGCGAGGAGCCAGAGGCCTGCCATTGCCCTATAAGGTACAGAGACAAATGTGACCTGAAAAGGCAGCCAGCAGACAGGGGCCTTCCACGGGCCTATCAGGAAATAGGACTGCTGTGACCTGACAAGCACAGCCAGCAGCTACGGGCCTTCCACTGGCCTATGAGGCACTGAGGCTGCTATGACCTCACAAGCACAGCCAGCAGCTATGGGCCTGCCACTGGCCTTTCAGGCACTGAGGCTGCTGTGACCTCAGAAGCACAGTTAGCAGCCAGGGGCCTGCTGCTGGCCTATCAGGCTGTAGGCGTGTTATGACCTGACAAGCACAGCCAGCAGCTATGGGCCTCCCACTGGCCTATCAGGCAACAGGACTGCTGTGAATTTACAAGCACAGCCAGCAGCTACGGGCCTCCACTGGCCTATGAGGCACAGAGGCTGCTGTGACCTCACAAGCAAAGCCAGCAGCCATTGGCCTCCCACTGGCCTATGAGGCACGGAGGCAGCTGTGACCTCACAAGCACAGCCAGCGGATAGAGGGGCCTGCCACTGGCCTATAGGGAACGGAGGCTGCTGTGACCTCACAAACACAGCCAGCAGCCATTCGCCTTCCACTGCCCGATGAGGTACTGACACTGCTCTGACCTCACAAGCACAGCACACTGTCACGGGCCTGCCACTGCCATAAAGGGCACGGAAGCTGCTGTGACCTCACAAGCACAGCCAGCAGCCAGGGGCCTGCCATTGGCCTGTGAAGCACTGAGGCTGCTGTGCCCTTTGAAGCACAGCCAGCAGCCAGGGGCCTGCCACTGCCCTATGAGAAACTGAGGCTGCTATGACCTCACAAGCAAATCCAGCAGCTGTGGGTCTGCCACTGGCCTATCAGGCTGTAGGAGTCTTGTGACCTGACAAGCACAGCCAGCAGCCAGGGGCCTGCCACTGGCCTGTGAAGCACTGAGGCTGCTATGGCCTCACGAGCCCAGGCAGCAGCTATGGGCCTGCCACTGCCCTATAGGGCACTGAGGCTGCTGTGATCTCACAAGCACAGCGAGGAGCCAGAGGCCTGCCATTGCCCTATAAGGTACAGAGACAAATGTGACCTGAAAAGGCAGCCAGCAGACAGGGGCCATCCACGGGCCTATCAGGAAATAGGACTGCTGTGACCTGACAAGCACAGCCAGCAGCTACGGGCCTTCCACTGGCCTATGAGGCACTGAGGCTGCTATGACCTCACAAGCACAGCCAGCAGCTATGGGCCTGCCACTGGCCTATCAGGCACTGAGGCTGCTGTGACCTCAGAAGCACAGTCAGCAGCCAGGGGCCTGCTGCTGGCCTATCAGGCTGTAGGCGTGTTATGACCTGACAAGCACAGCCAGCAGCTATGGGCCTCCCACTGGCCTATCAGGCAACAGGACTGCTGTGAACTTCCAAGCACAGCCAGCAGCTATGGGCCTCCACTGGCCTATGAGGCACGGAGGCTGCTGTGACCTCACAAGCAAAGCCAGCAGCCATTGGCCTCCCACTGGCCTATGAGGCACGGAGGCTGCTGTGACCTCAGAAGCACAGCCAGCAGTGAAGGGCCTGCCACTGGCCTATAGGGAACAGAGGCTGCTGTGACCTCACAAACACAGCCAGCAGCCATTCGCCTTCCACTGCCCGATGAGGTACTGACACTGCTCTGACCTCACAAGCACAGCACACTGTCACGGGCCTGCCACTGCCATAAAGGACACGGAGGCTGCTGTGACCTGACAAGCACAGCGAGGAGCCAGAGGCCTGCCACTGCCCTATAAGACACTGAGGCTGCTGTGACGTCACAAGCAAAGGCAGCAGCTGTGGCTCTGCCACTGGCCTATAGGGAACGGAGGCTGCTGTAACCTCACAAGCACAGGCAGCAGCCATTGGCCTACCACTGCCTGATGAGGCGCTGACGCTGCTGTCAACTCAGAAGCACAGCAAACAGTCAGGGGCCTGCCACTGCTCTAAAGGGCATGGAGTCTGCTTTGACCTCAGAAGCCCAGCCAGCAGCTATGGGCCTGCCACTGCCCCATAGGGCGCTGAGGCTTCTCTGACCTCACAAGCCCACCCAGCAGTCATTGGCCTCGAACTGGCCTATGAGGCAACAGGACTGCTGTGACCTCACAAGCACGGCCAGCAGCCAGGGGGCCTGCCACTGGCCTGTGAAGCACTGAGGCTGCTGTGACCTCAGAAGCACAGCCAAGCAGACAGGGGCCTGCCACTGGCCTATGAGGCACTGAGGCTGCTGTGACCTCACAAGCACAGCCAGCAGTGAAGGGCCTGCCACTGGCCCCCAAGTGCCTGTAGGGAACGGAGGCTGATGTTACCTCACAAACACAGCCAGCAGCCATTGGCCTTCCACTGCCCAATGAGGCGCTGACACTGCTCTGACCTCACACTGTCACGGGCCTGCCACTGCCATAAAGGGCACAGAGGCTTCTCTGACCTGACAAGCACAGCCAGCAGCCAGGGGCCTGCCACTGCCCTATAGGGCAGGGAGGCTTCTGTAACCTCACAAGCACAGCCAGCAGCCAGGGGCCTGCCACTGGCCTGTGAAGCAGTCAGGCTGCTGTGACCTTACGAGCCCAGGCAGCAGCTATGGGCCTCCCACTGCCCTATAGGGCAGGGAGGCTGCTGTGACCTCACAAGCACAGCAAGGAGCCAGAGGCCTGCCATTGCACTATAAGGTACAGAGACAAACGTGACCTCAAAAGGCAGCGAGCAGACAGGGGCCTTACACGGGCCTGTCAGGAAATAGGACTGCTGTGACCTGAAAAGCACAGCCAGCAGCTACGGGCCTGGCACTGGCCTATGAGGCACGCAGGCTGCTGTGACCTAAAAAGCACAGTGAGCAGCCAGGGGCCTGCTTCTGGCCTATCAGGCTGTAGGAGGTTTGTGACCTAAGTACAGCCAGCAGCTATGGGTCTGCCACTGGCCTACAGGAAAAGGAGGCTGCTCTGACCTCACAAGCACAGCCAGCAGCCAGGGGCCTGCCACTGGCCTATGAGACACAGACGCTGCTGTGACCTCAAAAGCACACCAAGCAGCCATTGGCATTCCTCTGGCCTACAGGAAAAGGAGGCTGCTGTGACCTCACAAGCACAGCGAGGAGCCAGAGGCCTGCCATTGCCCTATAAGGTACAGAGACAAATGTGACCTCAAAAGGCAGCAAGCAGACAGAGGCCTTCCACGGGCCTATCAGGAAATAGGACTGCTATGACCTTACAAGCACAGCCAGAAGCTATGGGCCTCTCACTGGCCTATAGGGAACGGAGGCTGCTGTGACCTCACAAGCACAGCCAGCAGCCAGGGGCCTGACACTGGCCTGTGAAGCACTGAGGCTGCTGTGACCTCACAAGCACAGCCAGCAGCCAGGGGCCTGACACTGCCCTATAAGACACTGAGGCTGCTGTGACGTCACAAGCACAGCGAGCAGCCAGGGGCCTGCCTCTGGCCTATCATGCAATGGGACTGCTGTGACCTCACAAGCACAGCGAGCAGCCAGGGTCCTGCCACTGCCCTATAGGGCAGGGAGGCTGCTGTGACCTAACAAGCACAGCCAGCACCCAGAGGCCTGCCACTGGCCTATCGGGCACTGGTACTTCTGTGACCTCAGAAGCACAGACAGCAGCTATGGGCCTTCCACTGCCCTATATGGCACGGAGGCTTATGTGACCTTACAAGTACAGTCAGCAGCCGTTGGCCTGCCACTGGCCTGTGAAGCACTGAGGCTGCTGTGATCTCAGAAGGACAGCCAGCAGCCGGGGGCCTGCCACTGAGCTATCAGGAAAGGGTCCTTCTGTGACCTCAAAAGTACAGCCAGCAGCCATGGGCATCCCACTTGAGTATGAGGCACTGAGACAAAGCTGACCTCAAAATGCAGCCAGCAGCCATGGGCCTGCAACTGGCCTATGAGACACTGAGGCTGCTGAGACATCACAAGTACAGCCAGCAGCCAAACAAGAATAAGGAGAAAAACAGCTTGCCTCAGAACGACGAGGAGACCCAATAAGGAGCAGGAGACCCCAGACCAAAAAATTACTATTGGTCTAACTATCGCGTGAAGGGTGGGAACTGGAAGTCGAAAAGACTATAATTACCCAGGATTTGTTTATGTTAGGGTCCATCTTCGGAGGCACCCAGCTCGAGCTGTAATTACTGCACGCGCGTGATTAAAATTATCTAATTTGTTTTGATTTGGCTCTGAACTTTACTTGCAGGAACCTAGGGTCGAGCCCTGTTATGGTGGCCGACAAGCCTATTTTCCATAACAGTTTGGCACCCCAGATGGGACCCTAGGCGACCACTGTCGGGGCCTCTCATCTCCAAACAATCATCTGGCGCCATCGGGTGAGTTCACCTGGGATCTTTGGCACCGAGAGGCACCGAGAAGGTGAGTCTTAAATTCTAAAATCTAGTCTGGTAACAGTGCACTGAAGGGGTACGCGGGCTGGCCACTGTAAGGCATACCAGGGGGACAGGTAGGAGTCCCATCCCCAGGGTTAGAGTGGGTTTTAAGTCCCAGCTCGGTTCGGCCGGAGGAGGGGTGTGCAGCCTGATCAGCATAAGGCGCACTGCAAAACTATAAGACCGAAATCTAGAGTCACTGTGACTGGTGTGAGTGTAAACAGTACTGTGTGTTTGCGTGTGTGTGTGTGAGTGCGTGTAGCCTGGGAACCGATTGGGGCACCCGTCGGCTGAGAAGCCGCCCGCTGCGAAGGGACAGCAGTCCTAGCAGTTAAAGACTCGGGTGGTGTGAGTGCGGTTCCCAGGGAGCGAGAGAAAGAGAGAGAGAGAAATAGTGCGTGTGATCACACCAGCTACAGCATCTGGTGTTACCGGTAAGGAAGTGCACTGCCTGATTTGCTTAAGACGCACTTTTCAGGAACTCAATATGGGAAATAATTTCGGCATAGAAAAGGGGATGCCCTTAGCCGAAATTTTGGTAAACTGGAGTAAGATTGATGGTACCAAAACTTTAGGGAGAAAAAGGTTAGTCCAACTATGTCAGGAGGATTGGCCGTTCCTGACTAAGGAAGGTAATCTGGCAGAGCGATGGCCGCCCCAGGGGACCTTCGGTTACCAGGAACTAACTTTCCTGCATCATCATTTGGAGAATAGGTTCCCCAGACAAATGGATTACTGGTATCTATGGGACAACTGGGCATTTGCTAGACGAAAAGAGGCGCCTAGGAAAGAGAGAATCTTTCCTCAGAATGCTGTAAGTACCGCAGCTGCTGAAACGCTTGTGGAAACTATTCCACCCTATGCGCTACCCTCTGCTTCAGCTTCCCTATACCCCCGCTTGCCTTCCGCCCCTGCCTTTCAAGCTCCTCTGGAAGGCCTTCCTGTGCCAGGAGTGCCCCCACCCGATCTGGAAGGGGTACCTCGGGTCGCCACTACACGAGTTTACCGACCCTGGAGACCCCAAGATTTAATTATATGGAGTCAATGGCTCCCCAGACTTAGGGATGATCCAGAAAGAGTGTTACAAATCATAAGGAGAATTATGCGGGCGTATGGCCCTACCTGGGGAGATGTACAAACACGCCTTGAATCTGTGTTCACTCCAGATGAAAGGTGCTCAATTTTGGATGCAAACTGCTGTTGGGCAGCAGAGGGGGGTGTCGGGACTGCTCAAACAGCCTGGCCAGCTGTGGAATCATAATGTAGATGCAGATTACAGGCAGCTGCAATTAGCCAGAGAGGGCTTAGAAGAAGCTATACCTTTGGCAGGACAAAAGACTGCAAATTGGTCTAAAGTAAGGGAGTGTCAGCAACAGGCAGAGGAACACCCCTCGGCTTACTTTGCTAGGCTAATTAAGCAAGTCAGAATGTATGGGGGAGGACTAGACCCAGAAGCTGAGGCTAACAGGCCGCTAATGATTTCCACATTTGTAGACCAAGCAGCCCCGGACATTAAAAAGTAGTTTTCCAAACATGTCCCTGACTGGCCAGGAAAGCGAACGGATGAAATATTACGTTTAGCCACATTTGTGCATAACAGTCGAGAGGAGGAGAGGGCAAAAGAAAAGAGACAGCAAAAAAGAGAGGAAGTTAGTGTGTTAGCAGCTGTGTTAAGAGATGGATTTAGAGGACCCAGGGGGAGGGGACGTGAAAGAGCCAGGAGAGATAGATGGAGTCAAAGTGAACGTGCTGTACAGTCAAGAGTTAATGATGTTTGTTATAATTGTGGGGAACAAGGACACTGGCAGCAGGAGTGCCCAGTGAGGCCCCGTGTAGTTAGGAACAGAGGAACCGGCATGGGACAATCAAACACTAAGGAGGAGACCAGGCGATTCCCAGTCAATCCACAATGAGAGGAAACAGGAGACTCAGAAAATACTGTGGAAATTGGAGTAAATTTATGGGATGTAGATTTGGATTTTGAGGGTCACGTAATGGCAAATACAGAAGGTTTAGAAGTTCCCTTTCTAGTGGATACTGGAGCCACCCTTTCCCTTTTAAATTTTGCGCCTAAAGGATGCAAATCATCAGATAAAATAGTGATGCAAGGAGTGATGGGAAAGGGCGAACGAAGTTATCTAAGCCCTTATTACTCACTATTGGGGGTAAAACAGTGTGGGGACGTTTTATAATTTCCACAGACGCACCTATATGCCTTTTGGGGAGGGATCTCCTGCAAGCCTTGGATACTCAGATCTGCTTACAGCCGGAAGGGATAAAGCTAATAATTATGGGTTCGTGTGTTCTGGCTAAGACACCAGAACCAGAGTCAACTAATCTGCAAATTCCAACAGGTTTAGAATCAGTTTCTAAAAAATTATGGAGCTCTTCAGGAATGGATGTGGGACTACTGAAATCAGCCAGTCCAGTCTCGATAAAAACAAAGGGGGGATTGCCTCCTGCAGTTAAACAATATCCTATCCCGAAGGAAGCAGAGAAGAGTATCCAAAAACAAATTGATCATTATCTGAAAATGGGTATCCTTAGAGTCTGTGAATCCCCATATAACACCCCAATTCTGCCAGCTAAAAAGAACAGGCAAGAGGCTGATGGTGATCCAGAGTATCGCTTTGTACAAGACTTAAGGGCTATAAACCAACATGTAGTTGCTCCACATCCAGTAGTCCCCGACCCATCAACCATTTTACTACAGATACCCCATTGGGCAACTTATTTTACTGTGATTGACCTAACAGCAGCCTTTTTTAGTATACCAATAGCTGAAGATAGCCAAGATCTCTTTGCTTTCACTTGGAAGGGACAACAATTAACTTGGACAAGGCTGCCACAGGGATTTACTGGGTCTCCGACTATTTTTTCGCGTATACTTAAAAATGACCTCTCAGATATCGAACTTCCAGGACATTCTGTATTAATACAATATGTAGATGATTTGTTATTAGCAAGTAAAGATTATGAGACATGTTTGAAAGATACTGTTTCTCTATGTAACGCTCTTGCAGAAAAAGGGCATCGAGCATCTCTGTCTAAACTCCAGCTGTGTCAAAGAGAGGTAAAATATTTGGGTTTTATCTTAAGAGAAGGACACAGGTTAGTTGATCCAGAACGAGTAAAGACAATTCTTGATATGCCTCGTCCTGTAACAAAAAAACAGCTTAGGGGATTTTTAGGAGCTGTAGGATTCTGCCAACCGTGGATTCCTGGGTTAGCAGAACTTGCTAAGCCTCTGGTACAGGCAACAAAAAAGGAGGAGATAGAGCCTTTGGCCTGGGGCCCAAGGCCCCAGGGAAAGGGAGAAAGCTTTTACATCTGTGAAAAAAGCGTTGGTTTCAGCCCCTGCTCTCGGGTTACCAGATTATAGCAAACTATTTGAATTATTTGTCCATGAGCGACAGGGAGTAGCAAGTGGGGTACTCACCCAAAAACTAGGCCCTCACCGTAGACCAGTGGCCTATTACTCCACGCAACTAGATGAGGTAGCTAAAGGCACTCCAGGATGCATCAGAGCAATAGCAGCTACTGCAGCTCTTACTGAAAAAAACACGACCTGTAGTTTTGGGTCATTCATTGACTGTGTATGTGCCACATGAAGTAGAACTGTTAATGAAGCAATATGCGACTCAAGCACTATCCCCACAGAGAGCTCACCGCTATGAACTGATAATACTGCATGCAGATAATGTGACTTTAAAAAGATGCAATATTTTGAATCCAGCAACGCTATTGCCTCAACCGGAGGACGGAGAGCCACATCATTCCTGTGAGCAGGTGGTGGTCAGCTCGAGCAAGCCCCGGGAGGACCTTAAAGAAGAACCTTTGGAGAACCCGGACTTAGTTCTGTTTACAGATGGGTCATCCTATTATTTGGACGGAAGACGTCACTCCAGCTATGCTGTCACTAACGTCTCTGAGGTGCTCGAGGCCAATCCTTTGTCTCCATCAGTAAGTGCTCAAGGAGCAGAATTAATAGCATTGCCCCAAGCAGCAAAATATAGGTAAGAGCTTGCGGGTAAATATCTATACCGACTCTAAATATGCATTTGGAGTGTGTCATGCAACAGGGATGTTATGGAAAGAACAAGGATTCTTTTCGTCATCAGGAGAGAAATTAGCTAATGGAGAAGAAATACGTGATTTGCTGGAAGCAGTTCAACTGCCCAAAGAAATTGCGGTAATACACTGCCCAGCCCATACTAAAGACACTACAGAAATTAGCAGAGGAAATGCTCTAGCCAACGCTGCTGCGAGGGCTGCAGCTCGACAACCTCTGAGAGAATGTATGGGGGCAGTTCCAAGGATGGACCAGAGTGAGTGGCCAAAGTTAATAGACCCCAAAACTATGTATGAAAAAGAGTGCTCAGTGGAAGAGAAAAAACAATGGGAACAGTGGGAAGCAAAACAAAATGATGATGGAATATGGACAATTGGGGAAAAACCAATTCTACCAAAAAAATATTTAATTACTATAGCTAGGTGGTTTCACGATAAAGCTCATGGGGGAGCTGAGGCAATAGCTAAACAGGTACAGAAAGTATGGGCTGCTCCAGGAATTTATGCAGCTGCTACAAGAATAACGAATAGCTGCCCGACCTGCCAGAAGTTTTCAAATAACAAGCCAAGCTCAGATTTGGGGGGGTGACCATGGGCTTTCTTCCCTTTCCAGAAGCTGCAAATAGATTATGCAGATATGCCATCTGTCTATGGATACAAACACTTGTTAGTGATAGTAGATCAGTTATCAGGCTGGGTAGAAGCTTTCCCAACAAGAAAGGCTGACACAGGGGGAGTGGTAAAAGCCTTACTGAAGGAAATCATACCCAGGTATGGGGTCCCAGAAGCCATTGATTCAGACAGGGGTGCCCATTTTACAGCAAGCATAATCAATCAGTTATGTAAATCGTTAGGAATAAAAAGAAACCTACATACTCCTTATCACCCACAATCTTCAGGACAAGTAGAAAGAATGAATAGAACATCAAAAGAGAAAATAGCAAGAATATGCACACATGCTAGCCTAAAATGGCCAGAGGCATTAAACTGAGCTCTATGGGATGTTCGAAATTCTCCACGGCAACCCATAGGACTAACACCAGCAGAAATTCTTTTTGGGAGACATTTAGCAATACCAGGGACTTATATCCCTGCTAAGACCAGCCTATTAGATGGGGATGAACGAGTGACACAATATGTACTAGCCTTACAGGAACGGTTTAAGGCCTTGCAAAATCAGGCTCAGTGGTTTCAGCCGGTGCCATCAGACATTCAGGCACATGATATACAGCCTGGAGATAAAGTGCTGATAAAGGTATTCTCGCGAAAAACAAAACTAGAACCAAAATGGGAAGGACCCTATACTGTATTGTTAAGTTCTTACTACGCTGTTAAAATTCTAGGAAAAGAGAATTGGATTCACCACTCTCACGTGAAACGAGTGACAGTCCAAGAAGCAAACACAGCAGAGCTTGCAGCAGAACAATGAAGACAACCACGTAAAGCTCGATGGGATACACGACTTCCCCAGGGTAATCTGTTCGGACTCGTCTCACTAACACAAATCTCTTTCCCTTTACTGCACCGTGCAGGATGGCAGGCAGAAGTGCCGTGCTCATGTTGCTGTTTCAAACCCTGGCAATGCTACTTTCCCTAAGCTGTGGTCAAAGAACCTTAGAGTGGCCATGGTCCCAGGCCCGTGTTAAGTATACCGGAAGTATGGGATTAAATTCTGATAAAAACTTAAACCTCTCAGCCCTGGTCATGCATGGAACTGAAGTATACTCAGAAAATGAATGGAGCTGGGATAATACTAACCAACTTCCCCAACTCCTGGAAGGGACAGGAAAGGAAATAAAGATAGGGTATCGAGTGATCAGCGGGTCCACCCACGAGAAGGCGACTCAAATCTCTCTCACTAAAATCAAATCAAATGAAAAAGAAAGGAAAATTTGTGCCACTGAAAACCTGGATTGTTGGTACAATTTTACCTTAGAACAACCTGTTTTTATAGTTTGCCTGTGGGCTCACCACAATGTGGGACTATCATTTAAATTTAAAATAGACATTATTGAGCCCAGTACAGCAATACCTACCCTGACTACAATTATTTTCACCAATATAAATAACTCTGTTACCATGAAGAGTAAGAAAACCTTATCCCCACAAATCTTTGAAATTGGACCGTATGTGATTAGAAATACAGGCCAACAACGAGTGTTATTTAATCCATCATGATCTCTCAAACGAGTAGAGCTATTAATGGAAATTATATCTCTACAATCAAACCGACCTGTTCACCATTCTTAGGTACGTCCTATGTGGGATGGACGGCGTGGTTACATAGGCGAACCCTCACCTCTCCAAAACGAACAAGGAGAGATGTGACCGGTATCACAGGAACAGGATTGGGAGTCCTAAACAGTATAGATGCTGAAGTACTCGTAAATAAACTGAGCACAACAAGTGACTTCTACAGATTAAAGCATCCATTGAGGTCTTCTCTATTAGCATTAGGAACTAACCAATGGCTTTCATCCGAGATATTACCTCAATGGGAAAAAATGAATGAAAAAGATCACCACTTGATAGTGGATGCACTTGGGGAAACCCAAATTAATATTTCCCTGGCCCCCAGTTGCATCCAAGCTCAACTGTGGATGCAATCTATGGTAGCAGCGATTATAAGGGAAGGGGAAGAGGGCACTTTACCCACTGAAATTCGAAAGGTAATTTGGGATAATGCGACCGAATTTGAAAAGGAATTCCAGTCCTGGTGGTATCTGGTCAATTTTACTTATGATCCTATCAACACTAAGGCCACAGCCTTTGTTTCAACAATACGTAATGCTTCAACATATACAATATATCCAATCATTGCATTAGGATTACATCACAATGGAGCTATACTCTATCCATTGGAACATAGAGTATGGGCCCAACGAAATGGAAATAAATGGCAAACTGTGGACGTTAGCGCATGCATTGTACGGGAACAGCAAGGGTTTATTTGTGAAAGTAATACTATCAAAGCCCAAGACATTTGTCTTGACACTGAGCAAAATGTGATGAAACACCTGAAACTATGCTTGTATATATTGGGAGAGGATGCGTATGTATGAGAACCTTTTGTAGTCTTGTAGTTATAGATGGCATTGTAGTAGATATGAGTAATCATTCAAATATTTGTATTTGTAGCTTTACCAAAATCATGGGATGTGATTTCAATTATTCAGCTCCTATCACGTCTTATCAATTGTTACAATCTAATTATACATTAATTCAAAATTTACTACCTACCCCCATTGGGATGAATCTCACCCTGGTAAGGAAACTACTACAACATGATGATTTGCATCGACTGTTAGAGCGCATCCAGAACAGTGGACAGAAAACTCTAATCACTGTTCCCCATGATGCAAAAGAGACACATCATATCTTAGAAAGGGTAAAAAGGGACGGAGAACATCTTGGCTGGGAAACTCTTCTAGGGTGGTCACCAACTGCAACAGGGATTTATAATCATGTATTGCACCCGGTAGTAGCTGTGTTCAGTTTAACTGTGTTATGCCTATTGCTTACGATCATATTATATATAAGAGTATGGAAAGTGATAGTATGCCTCGAAAGGCTTCGAGAACTCTGTTTAAAATATTAGCAGGGATGCTTCATAAAAACAAAGGGGGGAAACTGTTAAAGAATAGTGAATTGAAACTGTCTGGAAATGGCTGCTTAGCACAACTTACATAAAACTTGCTTAGCATGAGTGGCTAGATTTGCTGAAGCCTTAGGCCGAGCGTGGGAAAAGTAACGAATCTTTACTTAGTTTAATAAAAAATAGTGCCTCAGAGCTCGTTCAGGCTGGGAAGATAAGGGAGCCACACGCAGTCGGCGCACCTGTGTCACCGACTCCGAGAGGGAAGACGCCAAAACAATTGGAAAAATAAGACCTTGGGAAACAGCCGCCAGACCCAACAAAAACAGAAGTACAACCGTCATCAGAGACTGCAAAAAACAAGAATAAGGAGAAAAACAGCTTGCCTCAGAAAGACGATGAGACCCAATGAGGAGCAGGAGACCCCAGACCAAAAAAAATTACTATTGGTCTAACTATCACGTGAGGGGTGGGAACTGGAAGTCGAAAAGACTAGAATTACCCAGGATTTGTTTATGTTAGGGTCCCTCTTCGGAGGCACCCAGCTCGAGCTCTAATTAGGGCACGCGTGTGATTAAATTTTAATTTGTTTTGATTTGGCTCTGAACTTTACTTGCGGGAACCTAGGGTCGAACTCTCTTACGGCGGCCGACAAGCCTAATTTCCATAACAGGCCGATGAGGCTGCAAAAAGGGCAGCATTCTCCGTGTCAGTGGCAGCATTAGTTCCAGAGAGAATGTTAAAAATGGAAATGCCAGTATACACTGAAAAAGAAAATAAATTAGCAGAAATACTGAAATGCATAAAAACTCCTTAAGGATGGTGGGTGACATCTACTGGACAATGTGTGGTAACTTTGCTGATAATGAAGAAGCTGATGAAGCAAATACATGATAGTACCCACATGGGAGCTGAGGCATTGGTTGAAACAGTTAAAAGATTTGCTGTGGGAGTTAGTATGTTAATAATTGCAAAGGGTATTACACAAAAATGTGAAATCTGTCTTAGAAATAATCCCAAGATTCAGAAGAAGCCCCCCAAGGGAAGTAAAAAGGGGCTTCATGCCTGGGGATTACTGGCAAATTGATTTTTTCTGAATTACCAAGATGTAATGGATATTTGATATTTATAAATGATATTTGTTGGTAATTGTTGACACCTTTTCAGGATGGCCTGAGGCTTTCCCGTGTCGTACCACTAAAGCAAGGGAGGTAGTGAAAATGTTATTAAAAGAAATCATACCAAGATTTAGGGTACCAGAAGGGTTTTCTTCAGACAGGGGACCTCATTTTATAGCAGAAATAGTACAGCAAATCTCAAAAATACTACAAATTAAATGGGACTTACATACCCCCTGGAGGCCACAATCCAGTGGAAAAGTGGAAAGAATGAATCAAACAATTAAGAGACGAGACAGGTAGGAAAATTGTGTCAGGAGACTCAGATGAAATGGACTGATGTCTTACCTCTGGCATTATTAAGAATCAGAATAACCCCAAGGGTTAGGGAGAAAGTTAGTCCATTTGAGATTCTGTATGGTAAACCTTACACTGTAAATCTAACTGGAAATGAAATTCAAATGCACGTTAAGGGTGATCAAATTTTAAGTGATTATCTCTTGTCTATGGCAAAGGTTCTTCTCTCCGTAGGTACATCCAGTTATACTTTTAGGTTACACCCGAGTGAAAGCAGTACCTCGAGAGACGTGGAAAGCTGAACAAGTTCAACCTCTAAAGTTAAAAATATATAAAGATATATGAGTTGTATTAGAAGCGAATCGGTTTTAAATTTAGATTGTATTCAGGGAAAAAATGCTTTAATCTGTTTGTTAGGAATAGGGTTAATATTGTTGTTATGGTATCTGTGTAAAAATGATGTTCTCCTTAACAACCAGGGGAGAAATGTGGTGGTTAGTTTTTCTAGGTTACCTGAGCCAAACAATTAAAGGGAATCAGGAAGGATTTTGGAGTCACAATCTCCATTTGGAAGTAATTACGAAATCTATGAAGATAGTTAACCAGAGGGATTGCTGGGTGTGTACCCACTTCCCTGAACATTCCAACAAGGGCTTCCCGCTAATTGGAGTGCCTATGAAACAACCAAACAGGAATGGGAAGTCCAGAGTGTGACAGGAGATTATTATCAATGTATCCGAAGATGTAATAATAGTAATAAATGGTGGGAGAAAACTATACTTTATGGAAAGCAACCGATCAACTGTACTGGAGCCATTAAGGCAGGAGGTTATAAAGATTGCTCTCAGATACCTGAATAGGTTATAAGTGGCCAAGTAAGGAACTAAATGGGTGGCGTGTTCCGAAAGGTAGTGGATGGTATTGGTTGTGTGGGAACAAGGCACGAAAAGTGCTACCTCCTAATTGGTCAGGGACATGTACTTTAGGGGCAATAATCCCTAATGTTACTCTAAGAAAAGAACTGAGTAATAAATACCAAAAATCCTGGCTAAGAACATTCATAAGGAGACAAAAGAGGGTCAATAATCCTTTAATAGATCGACCTACTAGGTTGCAGTCATTCGTAAGGTGGCTGTTTCCACAACTGGGAGTGAGTGAACTTGAAAAAGCAATAGTAAATATTTCAGCAGGTATTGAAAAAAAAAGGGAATAAAACCTCTGATGCCACTGCAGCTTTACAAGAGGAGGTTTCAGAAATTGCTAAAATAAGTACCCAAAACAGGATGGCTCTAGATATGTTATTGGCATCTCAGGGAGGAGTATGTACAGTAATAAATACTAGTTGCTGTGTATATGTGGATCAAAGCGGGAGAATTTCTACCGATCTAAACGAAATCTGGAAGCAGACTGAAATCTTACATGGGGTTCAGAAAGACGATACCTCATTTGGATTTGAAGAAACATGGAAATGGTTGACTTCCTGGTTCCCTCACGTGAGCTCATGGGTTAAAAAGTGTTTAACAATTTTGGGAATGGTGTTAGTAGTTTTTGTATGCGTTTATGTAGTGATTCAATGCATTTCTAGATGTTGTACAAAACTAATATGGGAAAGATTTTAAAAGAGTGAGACTAATATGAAAATGATCATATAAGTCTCAAAGGGGGGAATTGTTACAAGACAACCCTGGAAGCTCAGAAAGAATGTTTGAACTAGGTAGATTAGGATAACTTCTAACATTAAGTCTGAAGTGGTCTAGAGGTAGCCACTTAGATAAAACTTGCTTCATGAGTAGCTAAATTTGCTGAAGCCTTAGGCCGCGCTCCTAGTTCAGTAAGAAAGGGCCCCAGAGCTGGTGCAGGCTGGAAAGATAAGGGAGTTACAAGCAGTCTGCATTCCTGTGCCCCACACTCCGAAAGGGAGGATGTCAAGGCTTTGAAATAAGGCCTGCTTGGGCACCAGGACCTTGGGAAGCAAAACCTCCTCTCATTGCTGAAACAATGTTAATTAAGGGGTCTGGACTATGTCCCCCTTGTCAGGACTTTGGGAGATAACACCTACTGTCCCTGCTGGGGCAGTGTTAAATGATCTCCCCTCATCAGGACCTTGGGAGACAGGGGTGGGACCCGGGGAATGAAGAAATCACTAACCAATCAGTGTAAAAGGGGAACTTGCAAATCTGGCAATTTGTTTGTACAAATGCTACTTGAAAAGTTGGGGGGGGGGGGGATGTGCTTGATTTGTGGTAAACCACCGAGCACCCAGGCTTGTGCAACTCTGAAATAAATAAGCAAATGTCTCCTGAGTGTGTAATTATTGGCTTATTGCACACCGGGCAACGAATCCACTTTTCGGACAACAACAGCAGCCTCAGTGCCTGATAGGCCAGTGACAGGCCCTTGGCTGCTGGCTGTGCTTGTGAGGTCAGAGCAGCCTCAGTGCTTCACAGGCCAGTGGCAGACCCCTGTTTGCTGGCTGTGCTTGTCAGGTCACAGCAGCCTCTGTGCCCTATAGGGCAGTGGCAGGCCCCTGGCTGTTTGCTGTGCTTGTGAGGTCACAGCAGTCTGAGTGCCTGATAGCCAGTGGGAGGTCCATACCTGCTGGCTGTGCTCGTGAGGTCACAGCAGTCCTATTGCCTGATAGGCCAGTGTGAGGCCATTGGCTGCTGGCTGTGCTCGTGAGGTCACAGCAGTCCTATTGCCTGATAGGCCAGTGGCAGGCCTCTGCGTGCTGGCTGCCTTTTGAGGTCACCTTTGTCTCAGTGCCTCATCAGGCAGTGGGATGCCCATGGCTGCTGACTCTGCTTGTGAGCTCACAGAAGTACCAGTGCCTGATAGGCCACTGGCAGGCCCCTGGCGACTTCTTGTCCTTGTGAGGTCACATCAGCATCTGTGTCTGATAGGGCAGTGGAAGGTGTTGTAGAGGCCTCCAAGTGCCTTTTTTTGCGGTGCAGGGGCCTCCAAGTGCCTTCTTTCGCGTTGTAGCAGCCCCAGAGTGCCTTTTTTTGTGGTGTAGGGGGCACCAAGTGCCTTTTTTTGTGGTGTAGGGGGCACCAAGTGCCTTTTTTTGTGGTGTAGGGGGCACCGAGTGCCTCTTTTCCCAGTGCAGGGGCCTCCGAGTGCCTTTTTTTTCCAGTGTACAGGCCTGCAAGTGCCTCTTTTTCCAGTGCGGGATCCTCCGAGTGCCTTTTTTGGTGGTGCTGGGCCCTCAGAGTGCCTTGTTTCACATTGTAGCAGCCCCCAAGAGCCTTTTATTGTGCTGTAGGGGCCACTGAGTGCCTTTTCTTGTGGTGCACTGGCCTCCGAGTGCCTTTTGTTCCAGAGTAGTGGCCTCCGAGTGCCTTCTTTTGCAGTGTAGAGGCCTCCAAGTGCCTGTTTTTGCAGTGCACTGGCCTCCGAGTGCCTTTTATTCCAGCGTAGTGGCCCCCTTGTGCCTTTTTTTGCTGTGCGTGGGCCTCCGAGTGCATTTTTTTGCAGTGTAGTAGCCTCCAAGTGCCTTTTTTTGCAATGCAGGGGCCACCGAGTGCCTTTCTTGGTCGTGTAGGGGCCAGAGTGCCTTTTTTTTGTGCTGTAGAGGCTTCCAAGTGCCTTTTCTTCCGGTGTAGGGGCAGGCGAGTGCCTTTTTTTGTGCCGTAGGGGACTCCGAGTGCATTTTTTTCCGTTGCCGGTGCCTCCGAGTGCCTTTCTCTGCGGTGTAGCGGCCTCCGAGTGCCTTTTTTTCTGGTGTACAGGCCTGCAAGTGCCTCTTTTTCCAGTGCAGGGGCCTCCGAGTGCCTTCTTCTGTGGTGCAGGGCCCTCGGAGTGCCTTGTTTCACATTGTAGCAGCCCCCGAGTGCCTTTTCTTGTGCTGTAGAGGCCACCGAGTGCCATTTCTTGTGGTTCAGGGGCCTCTGAGTGCCTTTTTTTGCATTGTAGCAGCCCCCGAGTGCCTTTTTTTGGTGGTGTAGGGGCCTCCAAGTGCCTTTTCTTGTGGTGCACTGGCCTCCGAGTGCCCTGTTTTTGCAGTGTGGAGGCCTCTGAGTGCCTTTTTTTTGTGGTGTAGGGGCCTCCAAGTGCCTTTTCTTGTGGTGCACTGGCCTCCGAGTGCCCTGTTTTTGCAGTGTGGAGGCCTCTGAGTGCCTTTTTTTTGTGGTGTAGAGGCCTCCGAGTGCCTTTTATTCCAGTATAGGGGCCACCGAGTGCCTTTTTTTCCATTGTAGCAGCCTCCAAGTGCCTTTTTTGTGGTGCAGGGCCCTCCAAGTGCCTTTTTTTTTTCCAGTGCAGGGGCCTGCGAGTGCCTTTCTTGGTGGTGTAGCAGCCTCCGAGTGCCTTTTTTTGTGTTGTAGGGGCCACCGAGTGCCTTTTTTTGCGGTACATGGTCCTCCAAGTGCCTTTTTTTGTGATGTAGGGGCCACCGAGTGCCTTTTTTTTGCACTGTAGCGACCTGCGAGTACCTTTTCTTATGGTTCACTGTTCTCCGGGTGCCTGTTTTTGTGGTGCAGGGGCCCCCAAGTGCCTTTGTTTGAGGTGCACTGCTGTCTGAGTGCCTTTTTTTTGCAGTGAAGGGGCATCTAAGTGCCCTTTTTTCCGGCCTAGCGGCCTCCAAGTGCCTATTTTTGCCATGCAGGCTCCCAAAGTGCCTTTTTTTCCAGTATAGTGTCCTCCATGTGCATATTTTTGCAGTGCATCACCTCCTAGTGCCCTTTTTTCCCAGTGCTCATGCCTCCAAGTGCCTTTTTTTCTGTTATGGTCCTTCAACGTTCTGTGATATCACTTTACCCTCTGCCTGAAATGATATTGTCAGGCCCACCACTGCTGGATGAGATAGTCATGTCACTTCTGCCTCACGGCCTGGTAGGCCAGTCAGGCCCATCAGTCCTTGCTCTGCTTGTGAGGTTGCTTCTGCCTCTGTGCTTGATAGGCCAGTGGCAGGGCCATGCCTCCTGACTGGGCTTGTGAGGATACTTGTGTCTCCATGCCAAAAAGGGCAGTGGCAGGCCCATGGTTGCTGGTTGTGTCTTATGATGTCACTTTGACCTGCATGTCATTGCATGCATGGCATGCATGGGCATGCACTGCCACGCCCATGGCTGCTGGTCTGCTTGGGTGTTCCCTTCTTTCTCCGTGCTTGATGCGCCATGGCAGGCCCAGAGCTGCTGGCTGTGCTTGTGAGGTCCCTTTGACCTCAGTGCCTGATGAGGCACTCAGAGCGCCATGAGTCCTGCCTGTGCTTCTAAGCTCACTTCTGCCTCAGTGCCTGATTGGCAAGTGGCAGGCCACCGGCTGCTTGCTGAGGTAGTGAGGTCATTTTTACCAGCAGCCCTAAACTTAGCGCTACGGGATGTTCAGAATCCTCCGTGACAGCCTCTCAGACTATTGCCAGTGGAAATTCTTTTGGGGAGACCTTTAGCCACAGTGGGCAACTCAGGCTAAAAGCAACCGCTTGGGTGGAGATGAGCGAATTACACTTACAAAAGGTAGGGGAAAAGCTCAGTGGGCCCACTCAGTACCAGGTGACGTGCAAGCACACGCTAGCCAGCCTGGACATAAGGGTTGGTACAGATAGTCACCTGAAAGTCCGAAGTGCAACCAAATCTCGGGAGGCCCCTACACTGTACTGTTGAGTTCTTATTTCGCTGTTAAACTTCCAGGTAAAGAAAATTGGCTCTAGTCAGATGTAAAGCAGCTGAGTGGACCGGAAGCACCACATGAGCTAAGCGGTCCGGGACATTAAATGTTACAAAGTGTGGCGTGTAACACTTGCTTGTGTTGTTAGTTGTTGTGGTGACCTTTGTGCTTGCACTGGAGTATTGTTTAACCGCCCTAGCAAAAAACCAAGCTGCGAGTAAAATGTGTTGTAGCCAAAATCGAGGAGAAGCAATTTGGGAAGCAAATGAGGAACGCTCTTGTTCCTACTTGTATCAAATAGCGCATCCACAGAGTTGACAGCATGTTGCAGTGCCTACCACGTTGAAGGTGAGGCAAAAGCCCTGGAGGAGCATCCCATACGGATAGAAATGGGACCAAGACGTTACCCAAACTGAGAAGAAGTCCAGTGTGTCACTAACTACAAATTGTAGTGACTCTCGCCTGGTGCCGGAGAGACGATTTCACTGAAAACTTCCGCCTTACATTGCCCGGGTCCCGGCAGACCCCGGTGATGTGTTCTAACAAACGCTCTTGTAATGGGAGTGTAACTTGTAAGTCTACTCCATTAGTTCTACCCTGCACTCTCAGGAACGAGCTTTCAACACTCTCTCCTGCTTTAACCACTTCCCCAATGCTCTCCATTTTAACTTTCCCTGCGGTCACTGCAGGAACAGCCCGACCATCTCCGCAGAGCTCCCACGCAGTTAAATCAACCGGAACACAAAAGTTACTGTTGAACCCTTTGTGGTCTCTAAAACTTGTAGCGTTACTCAGGCGAGAGAACATGTCTATGATTAAACCATCCTGTCTGCCATTTTTAAATATAGCTTACACCGCATGGCTGGAATGGTTACGCAAGCGGACCTGAAGCGCCAAATGGCGAGAAAGAAAGGATGTCAGTGGTGTTACAGGGCCAGGATTAGGAGTTCTAAATAGCATCGATGCTGAGGCATTAGTGAATAAGTGCCACAAACAGAGACCTACATTAGCAAAGCAAAGCCATTACGATCATCTCTGTTACCTCTTGGAAGTAATCAACGGCGCTCCTCTCAGATTTCTACCTCAGTGGGAGCTCAAAGAAGGAAAGCTCATCAGCTTCCTTAGTTGCATCAGGAGGAGCTCAAACTAATGTTTCTTTGGCGGTCCATTGTATCCAAGCCAAATGGACACAATCCGGACCAGTTGCAACAACTCGGGCAGGTGAGAAAGGGCTCCTACCCAGTGAAATTCGCAAAGCAGGACTCCTTCCAAAGGAGTTCAGTGTTAAGGAATCTTGGACTGCCACCATCTAGAGTTAATCAGAGTCAGGCTAGGGCAGCCCCATGACATTGCCTCCCGTGCCTCACTTACACCACGTCCACTCACAGCTGCCTCCTAAGAATGCCCGCCTGCTCAGCTGCCTGTCTGAACAGCCCACGCTGACTGGCAAGAGCTGTTGCCAAGCAAGCTTGACCTGCATGCGCAGGGCAGCCCCACAGCACTTTCACAGCTGCCTTCCTCGCCGGTTGACACTTACAGCAGGGCTATTCCCTCCGAACGCCTAGGAGTGCCACACTGCTCCAGCGCCTCCACTGACAGTCAGGGCTCACAGGCAGGAGCTAGTCCCAGCCAAGCTTCCCCTGCATGCCTACGGCAGTCCCACAACAGGATAACGGCTTGCCTTCCTTTCCTGTCGACATTAATAGCACTGCTATTCCCGCCTTCCTCCTAGGAACGCCACGTTGCTCAAATGCCTGTCCAACGAGCAAGGGCTGCTAGGCAAGAGCGCGGGTATGCGAAACTAGCCTTGGGCAGCCCCACAAGAGGCACCCATCTCGCCTTCCTCCCCCGTCAACAATTACAGCAGGCGTACTCACAGCGTCCTCCTAAGAATGCCCAGCTGCTCAGACGCCTGTCCGAACAGCAAGGGCCGCTAGGCAAGAGCTCTGGGCATGCCAAGCTTGCCTCGGGCAGCCCACAGCATATTCCCTGCGCTCTTTCTAGGTGAGGGCCTTTTGGCCTTTACCCCCTGGCTACTCCCAGCTTAGTCCTAAGAATGCCAAAATGCTCAGACGCCTTTGCGAGCAAGCAGGGCTCAAAAGCAAGAGCTCGTCCCCACCACACAAGACCTGCTAAGCCACAGCAGGCCCACAACACGTTCACAGTTGCCTTCCTCTCCTGTCCACACTTAAAGGATGCGTACTCACGCCTTACTCCGAGGAGTGCCACATTGCGCAAACGCCTCTCTCTCCTGTCAGTCCTCACAGGCAAGAATTCTGGACACAAGTTGGAAAAGAGCTTCTGGCAGCCGCACAAGATATGCGCAGCTCACCGTTCACTTGTGTCGCCGATCACACCAGGCGTACTCAGCGCTTCCTCCAATGAATGCCAGAATAGTCAGTGGCGCGTCCGAGCAGCCAGGGCTCACAGACAAGAGCCTTCATCCCTGAGGCCACAGCACAGTATGTTCCTGAGTGGCCATCCTCTCCTGGCAAAACAGAGGGGCTTGCTCGCTCTAAGTGTGGAGGGAAGAAGTGGGCAAACTGCGAACCTGTTGTAGAGCTGCCTTAGATATGCAGCTCAAGCCTGTGAGCGCTGGCTGTTCGGACAGCCGTCGGAGCAGTCTGTCCTGCTTAGGAAGAAGCTGTGAGTACGCCTGGTGTAACTGTCGACAGGGAGGCTGGTGAGCCCGGCTCGTTTTGCGGCCCTGCCAGAGACAATCTTCTCCTGCCCAGCTCTCTTGCCTATGAGTGCCGCCTCTCCGGAGAAGCCTCTGAGCAGCCGAGCCCTCTTAAGAGTAAGCATGGTGTAATTGTTGATGGGGAGGATGGCGAAATGTGACTTCCTGTGGGGCTGCCAGAGACAAGCTTGTTGTGCCAAGAACGCTCGCCTGTGAGTAATGACAGGGCAGAAAGGCATTTGAGCAGTGTGCCACTCCCAGCAGTAGGCTGGGAATCGGCGCGCTGTAACTGTCAGCAGGCGAAGAAGGCAAGTCGTGAACGTGTTGTGGAGCTGCCCTAAGCATGCAGTGCAAGCTTGCTGGGGCAACTCTTTTGCTGTGAGCTCTGGATGTTCGGACAGTCGTCTGGCATTCTTAGGCAGAAGCTGTGAGTACGCCTGGTGTAATTGTCGATGGGGGGACGATGGCGAGACGGGCTCATTTTGCTGTGCTCCCAGAGACAAGCTTGTCGTGCCCAGCGCTCTTGCCCGTGAGCTTTCTAAAGCATAAGCCTGGTGTAATTGTCGACAGGTCTCACAGGCAAGAGTGCTGGACTCCCCCCCGCCCCAGGATTGCTCTGCATGCTTAGGGCAGCCCGACAACACATTCACAGCTGCCTTCCTCGCCGGTCAACACTTACAGCAGGGCTATTCCTCCCGAACGCCTAGGCGTGCCACACTGCTCCAACGCCTCCACTGACAGTCAGGGCTCACAGGCAGGAGCTAGTCCCAGCCAAGCTTCCCCTGCATGCCTATGGCAGTCCCACAACAGGATAACGGCTTGCCTTCTTCTCCTGTCGACATTAAAAGCACGTCGGCTCCCACCTTCCTCCTAGCAATGCCACATTGCTCAAATGCCTGTCCAACGAGCAAGGGCTGCTGGGCATGCCAAGCTTGCCTCGGGCAGCCCCAAAAGACGTACCCGTCTCGCCTTCCTCCCCCGTCGGCAAACACACCATGCGTACTCACAGCTTCCTGCTAAGAATGCCAGAGTGCTCAGATGCCTGAGCGAACGACAAGTGCAGAGAGGTAATAGCTCTGGGCATGCCAAGCTTCCCTTTGGCAGCCCACAAAATATTCCCTTGCTCTCTTCCTAGGTGCGCGCCTTTTGGCCCTTTACACCACGGCTACTCACAAGCCTTATTCCCGAGAATGCCGGCCGGCTCCGACACCCGTCGTGGCAGAAGTGGATTCAGAGGGGAGAGCTCTGGGCACTACAGGCTTGCCTCGGGCAGCCTCACAAAAAAAAAAATCCAAGTCTCGCTTTCCTTCCCTGTGGACACGTACAGCAGCACGCTTCCCACCTCACTCCTGGGATAGGCAGAGGTGTCACATGCCTCTCCCACTTCGCAGCACTCACAGGCAAGAGTTCTTGAGTTCGTCTGCGTCCACGGCTCGCCTTCTTTGCCTCTCGACACTTACAGCAGGCCTACCCCCCCCCTCCCCAACTGCTCGGAGTGCCACACTGCTCCAATGCTTCTCTCCGCGTCAGTACGCACAAGGAAGAATTCTGGACACCAGCTGGAAAAGAGCTTCTGGCAGCTCCAGAAGACATACCGGCGCACTCCTCCGCAGTCAACAATTACACAAGGCTTTCTCCTAAGAATGCCAGCCTGCTCAGACGCCTGTCCAAAGAGCAGAAATGGGTTCAGAGGCGAGTGTGCTGGGCACGACAGGCTTGCTTCGGGCAGCCTCACAAAAAGTCAGGTCTCGCTTTCTGTCCCTGTGGACACTTACAGCAGGCCTCTTCCCACCTCACTCCTAGGCGTGCCACAAGTATCACCCGCCTCTCCCACTTGTCAGCACTCACAGGCAAGAGCTCTGGGCACACCAAACTGGCTTCCGGCAGTCTCGCAAAAAGCCCCCCTCTCGCCATCCTCCTCCATCGATAATAAGACCAGGCCAGCTCAAAGCTTCCTCCTAAGAATGCCAGAAGACTCAGATACAGCCAGGGCTCACAGGCAAGAGCTCTTCCCAAGCAAGCTGGCCCGTCATCCCTAAGGCCACTGCACAGCTTGTTCACGAGCCGGGGGGGCCCTTCCTATCCTGGCGACACATACAGCGGGGTTTGCTGGCTCTGTGGCGAGGAGAGAAGAGGTAGGCAAAGTGCGAGCCTGTTGTAGTGCCGCCTTAGATATGCAGAGCAAGTCTGTGAGCTCTGCATGTTCTGAAAGGTGTCACAGCAGTCTGGCATCTTAGGAGGAAGTTGTGAGTACGCCTGGTGCAATTGTCAACGGGGAGGATGGCGAGACGGGCTCATCTGATGGGGCTGCGCAAGACAAGCTTGGCGTGCCCAGATCTCATGCCTGTGCATTCTGACAGGTGGAGAGGCGTTTAAGCAGTGTAGACCAAATAGGCGTAAGGTGGGAAAAGGCCTTGTGTTATCGTCGACAGGCGAATAAGGCGAGACTGGGAATTTTGGCGAAACTGCCCGAAGAAAGCTGTCCTTGCCCAGAGCGCTTGCCTGTGAGCCTTTGCTTTTCGGACAGGTGTCTGAGTATTTTAGCAGTCTTCAGAATAAGGTGCGAGCAGAAGTGGTGTGTCGACCAGGTCGATGTGGGGGTGGTAGTCAAGGGCACGTTCTGCGGGGCTGCCTGAGCAAAGCTTGGCATGCCCAGAGCTCTTTCCTATGAAAGCTTGCTGGTCCCAGACCCTGTCCCAGCAGCCAGGGCTCACAAGGCAAGAGCTTTTCCCAAGCACGCTTGACTTTCATCCCTAAAGCAGCCGCACATCACAACCAGGTTGGCCGTCCTCTCCTGGCGGTACTTACAGAGGGACTTGCTTGCTCTGTGTTGGGAGAAGAGGTAGGCAAACTGCGAAACTGTTGGAGAGCTGGCTAAGATATGCAGCTCGGGTCTGTGAGCTCTGGCTGTTCGGACAGGCAGATGAGCAGTCTGGCATTCTAAGGAGGAAGCTATGAGGACACCTGGTGTAATTGTCCATGGGGAGGATGGCGAGACGGGCTCGTCTTGTGGAGCGGCCCGAGACAAGCTTGTCATTTCCAGAGCGCTCGCCTGTGAGTACTGACGAGGAGAGAGCCGTTTGAGCAGTGTGGCACTCCTAGCAGTAAGGTGGAATAGGCCTGCTGTATGTGTCGACGGGCAAAGAAGGGGAGCCGGGAACGTGTCGTTGGGCTGCCCTGAGCATGAGGAGCAAGCTTGGTGGGGGCAGCTCTCTTGGCTGTGAGCGCAGTCGACAGTTACACCAGTCTGACGCCTAAGAAAGTAAGCTTGCTCGGACACCTGTCTGGAGAGCCGGCACTCATGGGCAAGAGCTCTGGACACAACAAGCTTGTCTCGGGACGGCCCATGGGCAAGCCTGATTCTCCATCTTCCCTCGTCGACAATTGCACCAGGCGTTCTCACAGCTTCCTCCTAAGAATGCCAGCCTGCTCAGCTGCCTGTCTGAACAGCCAGAGCTCACAGGCTTGAGTTGCATATCTAAGGTGGCTCTACAACAGTTTCGCAGTTTGCTTACCTCCACACAGCGTAAGCAAGCCCCGCTGTAAGTGTCGCCAGGAGAGGAAAGGCCCCCGCCCGTGAACGGGCAGTGCGGCTGCCTTAGGGATAAAAGTCAAGCGTGGTTGGGCAGAGCTCTTGCCTGTGAACGCTGGCTGTTCGGGCAGGCGTCTGAGCATTTTGGCATTCATAGGAGGAAGCTTTGAGTTGGCCTGGTCTTATAATCGCGGGGGAGGATGGCGAGAAAGGGCGTTTCGCGAGGCTGCAGGAAGCACAATTGGAGTGCCCAGAGCTCTTGCCTCTGAACCCCTTTCTGTTCGGACAGTTGTCTGAGCAGTCTGGCATTCTTAGGAGGAAGCTCTGAGTATGCCTGGTGTAATTGCCGACGGGGAGGAAGGCGAGATGTGGACTTCTAGTGGGACTGCCAGAAAGAAGCTTGTTGTGTCCAGAGCGCTTGCCTGTGACTGCAGCCCTGTCCAGAGAGGATCTGAGCAGGCTTGCTTTCTTAAGATTCAGCCTGCTGTAATTGTCGATTGCGCTCACAGGGAAGAGCACTGCCCCAGCAAGCTTGCTCCGCATGCTCAGGGCAGCCCAACAGCACGTTCCCGGCTCCCCTTCTTTGCCTGTCGGCACGTACAGCAGGCCTATTCCACCTTACTGCTAGGACTGCCACACTGCTCAAACGGCTCTCCCCTCGTCAGTACTCACGGGCAAGCGCTCCGGACATGACAAGCTTGTCTCTCGAAGCTCACAAGAAACCTCCATCTCGCCCTCCTCCCCCTTCGACAATTGCAACAGGCGTACTCACAACTTCCTCCTAAGATGCCAGACTGCTCTGACACCTTTCAGAACATGCAGAGCTCACAGACCTGAGCTGCATATCTAAGGCGTCTCTACAACAGATGTATACTTTGCCTACCTCGTCTCGCCACACTTAGAGCAAGCAAGCCCCACTGTAAGCGGCGCCAGGAGAGGAAGGCCACTTGTGAACGTGCTGTGCGGTGGCCTCAGGGATGGTCAAGCTTGCGTGGGAAGAGCTCTTGCCTGTGAGCCTTGGCTTATCTGAGTCTTCTGGCATTCTTAGGAGGAAGCTTTGAGTTGGCCTGGTCT